>NC_081356.1:70630288-70948243 GCF_030684315.1 Stegostoma tigrinum | reverse complement strand
TGGTATCAATGTGGACTTCACCAGCTTCAAAATCTCCCATTCCCCCACTGCACCACACAACCAGCCCAGCTCTTCCCCTCCACCCACTGCATCCCAAAACCAGTCCAGCCTGTCTCTGCCTCCCTAATCTGTTCTTCCTCTCACCCATCCCTTCCTCCCACCTCAAGCCGCACCTCCTTTTCCTACCTACTAACCTCCTCCCACCTCCTTGACCTGTCCGTCTTCCCTGGACTGACCTATCCCCTCCCTACCTCCCCACCTATACTCTCCTCTCCACCTATCTTCTTTTCTCTCCATCTTCGGTCCGCCTCCACCTCTCTCCCTATTTATTCCAGAACCCTCACCCCATCCCCCTCTCTGATGAAGGGTCTAGGCCCGAAACGTCAGCTTTTGTGCTCCTGAGATGCTGCTTGGCCTACTGTATTCATCCAGCCTCACACTTTATTATCCTACACCCATATACCACTAGATTTGACATCCAAAATCTTTAAAACAAAATCAAATATTTCCAACTCTGTTCTCTGTACCCAACTGCACTCCTCTATCTGGCAACAGTCTGCAGTTGAACAAAACTGCTCAAAAGCTTTTAAACTCTGAGATATGTTCATGACCATATATTCATGCAATAACTAAGACACCAATTTCGCCCTGGTTCAGCACATTTGCTGTAGAATGCCTCCTCCATACCTTCTTTACCTCTTGACTTATCCACTCTAACACACACCTAGCTTCTCTCTCACACACCACCCTTACAAATTTGGAGTAATGTAAAACTCTATTGCCTAAGTGTTATCATGCACTAAGGCCCATTCCACTATCATCCCTGTGCTCACTGACTGACATTTTCTTTTCAGCCCAACAATATCTTTATCACTAAAATATTGTTCATGCTTTCACATCCCTCTGGGCCTCACCCTTTCCAGAACAAGATTTAAATCCCAATTCAAAACCCTAAGGTCATAATGACTACTGGATCTTTATTCTGCATCAAGATGGAAATGCTGATGCACTACAATTCAGATTGACAAAAACCTTGATTAGATCATTGTCACATAATGACAGTGGACATGAAAAGCATGTAGGATCTAAGCAGCAGCAGGCCAGAATGAAAGTGTGGCCATCGCTCAGGCCATTGTACAACCAGCAAGTGAAAGCTCAATCTGAGCAGAGGTCAGTGGACAAGGTAAACTTCTATGCTCAGGCAAACCACCGGTTTTCAGATCACTCTTTGGCAATGCAATTTATGGCAGTGACTGCATGCAGAGACATTCTCTTCCCTGTTAGAAAAAAGCAAGACTGGCAAAACAGGACATGGCTACAGTTGGCAAATTAGGTCAGCAACAGAGGACTGGTGAAGAATGTGCCAAAAACATTTCAGTTATGTTATTGTGTCTGGCATGATGAGTACAAGAGTCAGAGATGTATGACTCCTAGTCAATGGACACCAGAGTGCCAAAGAGAAGGACATTGTGAAGGTGCCTTGATGTCTTCTCATTGTCGGGGAGGGATATATTCACCTGAGATTAGGGTTAGGGATAGGGTTATGGAATTGATGTCCCAAATACATGGGCAGAACCCCAGGTACTGTCAGCAGGACATTGCTGTGCAATTTTGTACATGGATGCAAAACTGCAAGTAGAGAGACAGAGAGGCATTGGGTTAATGGCAGCACCTTACAAATAAATAGAAGCATTTGAATGCTCAGGTGAGCATCTAACTGGCACAACTTGTGGCACTGACATCATTCAATGAGCAGGCGCTTGATGTGACTAGAATGTCAATCCGCAGGGATACCAAGGGAAACACAGTACTGGGAGTCTACCACAGACAGAGTGAACCCATCTCAACATCTCTACAATAAAGGGGTGCACTCTCTGTGTGTTATGGAGTCAGTGTAGTGTCTTCGTCAGTCACAAGGTCTATGCAGTGGGCAGTAATATTTGCAAGCACTGAATCCAGGCTCTGTTAGGTGGCACAATGGCACAATGGTCAGCACCACTGCCTCACAGTGCCAGGGACCTAGGTTCAACTCCAGTCTCAGGTGATTGTCTGTGTGGAGTTTGTATGTTCTCCCCGTGCCTATGTGGGTTGCCCCTGGATACTCCAGTTTCCTCCCATGGTCCAAAGACATGCATGGTTTGGCCAAGCTAAATTGTCTGTAGAGATGTGTAGGATAGGTGGGTTATGCTATGAATTGCTATAGCTGTATTTAGTCATTGTAATTCTCCCATAAACACAAGCATGAATGGGTATCCCTTTACTGTCTGGATTCTCTTGGGCACCATGTGTCAGTACTGCTCGCTTAGAAGTTGTATTGTCTGGCTATATTATGACTGTTCTGATTCCCTTGCATCTCCAACTTCTTCTTAATTTAGAGTATCAGCTTCCCTTGATCTCAGTAACTCGTAAATAGGCACAATGATATGTGTATTAAATTGGAAAAAGGTCTCTAGTACACTGTTTTCCTTTGTTCCCCTTTGAGTCTCAGTCACACATTTCGCTCTCGTTGCTCTGCTAATGTCAGAATAATATCGTCATTTATATCATCATCGCCAACATAAATGTTTCCTATTACGCTACTCTGCCACAAACTCTGGAATGCTGTCCCAACCCATGTCCATTTCTCCTTCCTCTTTTAAGGTGCTTCTTAAAGCTTACCTCTTTGACTAAACTTTGACATGATCCAATAGATGCATGTGACTTTGTGTCACTTTTGTTTCCAAATACTTCCTGAGTGTCACCAGATCAAAATCTTGAAATTCCCTCAGTAAGAGTTGCGTAGGTGTACATACAGCACATGGATTGCAGCTGTTCAAGAAGACAGCTCACCACCACCTTCTCAAGGGTAACTAGGGACTGGCAAGAAATGCTGACCTGGACAGTGAAGCATGTATCCTGTGAGGGAATTTAAGAAAACTCCTGTGAAGTGTCTTGAGCAATTTTAGCATGTTTAATGTGCCTTAAATACAAGTTGTTTTAAATTGTAATTAGATTTTCTTCAATGTATTCAAAAAGAAAACGATTTGAATAAAATATATTTAGGTAACTTTTCTACGAGTAGATAATCTCATCAATTTTTGTTTGAGATTCAGTCCACTTGCTAATCTCCTGTTTGAGGATGAGTTGGAACCCTACATCAACAACTCCACAAATGTCACCTTTATCTGCAGGTTTGAAGATGTGAGTTGAGCTCATGATTTATCACAGTGTGCCACCCCAAGGCAAATTCGATCATTTCTGTAAACTATTTTGGCAAGTATGCCCCGAAAGAGCATAATTTTTAAACATTCCATCTCAATATATCAAACTTGCTCAGGGAATGAGATAGGAAATTAAATGTCCTAAATTTAATCAGGTTACATCTGTATTCATTTTGAAGTCAGAAATTCAGCTGAGACAAGTGCTGCAGTATTGTCTGTGACTTCATGATGCTTTTAGTGTTCACTTATGGCTGGGTCCATAAGATTATCCAAACAATCTAATCAAATTTAATTCCATATATGTTCCATAAAGCCATATAAGCAATTGGTCTTTTGAAATATCCCAACCTGGAGACTTTTTTATGGTGACCTGTGTGTCGACAAAATATGTTGTTGAATAGGCTGATCTGGTCAGCGAACTGCACAGAGCTGCCTGCTGGTGAGGTTTACCACTTAACTCCACTTTGCATATATAATTCACAATATTTAAAACAGCTTAAGAGAAGTAGATGACATTTCATCTGGAACAGATTTATCCTTTTATCCATTTACCTTTGAGTTTCCTAATTTCCAAAGGGCAGCTGACCTGCTATTTTCACGCAAGTTTCACGATATGAATTAGTTACCACATCCCTTAATAGGACTCTCTCTACTGATCTTGCTCAGTAATAAAGACCCTGATTTCAGTGTATGAACCTCAGATCAGAAGCTGAACGTAATAGGGATTATACACCTGCATTAGCTCTGTGTACTCCAGCGCTCGCCTCATCACTAGCTATTATGATGGATTATTCTATCACACAGTATTCCCTGAGGAATCCATAATGGGCAAAACTGCATTTAACTCATTTACATTTTCAGTACAGAAAGCAAGAACTTACATTTATATAGATCCTAACAGAACCTCTAGACCTCCCAAAATGTCAAAGAATTTTTAAAAAAAATTTAGTTATGGTTATGATGTAAGAAATATATGTTAACTTTGTACACATGAAGATTCCAGCAATGACACTAATGATCAGATATTGCATGATAAATGCTCACGAGATAAACGTTGGCCAACTGAACTCCTCTGAAAATTGCCCCTGGGAATTTTATGTCCATCTGACAGGCAAAATCAATCTAATGACAAATGCAGAAGTGTTTCCTCTGACAGTGCAACACTCTTCCTGTTCAGTACAGAAAATCTTCATACAATCACCCACATTATCACACTGTTACATTACCTGCAGTGAGTGCTACATTCCCACCACCATCCAGGTGAAAAAACTCTTCCTTAAATTCCGTCTAAACCTTCTTGCCTTCAGGGTCTCCCAGTCAGGGCCATCTTGCTTCAGAGATGTAGTTGTGGAATATCTACAACTACAGGGGATAGCACTTCACACTGACACCAGGAAATGCCTAGAGAGGTTGAGGAGAATCAGCATCATGCATCGTTGTGTCATTACTGTTCTCCATTATGCTTAGGATTTGAACGTTTGGTAAGCAATTCTAAATCTAAAAGTAAATCTATGACCTCTGGTTATTGATCCTTGCACCAAGGAGAAAGGATTTCTTTTCCTACCTGGCCTAACTATGCCCTTCTTAGACCTTGACCATTTCACCCCTCAAACTTCACTGCTCTAAAGAAAACAACCACATCCTTTTTAGTCTCTTTTCACAGCTGAAATTCTCAAACCAGGCAACATCTTGGTGAAGAGAGATAACAAGATGTAGAGCTGGATGAACACAGCAGGCCAAGCAACATCAGAGGAGCAGGAAGGCTGACATTTCGGGCCTAGATCCTTCTTCAGAAATGGGGGAGAGGAAAGGGATTCTGAAATAAATAGGGAGAGAGAGGGAGGCGGATAGAAGATGGATAGAGGAGAAGATAGGTGGAGACGAGACAGGTCAAAGAGGTGGGGATGGAGCCAATAAAAGGTGAGTGTAGGTGGGGAGGTAGGGAGGAGATAGGTCAGTCCAGGGAGGAGGGACATGTCAAGGGGGCAGGATGAGGCTAGTAGGTAGGAGATGGGGGTGAGGCTTGAAGTGGGGGGAGGTGATAAGTGGGAGGAAGGACAGGTTAGGGAGGTGGGGACGAGCTGGGCTGGTTTTGGGATGCAGTAGGGGGAGGGGAAATTTTGATGCTTGTGAAGTCCACATTGATACCATTGGGCTGCAGGGTTCCCATGTGGAATAGAAGTTGCTATTCCTGCAACCTTCGGGTGGCATCGTTGTGGCACTGTAGGAGGCCCAAGATAGACATGTTGTCTAAGGAATGGGAGGGGGAGTTGAAGTGTTTCGCGACTGGGAGGTGCAGTTGTTTATTGCGAACTGAGTGTAGGTGTTCTGCGAAGCGGTCCTCAAGCCTCCACTTGGTTTCCCCAATGTAGCGGAGGATACAACGGGAACAGCAGATGCAGTATACCACATTAGCAAATGTGCAGGTGAACATCTGCTTGATGTGGACAGTCTTCATGGGGCCTGGGATGCTGGTGAGGGGGGAAGTGTAGGGGCAGGTGTAGCACTTCCTGCGGTTGCAGGGAAAAGTGCCGGGTGTGGAGGGGCTGGAGGGGAGTGTGGTGCTGACAAGGGACCCCTGGAGAGAGTAGTTCCTCTGGAAAGCAGATAACGGTGGGAAGGGAAAAATGTATTTTGGTGGTGGCGTTGGATTGCAGATGGCGCTGGATTGCAGATGGCGCAAGTGTCAGAGGATGATACTCTAGATCTGGAGGCTGGTGGTGTGGTATGTGAGGACGAGGGGGATTCTGTTTTGATTGTTATCGCGGGGAGGGGGTGTGAGGGATGAGTTGCAGGAAATGCGGAAGGTATGGTCGAGGGCATTCTCGACCACTGAGCTGAGAGACATTGCGGTGCTTGGAAAACGAGGACATCTGAGATGTGCTGATGTGGAATGCCTCATCCTAGGAGCAGATGCAGCAGAGGCGAAGGAATTGGGAACAGGGGATGGCATTTTTGCAGGAAGGTGGGTGAGAGGAGGTGTATTCTAGGTAGCTGAGGGAGTTGGTGAGCTTGAAATGGATATTGGTTTCCAGATGGTTGCCAGAGATGGAGACTGAGAAGTCCAGGAAGGAGACGGAGGTAATAGTGATGGTCCAGGTGAACTTAAGGTTGGGATGGAAGGTGCTGGTGAAGTGGATGAACTGTTCGAGCCCCACGTGGGAGCACAAGGCGGCGCCGATATAGTCATCAATGTAACGGAGGAAGAGGTGGGGTTGAGGGTCAGTGCAGTTACGGAAGAGGGATTGTTCCACGTAACCTACAAAGAGGCAGGCATAGCTTGGGCCCATGCAGGTACCCATGGCCACCCCCTTTGTCTGTAGGAAGTGGGAAGAATTAAAGGAGAATTTATTGAGGGTGAGGATGAGTTCGGCTAGACGGATGAGGGTGTCAGTGGAGGGGGACTGGTCGGGTCTGCGGGACAGGAAGAAGCAGAGGACCTTTATGCCCTCTGCATGGGGAATGCAGATGTATAGGGACTGGACGTCCATAGTAAAGATGAGGTGTTGGGGACCAAGGGATGGTAAGTTTTGGAGGAGGTGGAGGTCATGGGTGGTGTCACGGATGTAGGTAGCGAGTTCCTGGACCAAGGGGGGAGAAAATGGAGTTGAGATAGGTGGAGAAGAGGTCAGTGAGGCAGGAGCAAGTGGAGACAATGGCTCGACCAGGGTAGTTAGGTTTGTGGATTTTGGGAAGGAGATAGAAGCGGGCGGTGCAGCGTTGGGAAACAATGAGGTTGGAGGCTGTGGGTGGGAGGTCACCTGAGATAATGAGGTTGTGGATGGTTTGGGAGATGATGGTTTGGTGGTTGTGGGTGGGGTCATGATCAAAGGGCAGTAGGAGGAGGTGTCAGAGAGTTGGCGCTTGGCCTCGGCGATGTAGAGGCCAGTGCGCCACCATACAACTGCGCCTCCCTTGTCTGTGGGTTTTAAGGTGAGGTTGGTTTTTGAGCAGAGGGAGTGGAGGGCTGCCTGTTCCGTGGGGGGAGAGGTTGGAGTGGGTGAGAGTGGTGGAAAGGTTGACACATGTGGAACTTAACTTCTTGGTTATCAAGTGGCTCACTAGATCATCATCACAATTCATTTGGCATGTGACTACTAAACACAAAGTACCAATCATCAACGTTTCAGCTTCTGATGTTTGCATACCTGCAGTGAGACATTACAAGCTTCACATATTGCCTTCTCTACTTTGGGTGGCTCAGATTTGGCATTGATCCTATTCAAACATCAATTCAAATTGCATGTGGTGTTAGTTTAACAATTAATAATCCAGAACCACACGACTTGTACCTTTGTTGTTCAATTGGTCTATAATGGTAGCAATGTAATTTTATAGAGTCTAGGCATGTAATCTTGACATTGTTATAGTCTGTAGGAAATTTTATCCAAAAGGAAAAGGTACAGCTTCAGATACGACTTATCAAACAGAATAAGAGTTTTCATTTTTCAACCTCAAAGAAATGTGAGCAATTCATGTGCCAAAGTTCACAGTCACTAAAATCAAGCCTTTATTCCTTTGAAGATTCACATCCTCAGTTATGTGAAGAGAATTTTTTTATCAGTTCCTGCCAATATCTATCAGCAGCTGATGCTTTGTGCCAAAGAGAATAGACCAAGAAGAAGATGACAGTCCATTTGACACAAAGATCTGAAGATAAGTAGTTACCCTGAATGCATTAAAATTGGCTGAGGATTCAGAGTATCTCATCAGGAAATTAATGTTACACTTCAATGCAAGTCAGCTTGATCACTTAGGATTTTGAACAAATAGCGCAAGGATTTTCAAATGAAAAAAGATGCAGGTTTTTCTCCCTGTATTTATAGCACTTTAATTACTGCGTTCTGCTAATTATCATATCAGATCTACGATGTGTGCAGGGTATAGTGTGAATTGGAAAAGACTCTTCATAATCACACAGTATCAGCTGAACCTGTAATGCTAATGCTTTTGGACTGTGCTGATTCAAGGCAAGCTCATCTATTTCACAGTCTGACTCATGTTTTTTTTTCTATACAGCAGCAGCACTCTGCTCCATCAGCCAGCCATTCAATTTTCTAGCTGACAAATATTCAGGATGAATTTATTCCTGCTTGCCAAGCAACGGCGAATAAACATTTCATGCATACAAAAGTGCGTGCGATGCTTCACTGCTGAAAAGTGCTGCTTTATGTAGCCTTTTATGAGAATGACCTTTGGATGACAGATGTGCACAGTGCATTGATTGCTGAAAATCAATTGTACCCCCTCCCCACCAGTTGCCAAATAGACCAATGATCAGGGATATGCTGCTTTACGCAAGCATTGTAGACATACAGATTGGATAAAGCACCAACGACTGTAACATTGTGTTTTGAACTGAAAAAAATTAATGTAATCTTCACCTCATCTCAATGGAGTTTTTTTTAAGAACACTGGATGAGTGAAATGCAATGAAGCAAAGCAACACAATTTCCAGGACATAGAGAATATCCCCTGCCAAATATCTCAAGTACATATATTGAAGTTTGCTCTATGGAACAGTTTAAGTCTCTCTCTCCCTTGTGCAGCAGTAAAGATCTCTCTCTGCTACTGAAGCCCCTAAAACTAGTGATTCGTGAAAAATCTATACAAGGATTTTTATTTGGTTTCTATTTTCTCCTTCATTCTGCTGGCCTCTGCTTTTAACTTGATATTCTGCCAAGTGCCATTTTGTTCTTATTTTATCTTTTGCTTTTTATTTTTTCTCCATTCATTTCTTGACCTAACATCTCAAAAGCATGATAATTATCACAAGCAGGGTAAGGCGAATATGCCGATTTATGTGAATTTTGACAAGCAGGGATTTTTATCAGATTGTAGCACCTACTTTGAAGTCAAACTGACAACTACCAAAATCTGGAGTATAGCTTGAGCATGTGTTAAGAGATTGGAACTTGCTATATAACCTCCATAGCACTTATATCCCACAAGTTTACAACAAATAGTTTTTTACTTTCATTATATTTTTATGTGAATTGCTATTAGGAGGCAAAATGAAAGAAGACAAATATCTTACTAACGAGTGCCTTTCAAAAACTCAGAATTTCATAAATGGTTCGCAATCAAATAAGTAATTTTGAAGAGTCATTACTATTTTAATGTAGGATGGAGGATGCTATAATCTATAGTGAAAAATAATGTAAAAGAATTTTCACCCCATAGCAAAAAAATTACATAAAACTCAGGATCTCAAAATGGATGAAATCCAACATTTTGACATGCTTTTTCATAATGAAAAGCATTAGGAAATCATGGTGCAATAGACATGGATATTAAAACTGAAGGAAAATGAATGATCACAGCAATCCTATTTGGTGTACAATGCAGAATATATGTTAAACTGTGCTTTCAGAATATTGGTGCTCCTAAACTACAGACACTAGGTTGCCAATGAACTTTTTAAAAATATGACGTTATTTGAATCGGGTTTTTAAAAATTTAAATCCATTTTTAAGTGATTTATAATATAGTGGTCAAAGAACTTGATGTGGTTGGGTGATTAGATTAGATTCCCTCTAGTGTGGAAACAGGCCCTTCGGCCCAACAAGTCCACACCGCCCCTTGGAGCCTCCCACCCCCCTTTAACCCACACACCCCTGAACACTACGGTCAATTTAGCATGGCCGATCCACCTAGCCTGCACATCTTTGGGCTGTGACAATATTCTTTTATAGCTCTAGACTATGCTTTACTATATGACTTACACTCTGAACATTTTTATGCATAGATTTTAATTATTTTTAACTATTTAGAAACATGTCTTTGGATTGGAAATTGTATTTGAAGTAACATTTCTTTAAAATGTCTGTTTGGAACTGAATAAGTTTAAGTGTAATATACATGAATTCCTTTTTGTATGACTGTAGAGTTACAAAAGAACATTTGTATCAATAAGTGAAAAAAAACTTTGTCCTTGAGTCATTTATCATTAGGAAAATAGGAAGGATTCTGAACTTTGATATGATGGGGCAGTTGAAAAGTGTAAGCCTCGCAGAAATACTTCTCATCCTCCCCATATTCATCGTATTACAGCATGAATGTTAGTAGTAGTGTCTAGCCATTAACCATGAAACCACAGTCTTTGACAAGTTCCCCTCATTTTGTATATGATTGTCTGATCTCTGGAAAATGAGACTTCAAATTCCTTTCTGTTAGAATTCTGATCATCAACAGTTCTTTTTTTCTGTCTGGGCTTCACAAACCTGAACATTGCAATTAGAAGTGATGAAAAGAAATCCACTTTTACAACAGAATTGGAAAACACAACAGAGATGCAGAAAGAATTGCACCAAAAAGCAAGAGTTCGGATATGAAACAGTTTATTCTAATTGGTGACAGGAGGCATGTTATTAAATGGGAGAGAGTTAGAAAAGATTTACAAAGATGTTGCTGGGACCAGTTGGAACTATAAAGAGAAGCTGGATAGGCTGGGACATTTTTTCCCTGGAGCATAAGAGGTTGAGGGGTGACCTTATCGAGATTTATAAAATCATGACGAGGCATAAATAAAGTAAATAACAAAAGTATTTTGCATAGTGAAGGGGTTTCCAAAACTAGAGGGCATATTTTTAAGGTGAGAGGAGAAGGTTTAAAAGAAACCTGAGGGGCAACTTTTTCATATGTGGAATGAACTGCCAAGGGAAGTAGTAGATGCACATACAGTCACAACATTTAAAAAGACATATGGACAGGTACATGAATTGGAAAGGTTTAAAGGAACATGGGCCAAATGCAGGCAAGTGGGACTAGTTTAGTTTGGGAAACTTAGTTGCCATGAATGGGTTGGACCAAAGGGCCTGTTTCTGTGCTACATGACTCTGTGACTCTAGAGGTAAAACTGACTCAGGCAAATCTGCTCCAGCAGTCTCTGATTTTCACAGCTGTACACTCAGGTCTTCATTATTACATTAAAACATTTATGGATATTGGAAATTTTAGTCATAAAACTTTCCACCATTATTTTAACAATCTGAAAGAACAGTAGGTGCTGTGAATTCCTTGATTGTGTAAACTGTCCTCGAGTTTGTGCAATACGAATGTAGACCCGTGTTTCCTGACTTCATATTGAGTTCAACTGTGTGGAAGGAGCAGATTATTTTAGTTTGAAAGAAAGGTGCATTACGGTTAATTTAGACCAGAGATAGTTCGCATTCAGTTTGATTGGAGTCCAAGTGATTTGTGCCACATCATAAAAGCTTCAAGGAAGAGCCTATCTGGCGATAGAGATCTTTCAATCCCTACCCATCATCCCTTGCAAACTCACCAACCCATCATGGACAGACAGACAATGATTGGCTGTGGCTCACTTATAACGCTCAAAGTCAGGTTATGGAATCAAGTCTCAATCTAATAGTTGGATCTGTAATCTAAGCCGATATCCATTTGCAGGAACCTTGAAGCAAGGCCCTGTCTACCTTTTTGAGTTGATGCAAAAGATCACATGGCATTATTTCAAAGAAATGAATTTCTCCCACGTGCTGTCTAATATTTAGCCCTTCACAAACATCACTAAAACAGGTTATCTGGTCATTACCACATATCTGTTCACGGCACCTTGCCGGGCATGAATTGCTCCCTATATTGTAACATTTCCAAAGAGTCTCATTGGCTGTAAAATACGTCAGGGAATTCTGACAACTATTGTATAAATACAAATTCTTTTTCTCATAGCATCAGGCAATCATAGAACTTGAAAACTGCGGTCAGAAAATAACACAAAGTAAAATGTAAATAATATAACAAAGAAAACAGAAATCACCAAAGTTACAATCACTCCCTGCAGTTGTCAGTACCAGCACTCAATGTGAAACAGGTCTGTCAGGTTTGATTTGTCATAGCTAAATAGATAATACATTTGGTATTGCATAAAACTTTCCATGTTTTTGTTGTTTCACAAAAATATATCCTGCATTATTCATGAGGAAGATAAAATGCATCACTGTGCATTTGGGCCTGGAATGATCTTGGAGACACAAGCAATCAATGCTAAAAAGTTGTTAAATCTAGATTTTCACAAGTTAGTCTAAATTAACTCAGATTTAGCTCATACCCTTTGGTTCACAATTTGCAGAGTTTATCCAGAACAGGACTATTAAATCAGCTCAGCAGCAGTGTCTAACTGCACTACTATGTTGTAAAGCTGCAGTTTATCTTTCTAATGACCTACTTGTCAATTTTAAAGCAATTTTACTCAGCACTTGGCTTGTTCCTGTTCTATTGGTTGATTCTGAAGAACCAATCAGCCAGCAATTGAATACTCCAAGTCGTAGTCTCTCCCAGTGGAGCAGATTGGGTGCTAGTATGAAGAAGGAAATCATTTAAATGTGCTTAATCTGTCAAGTAATAAGTGAGTGAAAAGGTGGGCACAAAGAAAAGAATATTGAAGCAGGAGCAAAATTAGTTTTTGTTTTGTTGTAAATCATATCTATTAACCATCAGATGCTCAGGGTAACATAGGGGTTTGATTAGTTACAGTTAGTCAGATTATGAATGTGTGTTTATTTTTAGGCCACTGTTTAAAACATTAAATAATAAAAACATGGGAAATATTATAATACCTAGAGTATTATTGGATTTCCTATAGACTGTATTTTAAGACCCCATTGCTAATGCCGAGTAGCAGTATGATCCAGAGGGAAATTAGAATTACATCTGAGATCACAGCACAGATGGCTGCTTTGGATTTATTTCAACGTTTTCAATCAAAATAAAAAGGAGATTTCAAAACACTTGCAGCAACGAGCAACAATGCTTAACATTTCTTAAGCCGAATACGTTGAAGACACAGATAAAAGAGAGGAAGCTTTGCGTCATGTTAGATGTCAAAAAAAAACATTTTTACTTTCAAACAAGCCTGCCTAGAAGAATGCTGGAAGCCTCCGATGCATTCACAGTTCCATTTTATCATGTCTCAGTGTCTTGGTGGGATTCCTGCCAGCTAGTAAACAGGAAGCTGTGCTTTAATAGCCTGGCGACCACTTCATCTGTTTTTATCTTCGTCTGTTTTTTTGGGAAAATATATGCAAAGCAAATGACTGCCTGAAACTATAATAATATATTAATCGTCATTTTCTACTAAATTAAAATCCCACCATTCAAATCACCTTAAGGCTCAGCATGAGCTGCAGAACTGTGATTTGATTAGAATGGGTCAGTGAAAGCTGAGTTAGTGCACAATTTAACCAAATGAGTTTCATTTCAGATTCTACAGAAACTGGAACAGACCAGGCACAATGCTTTCAGTTGCCTGCATTATTTGTTAATTAACATAAAAGCTACACATCCATATTGCTTTATGCCACTGACGAATTAAAGCTGCTCATTATTTAATCAGAGCAGAGGTTCAATTTGCCTCAGTTCCTCTCAGTTAAGGAGGAGGGAAAATCAGCTAATGTTTCTGCCTCTGATCACAATCTCGCGACGCATTTTGAAAGTATATGAGTCCGAATATTGGATGAGGAAAGAATCAGACTTGACCAAGACAGCATACAATCAGGTGCCTAGCCTATCTCTATCTTATACAGATAAAAGCATAAACCTTTCTGGTGACACACTAGAAGGTGAAGGTACTTGGAACATTTGTTCCTCAATAAGGTGATAAAAGAGGTGATAAAGGAACTAATAAACTTCACATCGTAACTCATTATAAATTATCTAGTTTAAGAAATCATGGAAAAGTGAACAGTGGATAATAAATTTTCAATTAATATACCAGCTCTGTAGAAAATGTATGGAAACAAATAGATTGTGCTGAAAGTCTGTTGAGAGCCTGGCTAAATTTTCATTAAAATAATATTGACTGCCTGTATTTAATGAGTGCTGACAGGCTGTTCAAGATTGTGAGGCTTTGGGCTGAATGAGATGTTAAAAATCCAATAGCTGATCTCTGAAGCAAAGCTGGAAAGGAGACCTGGAGGTGGAAGAATGGATAAGCTATTCTGGGGGCATCATTAGAGGGACTGGGAGCACATAGCTCTTTCTGGGGCTAGACAAAACATGCAGTAACATTATTTTGCATCTTTGCAAAGGGACTTGCATTGGTTCCTTTAAACCTACCAGATCAGGCTGTACAAAGGTTGGCAGGGCATCTGTGTTCATTCCTTGGCCAGAGGGCACAGAATTGAGGAAACTGCTTAATGGTAAACTTACATGTATATTCTGTGGAGTATGGGAAGCATTTGGACAGTTTGCATATTATTCTGTTAAATAAAAAAATCAGAAAAAGGGACTGATCATCTTCAGAGCTGGATCCTACCTCTGGTCAGAAGAAACCAATACAATGTTTTATAAATTCTTCAACTGTGCACCAGCTGAGTTGAACAAAAGTGCTTAGCCATAGGTCTTTGGTTCTGAACAATAATTTGCTTTAATAAGCCTATAACCTCACTATTGCTGACAGAGTGATTGAAGAGAGGTAACCAAACAATTTTGTCAACTCCTACACAAAAATGAACAAAGCAAAACAGATCACATTTTTATAATGTAAACACAAACTCTAGACATACCTCTAGAGACTAAGAGAATTTTATACAGTTGGAAGTGCCACCTTTTGGATGAAATGTTAAACAGAGAAGATCCTGCCTTTGCAGGTGGATATAAAAGCTCTCATAGCACTGTACTGGAGAGAGAGGAATTATCCCCAGAGCCCTTATCAACGTTTATCAGCCTGTCCAATGATAGAGATTGGCCCAGTTATCCCAATGGCAAGATCATCATTGGAGCAGCAGACACTGGAATTTGGTGACAGGACCATGTGGAATCCCTAAAGCAACTCACTCCATGGGAATTGTCCAGGAAATTGAAACTTCCAATGAACAATTCCCCTGGATCTGGATCACTACGAAAGGGCCCCTTAACATTGGAACCCTTCAGAGGGTACCAACTCAGTTAAGTGTATTGAGTTCCAAAACCCCCTCTAACTCCTGGATAATATTAAACTGACTCCCTAACTCACCACTGCTCTCCCCTAACCATAACTCCCCAAACCTCTACAGTCCATAGACAATCTCCACCAACCATCAACCACACCAGTACCCACAGTCTGTTTATCTACTGTCTGTGCTGTGTGCAAAATGGCTGTTGCATTTTCTACATATTAACAATGACAACCAGCCAAAAGCTGTTTCCTTGCTTGTAGCGTGAGCCCATAGAGCAGGCTCTCAATCCTTTGCCAGCCACCAGTGTTCTGGAAACTTAGTGTCAGTCTGCGCAATATAAGGAAAATCCTCAAGGAGGCAAGCAAGTACATTTACAAGACACAAATCAGGAATGTGATGCAATACACTCCACTTACCTTGATGACTGCAGCTCCAACAATGGCCAAGAAGCTCAATTTCACTCAGGACAAAGCAACCCTATTGATTAGCACCATGTACCAATTAAATATTCACTCCCTTCACCACTGAAGCAAGGTGGCAGCAGAGTGTACCATGTACAAAATGCTTTGCAAGAAATCTCTAATGATCCTTCAACAGAACCCTCCAAAGCAATAGCATCTACCACCTATGAAATACAGACAGTAGATACATGGAAACACCACCACCTGCGGATTCACCTCCAAACCACTCCCCATCCAAACTTGGAAAATATTGATGTTACTGTGATGTTATTGGGTTAAAATTCTGGAATTTCCTTCCTGGTAGCACTGTGGGTGTCCCCAAACCCCAAGGTTTGCAGCAGTTCAAGAAGGCGGCTTACCACCAGATTCTTGAGGGCAATTAGGGATGGGCAATAAGTGTTGGGTTGGTCAGCAGTGCCCATATCCCATGAGCAAATGAAGGTTGGTCCTTATGCAGATATTTATTAGCCACTTGATGGCCTGTTGTGGCAACTGATGAGTGAGTCACCTGATGCCTCCCTTCTAGTGGTAAAATAGTACTTGTGGAGCCAGAGGCAACAATGTATTGGAACGAGCCTATTGCATAGTTTCCCTTTACAGACAAACTCAATCCTATCTGCCACCCAACTGCTGGGAGCTGGTAGAATTCTGGCTCATGTTGCAGCCATTTTCAGTTTTCAGCCTATGATCAATTTATAAGCTGTCACAGCTCTTCTGTGGTAATGGGAACTGCAGATGCTGGAGAATCCAAGATAACAAAGTGTGGAGCTGGATGAACACAACTGCTCTCTGATGAAGGGTCTAGGCCTGAAACGTCAGCTTTTGTGCTCCTGAGATGCTGCTTGGCCTGCTGTGTTCATCCAGCTCCACACTTTGTTATCACAGCTCTTCTGTGGCTCTGTTTCTGAGTTTTCAACATGGTTTGTGAGAAAATATTCATATTGAACTGTATTTCAGTTTTCTAATAAAATTAACTGTGCCGTTGTTTGCAATAATTATTTACATTTCTGGCATACAGACGTTAGTTAGAAACATATAGTGCAATTTATTGCAGATCCACAAGACTGTGGTCTCCTCATTTTGCAATGATCCTATTAAGCAGTTGCCATCTGACATCATTGTCTTGGAGTATACCTCTTGCAGTACGATGGTCCATGTAAAATGTATTATGTACTTTGGGTGCTTGGTCCTTTAAATAAGGGCCGCTGTTACAACTTAAGCAGCTGTTGGTTAGTGAGAGACAACTGATTTTATTGGCTGGAACTGCTTAGTTTATGTTCTGAAGTTGGGCATCATATTTGTCAGCAAGGCTGTGCGAGGTCAAGTTAGTATCACCTCAGCCTCTTCTGACGCATTCAAAGGATGCCCACACAATTGCCCTGCTAAACATAGGGCACCATGTGGACCCCACCAAAGTGGTTGCAAATGAAACACACTTCAGCGGAGGGCTTTCAGCTTCTGTGGCACAACATTTGGGTGGCTGTGATTCTGAATTTTGTACCGATTAGGTTTCAGGGAAATGCAAGTTCTAATCAAGCCAAATGATAGGGTAGGATGGCAGTGGATGAATGAATCTGCAACCCTTTCTCCCTCTTTCAGGAGAATTAGTAAATCATCTGTATAGTTCCTCTTGATTTTTCTTTCCATTCATGGTCCATGGGCATTGGTGGTTGAGTGAACAATTCATTGCCCATCACGAATAGCTGGGGAGCTGTCTTCCTGCACTGCTGCAGTTCGCGGTGCTGTTAGGGAGGAAGTCCCAGGAAATCAACTCAGCAGCAATGAAAGGGCAGCAATATAGTTCTAAGTCAGGAAGGTGTGTTTCAGAGGGACTGGAACACAAAAGAATATTGAATGCACCCGATCTTGCTGTACATAAGGGATTTGATCCAGAAAGAAATGAGCCATTTATCGTTTAGTTTAAAGGTCCCATGGGAGCGAAACGTCTTTTTACTTTTTGAAATCTTGTTTCCAGGAGTTGATTCAGGGACCTTCTTAGCGCTGTCCACTATTGGATATTGTAGACACCATTTAAAGGCATGGAGTGCCAACTTCAACTTTACAAATAACCCCAAAGTCACAATTTATCTTGTTTCACCACTGCCCTGCCAACAGAGACCAATCAGAATTTCAAGCCCGATGTAGCACAGCGAGGCTCGTCCTGGGCTTTAGTAGTGAAACAAATTATTTATTCTGACTTTTTGATGCTTGTTCATTCAGGTGTTCAATTCCCATGCTGGCTGGTGTTACCATGAAAAGACTTTCCTTCCCAACCTGTCCTTTTCCTAAGGCATGGTGACTCTCAGGTTATGCCGCCACCAGGCATCTCTCCCAAATGAGAGAGCAGCCCTATAGTCTAAGACTATAGTGCCTTTACCTTTAATGGCCTTCTGTACACTTGGTGGGAATCATGACAACATTGTCGGATATCATACAGATTTAAAGAAAATATGAGTTGTGTATAATGTTCAAACTTTCATTTACACTTTATAGTGAAGGTGTGCAGATAATTATGTGGCGTCAAAGTCATATTTCCTTATTTCTATGTTCAAGATTAATCAAGATTTTCGCATGGTTTTGTTGCAAATTTGTTACAGCTGGATTAATGTGTTGTTTGCCATTTGCATGAGTGATTAGCAGCTACTTTGAGAAGTTAAAGAAGTGTTACTATTGATGTGTTGTTATCGGCTGTTGTTTTGTTTCTGCCAACAGATCACATTCTCAGCAAATTGGATATGTTAGAACCACTTGTTCAGGCATCTTCACTCACGCATTGAAACATGAAGAGCCAGCAACTCTGAGATTCTGAACATAGGGAAGGATGGCATTTAATTGGCACATGCTATTTTGTTTCTGAGGTCTCTGTCAAATGTCAATGTGAAACATGAATCAAATGAAATTGGCCAGTTAGCAGTTGCGATAATGTTATTTTTGTACATGGAGTGCATGAGCAGATAAATGGCTGTTTTATTTCTCCAGGTGTGAAGTGCATACAATTTAGTCAAAAGGCTCAACAAAATACTAAGTAGATTCTAACGTAGTAGCAACTGCAGATGCTGGAAAATCTGAGATAATAAGGTGTAGAGCTGAATCAATACAGCAGGCCAAACAGCATCAGGGAGCAGGAAGGGCAGCACTTCAGGCCTAGGCCCTTCTTCAGAAAAAAATCACGGCCCAAAATGTCAGCCCTCCTGCTCCTCTGATGCTGCTTGGCCTGCTGTGTTCATCCAGCTCTACACCTTGTTATCTCTTAACTAAGTAGATTCTCACTCGACATAAAATCAGAAAATGTTGGAAATCCTTTGGATAGGCAGTCTTTGTGGAGGGAGAAGCAAAATAAATAGTCAAAAGGGTAACGTTTCAAAAGCCTTCTAGAATCCTATACATATATGACCTGTTGTTGAAGGGCACATTTGGATGGTATGAGACTAAGTAAACACTCTTTCCATATCCCACCCTTCCCCAACCTCAACCTGCCCCAACCATGGCAGAAGTAAAAAAACGGCCACTTCTCTCACAACTGGATTCCTGACTTGCAGTGAGTAGGCCGGTTTGCTGAAAAATCAGCCCAATGCTTCAGGATGGTGACCTTTCATTAGAAGTGGAAGATGCCATAAATTTGCAGTCACCTAGTATATGGCTAGCAATACAGCTGGCTGTCCCATCATGCAGCTGGCAGCTTTGAAGCTGTCCGTTGCTACACATTACCATCTGTCACAGTAACATAAAGCAAATATAACGGGGTTTGGTTTGTGTGTGGGTGAAAACAAGAGAAAAGGCTTGAGGCAGCGTTAAAAGCAGTTCTGATAAAATGATGAAAAGGGATGGTGGTTCAAAGCCAAAGGAAATGTGACAAACATGAAAGAAAGTATATGTGTGCTTCATTTACAGGGTCAATGCCTACTACCCATTCTAATTGAGGATGGTGGCTACTCTTGGAAAATCGCATAAAACTGCTAATTAGGTTTCATTCTTCTGGGCTTTCTATTCTCAACGTAACACTATATGTGTTTGGTCTGAGTCCAAGTTAGTGTCTATCCCAAATATCCAAGAACAATTGGGAACAGTGGTTAAAATTGAATGTTGTTAAATTCAGTATTAAGACTGTAAAGTGTGCCATGTTAAATGCATTTTAATTGTATGCAGGTGTTAGGCATTAACTGAGAGCTTATTTGAGATTCAATAAATAGACACGATCGAGAACTTTAGTTGTTGGTTTAGGAGCTAAGCCTTTGTCAGAAGGCTCTTTGTGAAGAGTTTTGTGGCAGTGTCCCTACTTCTAGGCTAAACTGCATGGGTTCAAGTTTCACTTACACCAGAGGTCTGAGCAAATTCATTAAAATAAAGAAAACTCCAGGAACATTATTCACTCTATTTCAGAAGGTCTGATGCAGTTGACTAAAAGTACTTTTAATTCTATAAATAAATATACATTTGTAAACATGGCTCCAGTTTTATTTTTTACCAACTAGTATTCTGGAATAGATGTTGGAAACAGAAAATGACTGCCTGAAGTTGACTTTCACTCACTGGATGTCTGCCAAAATGCCAGCATCCCTTGCTCCTGCACCACCTTTAGAAGCCAGTTGTGCACCCAGATGATCACCGCCCTGTTCAATCAAGAATCCAAATATGTCAGAGAAAATGAAGATGGTACCATAATTCTCAGACGGGCACCTGGAGGTTCTGCTAGGCAGGATAGTCCAGAGAAGAAATGTCCTCTTCCTAGAGGACCAGCAGGGGGTGCTACACCACCAGACTCTGCTAACCTAGTCTAATGTCACCACACAGGTCAGTGCCATATCCAGGACAGGGAGGAACAGCCAGCAAGGCAGTCATCTGCTGTGCTCCACCAGGGTACATGGCACACTCATCTCTCTGAGATAACAAGGTGTAGAGCTGGATGAATACAGCAGGCCAAGTAGCATCAGAGGGGCAGGAAAGCTGACGTTTTGGCCTGGGTCAAGGCCTGAAATGTCAGCTTTCCTGCTCCTCTGATGCTGCTTGGCCTGCTGTGTTCATCCAGCTTTACACCTTGTTATCTCGGATTCTCCAGCATCTGCAGTTCCTACTATCTCTGACACTCTTCTCTCTAATACCTTATACTCATTCTCACTGTCTGTGCTCCTGCATCAACATTCCACAAATATTCATGCACTGCCACTCTCATTATTGCTGAAAGGTCTTCTCTCACTCACTCTTCCCCTCAACTTCCCAAACCACGGGCCCTGCACACCCTTAGTACTTCTCCTCAATCCCATGGAACACTTCACCACCTCATCCCAGCATGCAGTAGCACTAACAGCCATGCCACACAATAACCTCACTCACTTCCACACTTTCCTTCATTACAAGAATAGATACCTCATAACAGGGCAGAGAGAGGGACTGTATGGATGGGGAGGTGTCTGATAGCTATGTCCTCACCTCTAAAGAATACAGAATCTTAGTCCTTGCACCCCAACTACATATTCAGGAAGGACACTAAGATATATGGGGTGGTCCCTGATTTACAAGTGTCTGATGTATAAATGCTTGCACTCTCAAGTGAGTTCCCATATTAATAATAATGTTAAAGATCCAACCTGCGAACATTTTCTCAGACTTACAAACGGCTATTTTATCTTGTATAGTGTTGTGTTCCAAGTTGCATACAAATCAACTTACGAATGCATTCAAGAACAGAACCCATTCATAACCGGGGGATGCAGATAGAGGCAGAAAGAGAGAGTAGGAGAGAGAAGAAAACTTTAGTAGTGTAGGTGAGAAAGGCTTGTACATTACTTTCAGTTTATCCACAAGTGTTCCTGATGTTTACAAGTCTCTCTGTGTAGAAGCCACAGACGAGGTTCAATATATGGAGGTCTGCACTAAGACTCTACTGCACTATCTGGAAACAGGGGAACAATGCATTTACATGGCATTGGGTCATGGTGAGAACTTTGATGTTCCTCATTCAACATCTCTAATGTTTGGCTCCCAGTGTGCACAAGAGTGTCGCTGTTGAAGAGTTATCCACCAGTCGCTGTGCCAGAGAGCTGCAATATAGATTGAGGGTCAATGCTGAAGGATGGCCAGAGAATTGCTCCCTGTGTGCTCTACCTTTCAATAGTCTGTGAGCAATGTTGTTCCCCTGTAAAGTCTCTGTGAAGGGGGTGTGTTACAGCTTCCTTCCTCACAGTTTGAGTCACTTACCAACCACTCTCCAACCCATCCCCACCCAAGGCACTCACAGTGTGGTTGTAGACATTTTTTCCTGTTGGGCACTTCCACTTTCCAGCACCATGGAAGGTATTAGTGATGGGTCCTTAGCCCGTGGCAACCAACCTCAGTCTGAACAAACTGGTGAGACCCCAAACATCCACATCAGAAATTCCTGATGTTTGGGATCTAGGTAATGGGGACTTTACTGATATTGATAATTGGAAAGCAATAATGGACTTAGACGCTTTTTTAAAGCTAGTTCAAAACTTATTGATGAAGACAGACTTACCCATCATATCCAGGTATTTATGAATGAGCCTCACCATTCATTTTAAACCACATAGTCATCTTGTAGCAGCATGTTGGCCACATAACTGGTAGGCTCTGTTAAACTGCAGTCCCTACTTCCATAAATTCCTCTTCTGAATCTTAGGTGCTAGTTACATGAGAAATCCAGCCGCTTGGGATCTGGATAATGGGAATTTTACTACGCTGGGATTGTAACTTTCCAAGCCACAATTTCTGGAGAACCGTTTCCTAGCTAGCCTTGCTCACTGTCATGTGAAACAGTCCCGCATCATTGTCCTCAACTAGAGGAAGGCTCAGTCAGATGACTGCCACAAGGTCAAGGAAATCAGCAATGTTTTAAAAATTCAAACAAATTTCTTCCATGAATGAATAGGATGAGTTGTTTGAACAAACAAACATTCACTCCTAGACTTCATTTCGTGTTTAGTATTTAACAGAAGGATAAATGATATTGACATTAAAGAATGACTTCTTCAGCAACACAGCTGTCCCTGGATGAAATACACATGTGACTATTGTTATCAGCCTAATGGGCTGTTTTGACAGTTTATCATTTACAACCTGCCCTCTCATTACTGTGTAAAAGAGACTCCTGTGACCAGACTGCACTGATATCTATACTAGCTATTCAAAAGTGACTTGTTTATTTGCCAAACGGCTGGTTCTTCCAAGAAAGTTTGATTTACTTTATTCACTGACAAAGGGCTGGTTATGAATCTATGAAATAGCTGAATGAGGGCTTTAAGTTAACCCTGAGTCGATATTTCTACCTGTGGCCTACTCTTTATCACTTGCCATTGTTAGAAACATCTTTATCTACTCAAAATAATAGATTTGGATTCTTGTTTTGGCAATGTGTCTCTCGGCTCCACTCATGAAGTGGTAGCAGTAATAGAGCTTCGGACATTTTGCAGGTTGATATTTAATAAAACAGTTATACAAATTCTGCAAATCCCCTTAGCGAGACATCATAGATGGCTAGGGTACTGACAGTGGCTTTGTTTAAATTTTAGATGATAAGATTGATGCAGCAGAGCATTCTTAATATTAGCAAATATTTAATGAACAAAAACTAGGTGTGCAATGGATTTCATTCCTTCCACAGATCATGAAAAATGTACCTACAATAAGCTGTATCTACCCCTTGAATTAAAGCTCTCAAGGAACCCTTACTGCACATAAATTTCCTCATCTCTAATGTTTCTGAAATTATTGCTGGACATTTATAAATTCTCACAATCCACTATTTAATCTTATTTTGATGTGCATCACAGATAATATTCTCTCTAGCACCAACATGAATGCTCGATTGTATCTTCTGAAGCATTGGATCATGTCCAATTACTGTCGATAAACAAACCACAAAGCAAATAAAATTGTAATCATTGTTGCCAAATCTATAAAGTACAAGCAAAAGGATCTCGTGTTATTGCCATGCTTTGATCAGACTTCAGCTTTAATGCTGTATTCAGTTTGGTCACAAGGATGCATGGCAAACATTTAAATATCAGGGGTGTTGTGGGAAGTGAAGTAAAACATCTGATAGGCAGTGTTATAAAGAATTGCTCTGTAAACTTGAGCCTTTCTTCCTTGAAAGATGATCAAGAGGGGACTTCACAAACGTGTAAGAGATAGTTCATGGTAACAGAAAGATAAATATGGAACATTGGTTCACATTCAACCATGATTGTGCGACAAGATGGCAAAGAGCATGGAAAAGTAGATCTAGAACAGATGTAGTTCTTTTTCTGACAGACATTAATCATGATAATAACTTATATTTGCACTCACAAGTAGAAAATTGTTCCAAATGATTCACAGGAATAATTATCACACAAAAACACATAAGCAGCACTGATCACCGAAATCGCACTGAAAGAGGTGGGTTTTTAAAAAATCATCTTATGGAGGACAGAGCAGTAAACAGATTAGATAGGACACACATAGGATAAGCTGCAGAGCTGGGCTACATAGATAAGCTGCAGAGCTGGGCTGAGAGGTGGAAAATGGAGTTTAATGCAGACAAGTGTGAGGTGATGCACTTTGGTAGGAGTAACTGGAAGGCAAAGTACTGGGCTAATGGTAAGATTTTTGGTAGTGTAGATGAGCAGAGAGATCTTGGTGTCCATGTACACAGATGCTTGAAATTGCCACCCAGGTTGACAGGGCTGTTAAGAAGGCATACAGTGTTTTAGCTTTTATTAATAGAGGGATTGAGTTCCAGAGCCAAGAGGTTCTGCTACAGCTGTACAAAACTCTGGTGCGGCTGCACTTGGAGTATTGTGTACAGTTCTGGTCACCGTATTATAAGAAGGATGTGGAAGCTTTGGAAAGGGTGCAGAGGAGATTTACTAGGACGTTGCCTGGTATGGAGGGGAGGTCTTACGAGAAAAGGCTGAGGGACTGGAGGCTGTTTTCATTAGAGAGAAGAAGGTTGAGAGGTGACTTAATTGAAACATATAAAATAATCAGAGGGTTAGATAGGGAGTGCCTTTTTCTTAGGATGGTGACGGCGAGCACGAGGGGACATAGCTTTAAATTGAGGGGTGAAAGATATAGGACAGATGTCAGATGTCTTTACTCAGAGAGTAGTAAGGGAATGGAATGCTTTGCCTGTAACAGTAGTAGATTCGACAGCTTTGGGTACATTTAAGTCGTCATTGGATAAGCATATGGACCTACATGGAATAGTGTAGGTTAGATGGGCTTCAGATTGGTATGACAGGTCGGCACAACATCGAGGGCTGAAGGGCCTGTACTGTGCTGTAATGTTCTATGTTCTATGACATTCCAGAGTTGAAAGCTGAGCCAGATGTGGCCATGGCCACAGTTGGTGGACTGAGCAATATTGTGGATGTGACTTGGGGAAGTGTTCTGATCTTATAAACTTGTTGGGTTGGAGAAGGCTACAAAGATGAGATGGCGCATGACCATGGAGAGACTTTAAAAAAATTAGGTTAATGGAAGCATAAATGGTTTATGAAGAAAACTTGATGCAAGCTGTGCACAAGCTGAGATCATGACGAGTGCAAGTTTATTGTCAGTGTATGCTGTGTCACGAGCAGAAGACCAGTGGAATAGTCATATCTGGAGGCAGTAAACACTCTGATGATGGTTTGACAATAGATGGACTGAGATAGAGTTAGAGAAGGCTGTGCTGCTGAGGGGAAATTATATAATCTTGGTGTGAAGCAGATTAGGGCACAGGCTCAGACAGTTGCTAGTAAGAGGCATGGAGTCATTAACTGGTAACAGATCTAGCGGCTGAGATAATGAAGTCCCAAAAATGAGCCTAAAAGCTACAAGTGGAGGCAGGATTGGAATCAGCCGTCCTTTGGCAACCTTGGGCTGAGATCTTGTCAGCAGCAGTAAAAAAACGTATTCCTGTGAGGCAGTCATTTACTAAAGGCTATTGATTAATTTAAGAGCCAGTAAAGAGTGGCAATTCAGCTATCTCAGCAGTGCCACTGGGAGCTGCGGCCACTGCTGGAGTTGCGTTGGGAAGAAGAAGACAGCATAGAAGGATGGAAGTCAATGTTGTTGCCACAAGGAGAGCTATTGAAGGTGGAGAGCACCCCTGTGGGCCAAGATTTCTTGAATAGGAGGATCTCTCCATTAGCATGCTGGAAAGCTACTAGGGTTCACTCTGGTGTCTCTCATAAGTGCCCACTGCTATTAGTGAAATTCTGGTGTTGACAGAAAAAAGTCTTTAATTGGTTATTTATATAAATCAAGATGTTATGGCAGTGGGACAATGTTGGGCACTTCATTTAGCAATTTCATTAGCAACTTCTCAGAGATTAAGATGTAAAAGGATTGAATACACCACTGAAGCAAATTATTAAAATTTGTTAACTATAGGCAATAACGATAAGGATACTAGAAAAGGGAACATACTTCTTTAATCAAGTCTCAATCCCATATAATCAGACATCATCATAACATAGCAGCTTATGTACATACTAAGGAGCTATTGTCAGAATAATGATACAGTTAATCCTTTAGTCTAGTCACAGCCCCTTCTCACCATTAACTATTTTATGATCCCCCCCCGCCCCCACCTCCTAGCCAAGGGCTGAAAAAATTCAGTCCTATTTCTTCAATGCGCTAATACTTAACTCCAGAAAATTACAGTGCATCCAGTAATGGATATCAGATAAGCAACATGGCAAATTACAAATAATGGAACTGTTAAGAGAAACTGTGGTTAGTTAGAACTGGATGTTGTCAACATTTGTGTGGAACCTGACTTGGAGTTTGAAAGAGGGAAGTAACTACATGAGTACATGGAAATGATTGTGGAAACATAAAAGACGAAATTATTTTCAAAGATAACAAAGTGCAGAGCAGGAAAAACACAGCAGCCCAGGCAACATTAGAAGAACAGGAAAGCTGACGTTGCTGGTCAAAAACCTTCTTCAAAAAAACTCTGAGGAAGGGCCCTGACCCAAAACGTCAGCTTTCCAGTTCCTCTGATGCTGCCTGGCCTGCTGTGTTCCTCCAGCCCCACACTTTGTTATCTCTGACTCCAGATTCTAGAAATACAGTAGAATGAATCATTAAAAACTATAAGTTGACTTTAGGGGTTTGGAATGCAAAAGCAGTGAAGTTATGTCAATCTGCACAAAGTGGTGCTATGTGTACTCCCAATCTTTATTCTACGTCAGCTGTGGTGCAGTTGGTGGTGATCCTGCCTCTCAGTCATTGTGGGTTCAAATCTCCCTCGAGCATCTGTTTTCAAAAAACCTAACCTATCTATTTAGTGCAGTGCTGAAGGAGTGTCCACTAGCAGAGGTGTTGTATTTCCAATAAGTTGTAAAAAACAATCTACTCTCTCAGAATCACATAAGGAAAAAATAATTGCAATGTTTCGAAAAACAGTAGAAGAGTTATTGCTGGTATTGTAGCCAATATTTATATTTCAATCAACATTAACGGGAAAAAAAAGACTGCAGCTTTATCACAGAACCATCTGTGAGAAATTGCAGTTTTTAGAGTTTACAAGAGTTGATTATCAGGACGCCTCAACAGCAACTACAGTTCAAAAGTGCTCCATTGACTGTAAACAGCCTAGGGACATTTGTGTTCATGGACAGTGACATTGAAATGGAAGTCTTCTACATTGTTATAGAAAAGGCATTAAAATACGGTAGAAAAATATGAGGACAATGTTAGAACTGAGTGAATACAGCTGTTAGAGATAATGGGAACTGCAGATGCTGGAGAATTCGAGATAACAGAATGTGAAGCTGGATGAACACAGCAGGCCAAGCAGCATCATAGGAGCACAAATGCTGATGTTTTGGGCCTAGACCCTTCATCAGAAAAGGGGGATGGGGAGAGGGTTCTGAAATAAATAGGGAGAGGGGGGAGGCGGATAGAGATGGATAGAGGAGAAGATAGGTGGAGAGGAGACAGACAAGTTAAAGGGGTGGGGATGGAGCCTGTAGAGGTGACAGATCAAGGGGGCGGGATGAGGTTGGGAGGTAGGGAATAGAGGTACAGCTAGAGGTGGGAGGAGGGGATAGGTGAGAGGAAGAACAGGTTAGGGAGGTGGGGACGAGCTGGGCTGGTTTTGGGATGCAGTGGGGGGAGGGGAGATTTTGAAGTTTGTGACTGACCGATACCCTCCCTACCTCCCCACCTACACTCACCTCTACAGGCCCCATCCTCACCCCTTTAACTTGTCTGTTTCCTCTCCACCTATCTTCTCCTCTATCCACCTTCGATCCGCCTCCCCATCTCTCCCTATTTATTTCAGAACCCTCTCCCCCTCCCCTTTTTCTGATCAAGGGTCCGGGACCGAAATATCAGCATTTGTGCTCCTGAGATGCTGCTTGGCCTGCTGTGTTCATCCAGCTCCACACTTGATTACAGCTGTTACTCTGCTATGGGACCACTAGGAAGATAGCCATAGCCAAGTACTCCCATTTGCCTGGAGACTCTTAAAAGGCTTCCAAGAAGGTAGCATAGCTCACCGCTGTTATTTTTTGATGATGCCTCGAAAAGTTTTGCAGAATGGACTTTGCTCAATGTTGATGGTGTCTTATCAACGTTTCCCAAAAAGTCTTCCTGTGTGATGCAAAAGTATACTATATTGCTCTATCAGCAAATGAACATAAATGGAGCAAATCCATTAAAGAAATGCTTGAAATCCACACAAGAAAACTCTTTACTCCCAAACTGCTGGACACTGTCAGGAAAGGACATTAGTACAAATACTTGCCATCAAAATGTCACACTGCATCATGTAGGCAGCTTGGTGGGTCAGTGGTTAGCACAGCTGCCTCAGAGAACCAGGGACCTGGGTTCAATCCCAGCCTTGGGTGACTGTCTATGTGAGTTTGTACATTCTCCCTGGATCTGTATGGGTTTTGTCTGGGTGCTCCAGTTTTCTCCCACAGTCTTAAGATGTATAGGTTAGGTGAATTGGCCATGCTAAATTGCCCCAAAATGCCCAGGGATCAACAGACTAGTTGGATTAGCCATGTGCATTACAGGAATATGGTAGGGGGTGCATCTGGGTATGATGCCCTTTGGAGGATCAGTATGGTGAATGGTCTGCTTCCACTCTGTAGGGAGTGAAGTATTAATGAGAGCGAGCAACATCTTGAGAAGTTTCCAGTTGGTTGATCCTAGCATAGGATTTAACTCCTTTACCAAAATGTAGTTCCTTGCTTGAATGGCTGATCAAACGATTCAAATCAAGCTTTCATCTTGCTGGGCCTTTAATGTCTGAATACACTTCCAATATTTTGGATTTTGGATTTGGGTTCATGGTAGATTTAATGGTCGCTTTCTTTGTTATATGAATAGAACTTGTATTAGAAACAATGAATTATTTGCCCAGAGTAGTTGAATACACAGAATTCTAGCTGTATTATCTATAAGAATGCAATTTATCTAGCCCTATTAGTTACTGCTGATGAGGCATGCAGTTGTCATGGAGATGTCCTTAATTCTAAACACTGCACTCTGATAAAATTGATTGCGACATGAAAGTAAATCACAACATTGTAAGAATCCTCACTACTTTTTATATCTGCACAAAATTCCAGCTGTTAATCTATATAAAATTTGAACTGTAAAAATGATTTTAGAGATGCACGTGTTATGTTTGAATGATCTCAGGATAAAAGCTTTCAGCCATGAGCAATGATTGAATTAAGGACAATCGTTTCTGAACTGATTTTGTTATTCGAAAGAAACATCTTTTTGCAAAATGTTAAAATAAAACGTAATTCTGAAAATTACACGTTGGGAAATAAAAATCTCTCCTGTTGATTTTTAGCAATTACATGTGGACATAAACAAAATACATTGCATTTACAGACAGTGGAATAATTAACTATTTGCTCATATTTACCGTTATTGTTTGGTGTTTAATCGCACAAAAGAGTTTAAAGAAACTAACAAGAAGTTAGACAATAGACAATAGGCAATAGGCAATAGGTGCAGGAGTAGGCCATTCGGCCCTTCGAGCCAACACCACCATTCATTATGATCATGGCTGATCATCCACAATCAGTATCCTGTTCCTGCCTTAACCCCATAACCCTTGATTCCACTATCTTTAAGAGATCTATCCATCTCTTTCTTGAAAGTTATTACATCTTAAATTTATCCGTAAAGACTTTGTCAAAAGTAATTAATAAGAAACTCAGGTATTATCTCAAAGTTATAAAGACAAATCATAAAGTACATTTCACTGCAAATTTGACCCGTGGATGACAAGCTTAAAGCGGGGTGTATTTTAAATTATCACTGCAGCTGAGAAAGAATTGAATAGGACAGCTTCTTGTCCAATTGGTGGGTACACCTAATTAGAGAAGTGAAGGTGGCGAAGGGGCCCAATAAGTTAGAATCAATTCTTTGTGGACTCATTCTCCATTGGAGTTGAAGTTGTTCATCACAGTATCTTGAAGATGGAATACAAAAATCTCAACAGTAGTAATGGCAGAATTCACAACAGGCGCTTGTGCTGTGCTTGTAATGCACATCATTGCATTGCACAATGATGGTGGCATGAATATTGACAAGTTACAGAGAGTAAGCTAGTTCCTTCAATGCTCAATGTTTCAGCATTTCCCATTCTTTAAAATCTACAAGTGAGCAAAAGAATTACAAGCATGAGTGGGCCATTTCATTCCTGAAGCCTGCTTTGCCAGTTAATCAGGTCATGGCTGATTTGTTTGTGGCCTTCATTCCACACTCCTGTTTGCTCCTCATACACATGATTCCCCAGTCAATCAAAAATCTGTCTGACATAGCCTTGAATATATTCAATTGCCCTGCCTCCACAGTTTGTTTGGAGACAAAATTACAAATATTAACCACACTCTGAGAGGACAAATTCTTCATTTCCATCTTAAAAGACAGCCATCTCATTTTTGAACAGTGTCCCCTCGTTTCAAATTCCCTCACAAGGGCTGTTGTGATTGAAGGTCAGTCATTTCAGCTTTAGAACATCTCTGCAGGAGTTCCTTAGGTTGGTGTCTTTGGTCCAACCAACTTTAGTTGTTTCACCAATGATGTTCTCTCCATCATAAGGTGTGGATTGAGGATTTTCGTTAATAATTTCACAATAGTCAGCACCATTCATAACCTCTCTGATGAAGGGTCTAGGCCCGAAATGTCAGCTTTTGTGCTCCTGAGATGCTGCTTGGCCTGCTGTGTTCATCCAGCCTCACGTTTTATTATCTTGGAATTCTCCAGCATCTGCAGTTCCCATTATCTCTGATACCATTCATAACTCCACAGGCACTGAAACAGCTCACATCCAAATGCATCAAGATCTGGATAACATACAGGCTTAAATGGTTTATAGCATTCCAGCCACACAAATTCTAGGCAATCATCATTTTCAACTAAAGAGAATCTAACATTCAATCTTTGATATTGAATTGTATTACCATCATTGAATCCCCTACTGTCAACATCCTGGGCACTACCACTGGACATAAACTGAACTGGACTAGTCATATAAATGAGGATACAAGGACAGTTCAGAGGCAAGGAACATTGCGGTGAGTAACTCTCTCAACTCCCTAAAGCCTGTCCACCATCTACGAGATGCAAGTCAGGAATGTGATGGAACTCTACCCACTTGCCTGGGTGAGTACAGTTCCAACAAAATTTAAGAAGCTTGACACCAACCAGAATAGAGTAGCCCCCTTGATTGGCACCAACAAACATTCAGTCCCACCACCTCTGATGCTCAGTACCATTTTGAAGATGCACTGCATAAATTCACCTAGGTTTCAAAACCACGACTGTTCCCATCTAGGAGGACAAAGGCTGCAGATACAAAGGAACATGACCACTTGCCAGACCTCCTCCAAGCCACTCACTCTCCAGACTGGGAAGTATATCATTGTTCCTTCAATGTTGCTGGTTCAAAATCCTGCCTCATGGAATTGTAGATATATCTACACTAAATGGACTGTAGCAGTTCGAGAAGACAACTGACCACCATCTGCTCAAGGGCGACTAGGGATGGGTAATAAATATTGGCCCAACTGTTGAGTGAATAAAAACTAAAAATTCTTCTCAGCATCTACCTTGTCATACCTTCTTGGAATCCTGTAGGTTTCAGTAAGATCCCCTTTCATTCTTCTAAATTCCAACTTTCTCAATCTTTCCTCATAAGACAACCTAGTTCATCTCATGGATTAATCCAGTGAATGTTTACCCAACTGTCTTCAAAAATGCAGGTATTTCTTTTTAAAATAAAGCGACCAAAAGCTATAAATTGTACGCAGGGTAGTCTCATCAAAGCCTGCAGCTGTAGAAAGACTTCCTTACTTTAAAACTCCATCCCTTTTGAAGTAAAGCACAACATTCCATTTGACTTCTCAATAATGTGCTGTATCTACATGCTGAATTTTCATGGTATGCCTGCAAGGATGCACAGAACCTTCCATACTCTAATATTCTCCAGTCACTCTCCATTTAAATAATATTCCATTCTTCCTACCACTGCAGGCTACCTCACATTTATTCAATCAGTTATTTGCCCATTCACTGAGCCATTCACCCTTCTGCAGACTCCTGGTAATCTTCTCATAATTTGCATTCCCATCTATTGTTAATGGCAGCAACATTTTCAGTCTCTTCATCCAAGTCATTGGTATAATTTGTAGACAGTTAAAGCCCCTGCATTGAACCCTGGGAACTCCTCTAATTACAGTCTGCCAATCTGAAACTTATCTACTTATCATAACTCTCTGTTTCTCTTCTATCCAGGCTAATATATCATTGCAACACTGGATGCTTTTAACTTGTGTAGTTATTCTTTACGTGGCAACTTATTAAATGATTTTTAAAATAAGATCCAAATATGCTACTTCTACTGATTCCTCTTTATCACTTTATTTGTTACATCTACAAAGAACTCAAATAAGTTTGTCGATTTTCTAAATGCACTGCTGCTACCTTTTTAATAATGGAGTACAGTATTTTCAAAATGACAGACGTTATGCTAACTAGCCTCTAGTTTCTTGCTTCCTGCCTTTTTTTTGTATTGAAGAGAGATGCAACATTTGATGTTTTCCAATGTGCTGTGATCTTCCCAGAATCTGGGGAATTTTGCAAGTCAAGACATTTGGAATGAAAATAAGGGCATTATCCATGGTGTGAGAGTTACTTAGGTCATTAACCATGAGTGTTGACAATAGGAAAAGTAATGTTATGGTCACATGATAGAAAATAACCTATAGTTAAAAAGCCTCCTTAATAGTTCACAGGGGCAGACTGGGGCAGCGAGTCCAGGATAGAAAAATCACCAGAGAAAAGGCATCTCAATCAGGAAAACAAAGGACTGTGACTGGAGGTTCACCACTGGCAAAGATCTGCAACTATTCCTTAACTGCATATTATATTTTCACTGCAGTGGCTTGTTCACAACTTCAGTTGGAAAAACCAGAAATCTACTGCTGCTTAGAATAAGCCAAAGTGAGTTTGTCAGAAACATCCAACCTCCACTGTCTTCCGTGATTCAAGGAAAATCCTCAGAGCTGCAACATGTCCATCTTAAGATTCACTAAAAGTAAGTAATTTTATTGAACTCTTCAAGAATTTGAAGTGCATTGTTACGATCAGATGAGGAAGTGTCAACACCTAGAATAGATCATTTCTATCCTAAACTGCGTTTGTGCAGCTTATACTCATAACTTAACCTTTAAGGCCCTATTATAGTTCCACAAAAGATTTATGCAACACCACTTCCAGGTCAAGATATTCTTCTTCAGATGTGGTCCTCTGGCTGAGTTCTAACCAGAGATCAATATTGATTTTGCCCCTCTTATTCGTTTCTTTCTTGGCTGTCTTGTTTTCGTGAAATGCCTCAGCATCCTTGTTTACATCAAAAGTTCTACCTAACTGCACATTGCTGCAGTGGGATGATGAAAATAGACAATGAAAAGAAAGGAATCCATGATTAATCTGATATTAATCGTGACCAAATGCATTTAGAGGTGTGTAAAAACATCTCTGAACAGGTTGACTAGAAAACAGGTTAGGGAAACTCAGCAGGTCTGGCAGCAGAAACAGAGCTAGCATTTTGAGTCCTGTGGCACAGCTTCAAAAATAGAAGCAGCTGGCATAACATGATATCTAAGCTGATGATGGTGCTTGTGTGCATGTGTGTGTGTATGTGTGTGTGTGAGAGAGCAGATAGGTGGAGTGGAATCACAAAGATAAAGGAAAAGAGGATAAGCAGATGAAATGGATGTTGATGTTAAGCCAGGGAATAAGAGGAGGGAAATAGGTATAATAGAATCTGTGAGTTGTTGAAATGGGTTGGCTGATCCAAAAACAAATCATTTCATGAGAGGGCCTGGGTGTGAGAGTAGGTAGTAGACAAAGAATGGGTGTTCATGCTCTAACATTGCTAAATTAGAGTTTGACTCTGGAGGATTACAAGGTGCCCAAGCAGAAGATGAAGACTTATTATTCCAGCTTGCATTGAGCTTTGCTGGAGGACTGCAACATGCCTGTGTCAGAAATGTTAGCATGGGAACATGGTGGTGCATTGAAGTGGCAAGCAGCTGGAAGTTTGAGGTCATTTTTACAGACAGAATGTAGGCATTCTATAAAGCAGTCACCCAGTCTACATTTCATCTCCCCAGTGTGATGGAGACTGCAGTGTGAGCAGTGAATATAGTAGACCAGATTGAGTGAAATAGAGGTAAGTCGCTGCTTTACCCGGAAGATGTGCCTTAGCGCTTGGATGGTGAGGAGATAGGAGATAAATGAACAAGTATTGCACCTTCATGGGAAGATGCTGTGGGAGTGAGTGGAGAGTTTGGGTCAGGAGGAGGAGTGGATAAGGTGCCCGGGGGCAATGGTCCCACGGAATGCAAACACTAAGGGGGAGGGGAATATGAGTCTAGTGGTGGCATCCCACTGGCGGTGGCAGAAATAGTGGGTTGTGATCCTTTGGATGTGGAGGTTGCTGAAAGAAAAGACAGGGTGGATAAAGTGGTTAAGATACCATATGATTTATATTCCAGTATCAGGAGAAGCATTACATTTATGAGCAGGGAGGTTATGCTGAAGCTGTATAAAACATTGGTCAAGCCACAGCTTTTGTGTTGTGTGTAGTTCTTGAATCTACATAATAGGAGACATATGACTGCACCAGAGAGAGTGCAGAGGAGATTTACCAGTATGTTGCCTGAGCTGGAGACTTTCGGTTATGAAGAGAGATTGGGCAAACCTGGGATGCTTTCATGACAGCAGAGGAGATTGATGGGAGACATAATTGAGATGTGTAAAATTAAGATGACATAGACAGGGTAGACAGGAAAAACATTTTTCCTTTGGTGGGGGATCAATGACCATGGGGTATAAGTTTAAACTAAGGGGCAAAGGTACTTCCTCATTATTAGTAAAGGCATAAGCATGCCAACTAGGTGAGATGACATTTTACTTGTACATTTTTCAATCTCTGTGAGATCTACTGTGAGAAAAAAAATTCACCCAGAGAGTGGTAGGAATTTGAACTCACTGCCTGTACGAGTGGTAGAGGCAAAAAGGAGGTTAAAACCCTCCTAAGACTTAAGAAGTATTTGGATGTACGCTTTCAATACCAAAGCATTCAAGGCTGGAAAATGGGGTTAGAATAATTAGATGGTTGTTTTTGACTGGTGTGGATGACCTGGGATATTTTTCTGTGCTGTAGTTCTCAATGACTCTTTGGTAGACGCTATCATTATTATGGGAGGGAAAGAATGGAGTGAGAGCAGAATAAAACTACTGCTGACCCTTTGCTAAGGGTGATTAGGTTTAGTGAGGTCTCGGGGCAGGAAGGAAGAAGGAAGGGGCAGGCAAGAAAGGTTATAGCGAACATGTCCAAAAATGAGTAGGGTGTCAGAGTCAGATGACGGTCAAAATGAACAGCTAATCCTGCCAGAGCAAATATTGCATTGTCATGGTGTTCATTGGTGGCTGGGCCGGGAGAAAAAACTTCCCTTCCTCTTGTCCATTAATTCAATCTCTCATTAACAGGATATGGGTGCTGCTGGCTAGGCTACATTTAATGACCATATATAATTGCCCTTGAGAAGGTGGTGATGTGCTGTCTTCTTGACTCACTGCAGGCAGTATGGTGAAGGTACAGCCACAATGCTAAGGAAGAAGTTGTAGGACTTTTATTGAATGACAATGGAGCTGAAATGACATGCAACAACTACAACCATGTTCCTTTGTGCTAGGTATGATCCCAGCCATCAGAGTTTTCCCCTGATGTCCATTGACTCTAATTTTGCCAGAAATCCTTGATGCCACATTCAATCAAACGTAGAAAGGGTAACTCTTGCTCTTTCACCTCCTCTCTCTTTATTAGCAAAGGCATAGCGTGCCTTCTAGGTGAGGATCATTTTACTTGATACATTTTTCAGTTGAGTCTACTGTATTCACCGCTCACGATTTATACGGTGAAACCAAATGTGGATTGGGTGACTGATTTGCAGACCGCTTCCGTTCTCTCTGTAAGAATGACCCTAATTCTCTAGTTGTTTACCATTTCAATAAACCATCTTGCTCCCACGCTACGATTTGGGGCGATATGGTGGCTCACAGCACCAGGGACCCGGGTTTGATTCCAACCTCAGGCGACTGTTTGTGTAGAGTTTGCACAATCTCCTTGTGTCTGCGTGGGTTTCCTCTGGGTGCTCCCACAGTCCAACAATGTGCAGGTTAGGTGGATTGGCCATGCTAAATTGCCCACAGCATCCAGGAATGAACAGTCTCGGTTGATTAGACATGGGAAGTGCAGGGTTGTAAGTTTAGGGTAGAGAGTTGGGTCTGGATGGAATGCTCTTCATAGGTTTGGTGCAGATTCGATGGGCTGAATAGCTTGCTTCTACACTGTGGTGATTCTATTTTGATCTTGGACCTGTGTTCCACAATGTTCCAACATAGATCTATGCAATCTAGAGGAACAACACTCAATTTTCATTCAGTACGTCACAGCCTCTAGAACTCAAGATTGATTTTTAACAATGTCAGAGCAGGATCTGTGTTCTCGATTTTGATTACAATCCCACTTATCACACAACCGGACCCCAGCTGTGAATTTTTCTCATTAGAGCAGACCGATTTTCTCCTTTTCATATGTACCCCTTAAATCTATTTTGCATGTCTTCCATGCATTTACCACCAGTAACACTCCATTTGTCTTTTGTTCTGGACATTTTCACTGTCTATTCTACTTGTTTCTCCTCCCTCTCTGTCTATAACATAAAAGCTACCATTTTCCAAACCTTTTCAGTTCTGAAGAAGAATTGTACAGGATTCAAAATATTGACTCTGCTTCTCTCTCCACTGATGCTGACAGACATGTTGAGTTTCTTCAGATTTTTAAAGTTTTATTTCAGATTTTTAGTCTCTGCAATATTTTCCTTTCATATATAAAAACTAGTTCAGTACAAATACCATTACACCACTGCCATGCCCATGGATTCAACATGGACTCAACTCTACTTTGAGGAATTTGCTTGTCAGGTTTCCTGAGACCTACCTATCATTTAAAACAGAATCAATATTAAAATGACTTCATCCAGCCTCATGAGAAAGTCACCATACCTTTGCCGCAGACAGGCTAATTCCCTATCCCTACTTCCACTGCAATAAAAAGATTCCACTTGAATTGGCTTTTGTTTCAGCCTTTTAACGTCATAATCTCCCTCCTGTCTGTATCCGTATTGCCTTTATCATGGACACTTGCACTTTACCTATGAAGTAATTCCAGATATGTTGATGTTTGCAGCACAGTTAAATGTTAAATGTAATGTCATTGTCATTCTCAATTCCACGATACATCAAACAATTCGACGTCCATTTTCATTGCATCTGATAAGTTGTTCTTTTTCATTCCTTAACCTGAAGAAAATGTGAAAACTGAACTGTGTTATAGTAATGGATACGTTCTGATACCAATGTTTATTTTCAAATACCTTATCATTTGAAAGAAAAGACATACAGGACGCCCTAGAAAACCTTAGTAGAAAAGCCATGCTTAAACTTATACATCACCCATATGATGCACTATTTGTTGATTTGGAGATCAGGATGTATGCACAGTGTAACTGTGACGTTAAATTTTCAGTTTTAATCTGCAAAAATAAAGGTGGCAGTTGGCAATTTGAAGTTTAGTCCCTTAAATCAGTTATTTTTTCACAATTTAACATTTTTCATGCAATTGATGTTTCTTCTGGGTAATAAAGTATTCACGGTACTTATGTTTACATTATAAACCCTTCAGTGAGATATTTATACCAGTCAATGTGACCATGTGACACAGGTAGCGAGCCAAATTGTGATAACACATCTGGCTCAGCTGTATAGATCTTACCAAAAAGATTAGGCTATTCTTGGGGTGGGCGGAAATAGAGATCGAGGACCTGGCTAGGTGGAGAGGGGATATAAAGGTCGTGGGTTGGGGTTCAGCTAGCAGTAGAAAGGATATTAAGACCAGAGATGTGGGCTGACAGCAAATGGGAAAGTAGGGATTGGGTGCAGGGAAAGGAGGTAGAACACAATTCAGAAATAAGGGTTTGGCTGAGAGTTTGCAATCAGGAGCAGAGATTGGAGCTGAAAGCAGATGGATAATCAGGTTGGTGCCTAGACCGAAAGTAGACAGATGATTAGGGATGGGAATTGGGAATTTGGTTCAGAACAGAACTGAGATTGGGGCTGAAGCTACAGAGAAGATTTCTTTGGGAATTAAAGGCACTGAGAACAGACAGGAGACCATGGGTTGGGTCAGAACAGAGAGGAGTCTGAGTCTACAGATTAAGCTGGGAGCAGTTGTGATAGATCTTTTGTGCAAAACAATGAGACCTTAAATGTGGTGTCAAGAAGAGGATAATGGTTTCACTTTTAGGCAAGTTACTTTTCTATATTGCTGGTACAACTAGTGTTCACTGTTTCACAAAATACTAATTTTACAAAAATGGGCTTAAAAGAAAAACCTCATTTTAGCAGCATGAGCAATGGTCACCTTTGAAAAATGAAAGAACAGCAGATGCTGTAAATCAGGAACGAAAACAAAGTTGCTGGAAAAGCTCGGCAGGTTTGGCAGCATCTGTGAAGGAGAAAACAAAGTTAACGTTTCGGGTCCGGTGACTGTTCTGAGGAAGGGTCAACAGACCCGAAACTTTATTAATGGTCACCTTTGGTTTATTCCAAAAGTGATATTCCAGTCAATGCATTTCTGAATGAAAATGTGCATTTTCCTGCTATGTCTCACATACAAGCTTTAATAACTTGAGCTATGTTTGATAGCCAGATTCCTTGTGCCCATATTCTAGACCCGTAGCCGGAATCTTATATGAGCCTGAATGACATGAATTACAGCGAGAAGTGTGGCAGAATTGTGCAAGAAGTCTGGCGAGGTCTATCTCGCTGCGTCATTTATGCATTTGCCAGGGATTGATGGGAGTGTCTCACTGGACAGTGGTGAGTTGCGATAGGGAAGTAATAGGGCTGTTGACCATGAGGGGCAATGGTGCCAGCAGAATCTATGTTTCGTTCATCTTGCTTTCACACGCTGCTTCAGGCCCTCAACATACACTTTGATACATGATATGATCTGCATGGACATTAAGGTAGGCATCATTCTGGCAATTATATTTGGGATAATAGAGTTCCTCAAACCAACTGATGAAGTGCAAAACCAATCACATATTTATACAATCATGAAACATTACATGTTATCACCCATACCACCAAAGTGCCCTCAAAAGGCTTTTTTTTCTTACCGTCCCTCCCACTGCATCTAAATATTATCCCAGGTTCCACAGTTTGGAGGGAGTCTGCTTGGCAGTGGAGCCCACTGGCTCTGGACATTTGGCTGGCTGACCCCAGGGTGTTTGTGTCTGGATGCCCCTGATATGTTGAGGGTCGTCTGACAACAGGCATACAGACCCTAGCTGGATCAAACTTCTGAGGGCCAGAGGAGGGCAGCCAGGTTGGAGGTGGACCATCCAGCAATCTCTGGACTGCTATTATGAAGCGATTTCTAAGGGCTCTGTGGGTGGTAGGTCCTCTGTCTGGTTGCCTCCTGTCACAGCTCTGACTGCTTGGAAAGAAGGGACACCTGTAGGTTCCTACCCTCTTTCGCCATATCCTCAGTCTTCAGGGTGGAGGAGTGTGGGTCCGTACTTCAGCCGGACCTGAGTGTCTCTGGCAGCTGCCAAGCTGTCCATGGAGGAAGGCCGATGGGTGCATGTTTGAAGCTTCATCTGCAGCCTCTGACTACAAAAGGCATTGTATATCTCTGATGAAGGGTCTAGGCCCGAAACGTCAGCTTTTGTGCTCCTGAGATGCTGCTTGGCCTGCTGTGTTCATCCAGCCTCACATTGTATTATCTTGGAATTCTCCAGCATCTGCAGTTCCCATTATCTCTGTATAACTGCCTGCTGTTTCTGTTCCTCCCTGTGAAACTGGGCAAAGTCCCTGACTGCAGACACCACAGCGTCCTCTTCTACCTGGGGATGAGCAGGTACCTGGACTCTGACAATTGCCTGGTGGCCTGGATGTTTCTTCTGTGGCCAGTTGTGGAACTATCATAGTGAGATCCTCAATAGTAGGCTCTGCGAAAATTTCTAAACCCGATATTGCCACAGAGGTATCAGTATCTGAGCTAGCAGTGGGTCCTGAAGTCAACGTTTTTATCCTCATTCTCAGAGGTCTAGGAGTGGTGATACCTGATGAAGCAGGAAGTTTCTTTGCCAAGGATTTGGGCATCTCATTTGAACCTGCAAGACACTAGACATAGGAGCCAGTAATTTGAAGAATAAATAATAAACGGTACTAACAGCAGTGCTTCTGTGAGAATTGCTGCAGAGTAAAATGTCATACTTGCTCAATTTATGGGATATGGGTGTCTCAGCCTCCACGCAGGAGTGGCTCCAGTCTTCTCCTGTGAGGGATAGGATCCTATCCTCATGTACAGTGACAAACTGATGTTGCACAGCCCTCCGCTTACCTGGGCCCTTTTCTGCTTTATTGTTGATTATTTACCCTGGAGTGAAAGAGAGGGAGGGATTGAGGGAGATGCAAGTGAGCAGCATGACTTTTAGTGCTGGGGTGGGCGTTTGCATGTCAGTGAGGTGTCCCAAATGACTGAGTAGGCACAGCAGAAGCCATGCAGGATTTGTGTTTTGGGAAGTTTTTGGTGTGTGAAATTGAGTAAAGGAAGATGCTTCATGTAAGAGTGAGAATGGTAGAACTTAAGCCTTGGTGGGAGGTGGGTGGCAGATTTGGAGTCAATATGATATGGCGGAGTGCAAAAGGTCATTGAACATCTAACAGAAATCTTCCATGCCATGGATGCACCACTGACCCAAGTGGCGACATCAGGTCACATTGCCATGATCTGGTGCCATATTCTCCTCTGAAGTCCTCAGGCCAGAGTATACCCTTCCTTTGCACCATTGTCTTCCTCCAGGTTCCTTTCAGAGAAACACGGTGCCATATTCCCCTTCTCTGGCATCTTTTGACTGAATGTCCTTGACTGGACAGGACAGCTTCAGAATGACTGGGTGCAGAATGGCCTTTAAAATATAGTGTGACTGGCAGTGTGGATGTCTTTCTTTGGATATCTGATCAGTGGAAATGGTGTCAGTAAGATGGGGCTAGAATCAGACAAGTGGAACACGATAGGAGCAGCATGGGTAGTTAATGTGGAAATTTTGGTAAGATATGGTGAGAAATCTTAGTAGCCGTATCAGTGAAAGAACCTCCAAAAGAATTCAATACAACTGACAGTTAGCCAGAAAAAAAAGATTCAGCACACTGTTTCTGTTCCTCAGAAAGGAACATGATGATCTCTATAAAAAGCAAAAGAACTACAGATGCTGTAAATCAGAAACAAAAACAGAAATTGCTGGAAAACCTCAGTTCTGAGGAAGGGCTTCGCAACCTGAAATGTTAACTCTGATTTCTCTCCACGGATGCTGTAGAAAATGATGATCTAAGTGAATTCCACAGAAAAACTAGAAATTGTAAAGCACCTTTACAGGTGCTCAGATCTATTCAACGCTCTCATTTCTTTATTCTTTTGTGAGTATCCTTCTTGTCCAACATGAAATTCAGAACAGCAAAGTACAATGAACTGTTATGATTAATACTGGCTGTAACCTTTCTTATCAAGAATGTTCCACCCGGCTTTAATTCCAGTTATTCTGTTTGAGGTAAAACCTAATTTCTGATGGAATAAAAAATTCAATAGAATAATAGTTGCAAGCAGGTAGCATTGTCACATAAGGTTTTGTTCTGGGACTAATTCTGTTTGGTACATACCAATAATTTTATGGGATGGAATCATTCTCATTAATGTGCTTGCTACATTTAGGCTATTTTTAAATTAAACTACTTTTAATGGGGTAAGTTCAATGATATGGGAGAAAGGACAGTGGTTTGGGATTCTGAGGTCCCAAGACAAAGATTGGTGGAGTTCCAGATAATATAGATTCTCAAAGGATACAGCAGGATATAGATCAGTTGTAGATATGGGGGAAAAAATGGTAGATGGAGTTTAATCCAGGTAAATGTGAGGTGTTGCACTTTGGGAGATCAAATGTTAAGGAAAAATATACAGTTAATGGCAGGACTCTGAACAGCATTGATGTAAAGAGTGATCTTGTGACTCAAGTCTATAGCTCCCTGAAAATAGCCATGCAAGCGTACAGGGTGATAAAGAAGGGCTATGGCATGGTTGCCTTTATTGGTCAGGGAATTGCCTACAAGAGTCACAGCTTTATAAGACTTTGGTTAGGCCAGACCGAGAGTATTGTGTTCAATTCTGGTCGCCTCATTTCAAGAAGGATGCAGAGGCTTTGGAGAGGGTGCAGGAGAGGTTTACCAGGATACTGCCTAGATTAGAGGGTATGAACTATAAGGAGGGGCTAGAAAAACTTGAGTTATTTACTCTGGAGCAACAGAAGTTGAGGGGAGACTTGATAGAAGTTTATAAAATTGTGGGATTCATAGATAGGGTTGACAGTCAGAATCTTTTTTCCAGAGTTGAAACGTCTAAAACAAAAGCGCATGTATTGAGGGTGAGAGGGGATAAGTTCAAAGGAGATGTGTGGGCCAAGACTTTTACAGAGTGGTTGGCTTCTGGAATGTGCTGCCAGGGGTGGTGGTGGAAGCACATACAATAGGGACATTTAATGGACTTTTAAATGAGCACTTGAATGTGCAAGAAATGGAAGAATATGGACCAAGCACAGGCAGAAAGGATTATTTTAATTTGGTATCATGTTCAGCATAACATCATGGGCTGAAGGAGAGATAATGGGAACTGCAGATGCTGGAGAATCCAAAGTAACAAAGTGTGGAGCTGAATGAACACAGCAGGCCCAAGCAGCATCTTAGGAGCACAAGAACTGACGTTTCAGGCCTAGACCCTTCATCAGAAATGGGGCAGGGGGAGAGGGTTCTGAAATAAATAGGGAGACAGGGAGAGGTGGATCGAAGATGGATAGAGGAGAAGATAGGTGGAGTGGAGACAGACAAGTTAAAGGGTCGGAGATGGAACCAGTAGAGGTGAGCATAGGTGGGGAGATAAGGAGGGCATAGGTCAGTCCGGGGAGGACGGACAGGTCAAGTGGGCGGGGTGAGGTTAATAGGTAGGAAGTGGATGAACTGTTTGAGCTCCTCGTGGGAGCACGAGGCGGCACCGATACAGTCATCAATGTAACAGAGGAAGAGGTGGGGTTTAGGACCACTTCACCAACACCTTCCACCCCAACGTCCAGTTCATCTGGACCATCTCCAACACCTCCCTCACCTTCCTGGACCTCTCCGTCTCCATCTCAGGCAACCACCTCAAAACCGATATCCCTTTCAAGACTACTGATTCCCACAGCTACCTAGAATATACCTCCCCCCACCCATCTTCCTGCAAAAATTCCATCCTCTATTCCCAAATCTTTCGCCTCTGCCACACCTGGTCCCAGGATGAGGCATTCCAATCCCGGTGTCCTCGTTTTTCAAGGACCACAACTTCTCCCCTGCAGTGGTTGAGAACACTCTCCACCGTGTCTCCTGCATTTCCCGCAATGAGATGGAGACGGAGAGGTCCAGGAAGGTGAGGGAGGTGTTGGAGATGGTCCAGGTGAACTGGACGTTGGGGTGGAAGGTGTTGGTGAAGTGGTCCTAAACCCCACCTCTTCCTCTGTTACATTGATGACTGTATCGGTGCCGCCTTGTGCTTCCGCGAGGAGCTCAAACAGTTCATCCACTTCCTACCTACTAACCTCATCCCACCTCCTTGACCTGTACGTCCTCCCAGGACAGACCTATCCCCTCCCTACCTCCCCACCTACACTCACCTCTACTGGCTCCATCCCCGCCCCTTTAACTTGTCTGTTTCCTCTCCATCTATCTTCTCCTCTATCCATCTTCAGTCCACCTCCCCCTCTCTCCCTATTTATTTCAGAACCCCCTTCCACTCCCCCATTTCTGATGAAGGGTCTAGGCCCGAAGCATCAACTTTTGTGCTCCTAAGATGCTGCTTGGCCTGCTGCATTCAACCAGCTCCACACCTTGTTATCAATGGGCTGAAGGGCCCATTCTGCACTGAAATGTGCTACGATCTATTATCTATGAATATCGGATCAGAGGGATAGTTTTCGCAATGGAGGCATCATGTCTCTTTTCTGATTGAGAGTTAAAATGGTCAACCTATGAATTACATAGTAGGAGACGGTTTCCTGTTTCACCAACAGGATGTACATGGTCTATTCTCAGCAATCAAGCCTGTGGAAAGAAATAGGGATTCTCTTTTTGGAATCTGTATTTTCCATGGCAATTTGTGTTGTTGTTGTTGTACCAATACTCTATTCTGAAGTCTAATCCTGCTATCTATGTTTCAAGACACATTGCGTACACTGAAGCAAGGTCCCAGAACTGTTAATAAAATGTCATTATGAGCAAGCTCTCCTTATCTTTGTCATTATTCACAGGCATTCTTGTGACTGTTCTGGATCAGCTGGTAGATCTTCACCATTAGTCTCCTAAATGAGTCAGTGTGAGAGAGTGAAGGAAGATCAAAAACCTGTTTGTGATCATTATGTTGCTTCACAGAATAACAGTCATATCTTCTTTTTACCCAGTTACAACTAGCAGTAAAATCTGGGACAAGGTTTTTCCTCCCAAGGTCACAAATGGATATGTGCACAGACTCTGAATTTAATTATAGTTCATGGAGTTATGCAAGATAAATTTCATTAAATTGCTGTAGATGAAGCATCTACTTGCAATTTCGGTGCATTGAAAGTCTCAAGCAACACTTTTACAGCATAAAGCACAGAAGCAAGGATATATTGCCAAATGTAATTCGTTTGGGTAGAATCGCTCATTTTCATTTAAAAATACCACTCGCTTGAACAAAATTGTTCTGAAAAGTAAATGCCACTCTCAAGTATGAACAAAGGGTGGTAAATTAATCCCATTCCAAATATTTTGTCAAGGTTTATCGACCTGCCAATGCCCTATGTAAAAGCATTTAGAAACTTATGACTGTGCTCCCAGATTAATTTTCTCTTTATATACAGGTTGTCTCACATCCAACAAATTGTGTATCTCTCCATAACTAATAAACAACAACATCCAATTTAGTTGGGAAGCAGAAAAAGCAAGTATTTCCTATGTTTGAACCTTGACAAATGCAGTGTTAGCAGATCTATAGGGTTGACAACAGAATGCTCTGCATACATATGAATGCGCTGAGGCTGGTAAATAAGGCTAATGAGCTGCCAGTGCAGATCGCCATTTATAAATATAATTTTGAGGCAGGACTGGATTTTAAATATTTTTGAACACAAGGTGTTCAACAAAGATAGAGGAGGAAGGAAAGGAGGAGGCATGGAAGTATTGATTAAGGAAAACGCTGCACTGATGTACATAGAACATTCCAGGAAGGTCAAAGTCAGAGGCAATTTAGTGAGAGGTATGGGGAGTAAAAGGGTACAGTTATGATACCTAATGTATTTCTGATCAAAGTGGATGTAGAGGAACAGATTTGCAAAGAAATTACAGCTAAGTGCAAGAAAAGTAGGGAAGCAACAAGAAGCAGAAGGCACAGTTTTAAGGTAATTAGCAAAAGAAGCAATGCCAGCATGAGGAAAACATTTTATACACAGTGTGTGGTTAGGATCTCGAATGAACTGCTGGAGTGTGATGGAGGCCATTCCAATCAAGACATTCAAAAGAGATTTAGATCATTACATCAAATGGAAAACTGTACAGGGCTGTTGGGGAAAGGCAGCTGGGTGCCACTTCCTGAAACAATCTTGCAGAAAACCAGCATGGACAGGATAGGTCAAATGGCCTTCTCCTATGCTGTAATCATTCTATGATATGATAGCTACATGACAGCTGACCTCAGCCCTGCTAAGGTCATCCAGTGAGTGTCTACTTGCACCATAACTGAGTTGACAGCTGTTGAAACTGGGGGGTGGGGGGACAGGGTTGCAGAATTACCACAGTGTGGACACAGGCCATTTGGCCCAACAAGTCCACACTGACCCTCTGAAAGACATCCCACCCAGAACCATTCCCCTACGCTATCCGTGTAACCCTGCATTTCCTGTGACTAATGCACATCGCTGAATACTATGGGCAATTTAGCATGGCCAATTCACCTAATTTGCACATCTTTGGACTGTGGGAGGAAACTGGAGCACTTGGTGAAAACCCATGCAGACACAGGGAGAATGTGCAAACTCCACGTAGTCGCCCGAAGATGGAATTGAACCTGGGTCCCTGGCAACAGGAAGGCAGCAGTGCTCACACTCAGTCAGTCTTGATTACAATAATGTCCATGGAATGGAAATTAGTTTAGTGGTCTGCATTGTCAAAGTTACTAACTTAGCTAACAAAGTTACCAAATTACATATAGCAAAAACTAAAACATATGAATCTTTGAAGGTGGTGTAAAAATTATAAGCCAGTTTGTGTCTGTCAGGGATTGCTGGATTTCATTTCAGTTTCAGAGCTTATTTTCTTCCATACCATGATGCATAGAATAAAATATCAAGGCTAGTTTTGCGCTGCACTGCTCATACATTCAAGAAACCTGAAATAAAACTTGGCACCAAACGGAAAGGAACAGCGGAACCAAGGAGTTAATAATAAAGTGTTAAGAGCTGGTGAGAGCTGATTTCATGAAGTGTGACATTGAATGATTGAAGTGGGATTCATGGAATATAACTGAACTGCTCCAGGGAGAAACACTTCGAAGTTATGAAGATAAACCAGTCTCGAAGGGGACTAAAAGAGAAATTGCTGGAGAAACTCTGCAGGTCTGGCAGTGTCTGTGAACAGAAAGCAGAATTAACACTTTGAATCCAGTTTTGAGGAAGGGTCACTGGATTGAAAGCATTCCCTGTGCTTTTTCTCTACTGATGTTGCCAGATCTGCTGAGTTCTTCTAGTAATTTCTGTTTTTGTTTCAGATTTCCAGCATCTGCAATTTTTTGTTTTATTTATCAATGGGGACTATTTTCACAGGCATGAGAAGATGAGGAACATGTAGCTGTTGTGATTCAACTTCATGTTATTTAAGCTCAGGCCTGGACCAGATTATGATTCACAGAGGTAAGGGTAACTGAGATATTAGGTGATGATGCAAAATGGGCAATCTTTGGAAAAGATGCATCATCGGCACCTGAATAACCTTTTGCTTGTTTCGCATGAATAAAATTTAAACAAGATCCACCTCCACTCTATCTGAACTGATATCTTTTTCTAGTTTCTTCCCTCCCTCCTCTCATATCTTTCCTGATCCCAACATGTTCATCCGAATCACCTGTTGGTTCTTCAGTCTGTTGTCTTTATGGTTTATTGTCCTATCTCCAACTCTACTTTCTCGCCAAAGTCTTTAAATATATTGTCATCCCCCACCAAAAAGGTTCCCACCTTTACCAAAATGTACAAAACCAAAAATGATCTTAGCAATGTAATAAATGCTGCTTTCTATAACTTTACCAGTGTCAAACTTTCCCTGCTTGTGCTGTCTGACCTGTTTGCTGTCATTAATTTGGGCAACATGACCTTTAACACCCCTCCACTGCTGCCCAACAGGATGGTACTCCATTTCAGTTGGTTTCATTCCTGTCTGTTTAATCATAGCCAGAAACTGGTTTAGAACACCTTTGCCTCCCAGTCCTACACTGTCAGCTCAAGTGATTCCAAGGATCTAACTTATATCATTTTCCCATTTCTCATCTGCATGCTGAGCTTTAATGACATTATCTAAAAACATGATATTAGTTTTCACTTGTATAGTGATGACATCCCAGCTCTAAATCAACACAACAAATCTCTGTATCTTCCACTATTTATAAATTGCCAGATTAATTATTTGATGCCCAGGACTGGATCAACAGAAACCTCCTTCAGTTAGATACTGGAAAGACTAAAACCATTATTTTTGATCCCTGTTCCAAACTTTAATTCCTCACCACATCCCTCCCTCCTGGCATCAGAGATAAGCTAGTCTGTTTGTAATATTCATTGAGTTATAGAGCCATAGAACTCTTACTGCACAGGTGGAGGCCCTTTGGCAAATTATGCCCATTCCAATCATCAGATGTTCATCCATTCTAATCCCATTTTCCAGCATTTGGTCCATATGCTATGGCATTTCAGGTGGTCATCTAAATAGCTCTTCAATGTCTTGAGGGTTTGCATCTCTTCCACCCTTTTGGGCAGTGAGTTCCAGATATCTACAAATCTTCAGGTGAATGATAAATTTCCACAAATCCCCTTGAATTGCCTCCTTACCTTAAAATGATGTCCCCTGATAATTAACCCCTCTAATAAGGGAGAATGCTTCTCTCTAATTACCCTGTCTGTATCACTTAGAACTTTGTACACCTCAATCAGATTTCCTGCAAGTCTTCTGAGGAAAACAACCTCAGCCTATCTGGTCTGTCTTAAAAGCTGAATTGTTCCAGAGAGGGCAACTTCCTGTTGAATCTTTTCTACATCTTCCCCAGTGAAACCATGTCCTTCCTGCTATCTGGCACCAGAACTGCACACAATACAATAGCTGTGGCCTAAATAACATTATAAACTGCTCTACCACAAACTGCTCAATCCTGTAATCAATGCTTTGACTAATAAAGTCAAATATTCTCCCCAGCAATGTTGCTTTCTTCCCTCCTTTAGAACACTCCTTAACATCTACCTCTTTGAACAAGTATTTGATCAATTGATTTATAAAATTTACCACTTTGTGGCTTTAGACAGCATCAATATGGAATATGAGCAGGAAAGTAGAATTGAGGTTAAAGATCAACCACGATTATATTGCATGATAGAGCAGATTCATAGCTATATTGTCTTCTTCTGCTCCTATTTCCTATATCTTGATATGACGTACTTGTTTTATAATGTATCTTTGAAGCAAACTACGACATTTTATTATGCTTCAATGATATGAAAAATTAGTTGTTGCTAGGGCAGGAATGTTTGCCCAGCAGCAAAAATACAAGTTCATCAAAGCAGTTTGAAGCATTTTGTAAGCCATGAATTTTCATGCAAAGAATTCTACAGTGAATTTCATAGTGCTGCAGAGAATCTAAATTGCACGACACTTTGAAATAATATTTAACTGAGATGTGTGTTGTTTTTAAAAGAAAAATCTATACTTGATATTTTATTGGAAATAGTTACATGAAAAACCACTGCAAAATCACACCTGATTATGATATTTTCAGCAGTTTCAGATTGAGGCTGTTGATTTTATTCATAGACTTCTCTTAAGACATCATGAGCATTCTGCAATTATTGACACAAGTTAGTCATTTATTAACAAGTCAGTACATTTTAACAGTGAAATGATTTTATCAAAAATTACAAAACTATACGTACCAAATATTTATTGGAGCCTGGGAACTTCCTTCTCTTCATCACTTTAGTGCTTCTAAAAGGCCTTTGTAGTCACTGGTCGTGAATTTCAGAGGCTGCTTCTAAACTTTAACAAGTTTATGATCTTCTATCCTCTGAAGAACCTCTCCTGGGCATCTCCTTTCAGCCCAGTGAATGATTGGATTTGCAGAAACCAAGATAAAATAAACTAAATGGCATTTAAGCATGATGGAATTGATTGTAAGATTAGTTGTTTGACTTTTTAAAATTTTTCAAGACCTGGCAGTTAGCCTGGATATTAAATATTTTTTAAGGCATGGAATGGGTTCTTTTAGGCAAGGGAATCAAAAGTTACAGATGAGCCATAATCTTATTGAAGGGCAGAGCAGACTTGAATGGCAGGGAGGGTTATTTCTGCTCTTATTTTGTGTGTTTGTGAGTTCATAATCTCAAATTATTACTCACTCTTTTTTTTATTCACTTGTGAGATTTGGGTGTTGCTGGCTAGACCAGCATTTAATGCTCTCCAATTGCCCTTGAGAGTGTGGTGGTGAGCTGCCTTCTTGAGCTGCAGCCCATTGCTGTAGATACATCCATGATGCCATTAGAGAGAGAATTCCGGGATTCTGACCCAGTGACAGTGAAGGAACGGTGCTATATTTTCAAGTCAAGTTGGTGAGTGCTGAGATAAATGCACACTCAAATGGTGCTAACATTTCACTTCATCACAGTTGCAGAGATCTAGTTGTAACTTGCTAATCAGATCACACGGGGTAGTTGGAGGTGATTTTCATATTGGTAAGGTCATTGGGCCCAGCAGACCAGGTCATGATGTGGGGACATGTGGCTGAATCCCAGTTTTGTGCAGGTGATGCAAGCTGAAACTAACATAAAGCAAGACTAATGGCGACCATATAATTGTTATTGATTGTTGTCACAACCTACCTGGTTCACTGATGTCCTTTAGGGATAGAAATCTGTGGCCCTTACCAATAAGCCTTTAATTTTTTTCAGTGCATGGACTTTCGAGCAACATGTATAGTAGTGACTTCTAAAACTGGAAATCAATGTTTCAGCATATCAGTCACACTGATGGGTGTCTGTCATATCCTGAGGAAACTCAGAGCGGTTGTATGTTCATGCAGCTTAGAGTGCACAGTGAGCCTGGTTTTGTCTATACTAGTGCGTGAAGTAATACAATTTTCAGGAAAAATGAGGAGCAATATTGCAAACTAAACAGTATTTTACGGGATGCAATAAGAGAAAGACATCTGGGGAGTTACACACAAATCTTTGCATATTTAGGATAGGCTTACAATGCTGATAATCAAAAATAATGGATTCTGGGCATTGACAGAAAAGATACAAGACCCAGAAGATTATGCCAATCTTGTATAAATCATTAACGCAGGCCCAGATGTAGTATTGTGCTGGTAACTACACTTTAGGAAGTATCGGAATTTTTTGGGAAAAGTCAAGAAGAAAGTATTGTGTGAAATCTTGGCTTTTTTTATCTGTCATGTTTCTTTATTGCTCTCTGAACTGCATCCTCATAACACATGACATTTTTTAAACTTCCAATTTCTGTTTCAGTTTCCAATTTTTTTCCCTACAAACTGAAATTTGTCCTGTCTGTCTCTAGCTGATAGTCTTCTTTGTTGCCGTCTGCTGTCACTGGTTATCTGTTTCATTTTCTAAATCTGAGCTCATCTTTCAATATCAGAGATAATGGGAACTGCAGATGCTGGAGAATCCAAGACAACAAAATGTGAGGCTGGATGAACACAGCAGGCCAAGCAGCATCTCAGGAGCACAAAAGCTGACGTTTCGGGCCTAGACCCTTCATCAGAGAGGGGGATGGGGTGAGGGTTCTGGAATAAATAGGGAGAGAGGGGGAGGCGGACCAAAGATGGAGAGAAAAGAAGATAGGTGGAGAGAGTATAGGTGGGGAGGTAGGGAGAGGATAGGTCAGTCCAGGGAAGACGGACAGGTCAAGGAGGTGGGATGAGGTTAGTAGGTAGATGGGGGTGCGGCTTGGGGTGGGAGGAAGGGATGGGTGACAGGAAGAACAGGTTAGGGAGGCAGAGACAGGTTGGACTGGTTTTGGGATGCAGTGGGTGGAGGGGAAGAGCTGGGCTGGTTGTGTGGTGCAGTGGGGGGAGGGGACGAACTGGGCTGGTTTAGGGATGCAGTTGGGGAAGGGGAGATTTTGAAACTGGTGAAGTCCACATTGATACCATTAGGCTGCAGGGTTCCCAGGCGGAATATGAGTTGCTGTTCCTGCAACCTTCGGGTGGCATCATTGTGGCACTGCAGGAGGCCCATGATGGACATGTCATCTAAAGAATGGGAAGGGGAGTGGAAACGGTTTGCGACTGGGAGGTGCAGTTTGTTTATTGCGAACTGTTCTGCAAAGCGGTCTCCAAGCCTCCGCTTGGTTTCCCCAATGTAGAGGAAGCCACACCGGGTACACTGGATGCAGTATACCACATTGGCAGATGTGCAGGTGAACCTCTGCTTCATGTGGAATGTCATCTTGGGGCCTGGGATAGGGGTGAGGGGGGAGGTGTGGGGGCAAGTGTAGCATTTCCTGCGGTTGCAGGGGAAGGTGCCGGGTGTGGTGGGGTTGGAGGGCAGTGCGGAGCGAACAAGGGAGTCACGGAGAGAGTGGTCTCTCCGGAAAGCCGACAGGGGTGGGGATGGAAAAATGTCTTGGGTGGTGGGGTCGGATTGTAGATGGCGGAATTGTCGGAGGATGATGCGTTGTATCCGGAGGTTGGTGGGGTGGTGTGTGAGAACGAGGGGAATCCTCTTTGGGCGGTTGTGGCGGGGGCGGGGTGTGAGGGACATGTGGCGGGAAATACGGGAGACGCGGTCGAGGGTGTTCTCGATCACTGTGGGGGGAAAGTTGCGGTTCTTGAAGAACTTGGACATCTGGGATGTGCGGGAGTGGAATGTCTTGTCGTGGGAGCAGGTGCGGCGGAGGCGGAGGGATTGGGAATAAGGGATGGAGTTTTTGCAGGAGGATGGGTGGGAGGAGGTGTATTCTAGTTAGCTGTGGGAGTCGGTGGGCTTGAAATGGACATCAGTTACAAGCTGGTTGCCTGAGATGGAGACTGAGAGGTCCAGGAAGGTGAGGGATGTGCTGGAGATGGCCCAGGTGAACTGAAGGTTGGGGTGGAAGGTGTTGGTGAAGTGGATGAACTGTTCGAGCTCCTCTGGGGAGCAAGAGGCGGCGCCGATACAGTCATCAATGTACCGGAGGAAGAGGTGGGGTTTGGGGCCTGTGTAGGTGCGGAAGAGGGACTGTTCCACGTAACCTACAAAGAGGCAGGCATAGCTGGGGCCCATGCGGGTGCCCATGGCCACCCCCTTAGTCTGTAGGAAGTGGGAGGAGTCAAAAGAGAAGTTGTTGAGGGTGAGGACGAGTTCGGCTAGGCGGATGAGGGTGTCGGTGGAGGGGGACTGGTTGGGCCTGCGGGACAGAAAGAAGCGGAGGGCCTTGAGGCCATCTGCGTGCGGAATGCAGGTGTATAGGGACTGGACGTCCATGGTGAAGATGAGGTGTTGGGGGCCAGGGAATTGGAAGTCCTGGAGGAGGTGGAGGGTGTGGGTGGTGTCACGGACGCAGGTGGGGAGTTCCTGGACCAAAGGGGAGAAAATGGAGTCCAGATAGGTGGAGATGAGTTCGGTGGGGCAGGAGCAGGCTGAGACAATTGGTCGACCAGGGCAGGCAGGTTTGTGGGTTTTGGGAAGGAGATAGAAACGGGCCGTGTGGGGTTGGGGAACAATGAGGTTGGAGGCTGTGGGTGGGAGGTCCCCTGAGGTGATGAGGCCATGAATGGTGTTGGAGATGATGGTTTGGTGCTCGGGGGTGGGGTCATGATCGAGGGGGCGGTAGGAGGTGGTGTCGGAGAGTTGGCGTCTGGCCTCGGCGATGTAGAGGTCAGTGCGCCATACTACCACTGCGCCGCCCTTGTCTGCGGGTTTGATGGTGAGGTTGTGGTTGGAGCGGAGGGAGCAGAGGGCTGCCTGTTATGCAGGGGAGAGGTTGGAGTGGGTGAGAGGGGTGTAGAGGTTGAGGCAGTTAATGTTTCGACGGCAGTTGGAGATGAAGTGGTCGAGGGAGGGTAGGAGGCCTGGGGGTGGTGTCCAGGAGGAGGACTTGTGTTGGAAGCGGGTGAAGGTGTCAGTGGAGGGAGGGTTGGGCTCCCGGTTGAAGAAGTAGGCGTGGAGGCGAAGGCGGCGGAAAAACTGCTCTATGTCCAATCGTGACTGGTATTCGTTGATGTGTGGTTGTAGGGGCCGACGGAAACCCGCCCACTGCCGACGCCGACGGAACCCCGCCCACGGCCGACGACCTCATCGCTCCACCCACAACCTCCACAGCCAGCAACCGCAGAGAAGACAGCCACACTCAGCCCTGCCGAAACTTCACCATCCCCCCAGACCTCCCATTAACTGAGGACGAACAGTCAGTCCTTAGCAAGGGGCTCACCTTTGTCCCCCCTTTGTTCGCTCCGCACTGCCCTCCAACCCCACCACACCCGGCACCTTCCCCTGCAACCGCAGGAAATGCTACACTTGCCCCCACACCTCCCCCCTCACCCCTATCCCAGGCCCCAAGATGACATTCCACATGAAGCAGAGGTTCACCTGCACATCTGCCAATGTGGTATACTGCATCCAGTGTACCCGGTGTGGCTTCCTCTACATTGGAGAAACCAAGCGGAGGCTTGGAGACCGCTTTGCAGAACACCTCCGCTCAGTTCGCAACAAACTACTACACCTCCCAGTCGCAAACCATTTCCACTCCCCTTCCCATTCTTTAGATGACATGTCCATCATGGGCCTCCTGCAGTGCCACAATGATGCCACCCGAAGGTTGCAGGAACAGCAACTCATATTCCGCCTGGGAACCCTGCAGCCTAATGGTATCAATGTGGACTTCACCAGTTTCAAAATCTCCCCTTCCCCAACTGCATTCCTAAACCAGCCCAGTTCGTCCCCTCCCCCCACTGCACCACACAACCAGCCCAGCTCTTCCCCTCCACCCACTGCATCCCAAAACCAGTCCAACCTGTCTCCGCCTCCCTAACCTGTTCTTCCTCTCACCCATCCCTTCCTCCCACCCCAAGCCGCACCCCCATCTACCTACTAACCTCATCCCACCTCCTTGACCTGTCCGTCTTCCCTGGACTGACCTATCTCCTCCCTACCTCCCCACCTATACTCTCTCCACCTATCTTCTTTTCTCTCCATCTTCAGTCCGCCTCCCCCCTCTCCCTATTTATTCCAGAACCCTCACCCCATCCCCCTCTCTGATGAAGGGTCTAGGCCCGAAACGTCAGCTTTTGTGCTCCTGAGATGCTGCTTGGCCTGCTGTGTTCATCCAGCCTCACGTTTTGTCATCTTTCAATATTCTGGTGTTTTCTCACTCATCCTGTCTTTCCATTTCAATTTAAACCTCTATTTTGATAACAGTGGAATCTCACACCTTGTTTCCTTCCAGCAAACTTATTAACTTATTTTCCCTTTCAATTTTTCATACATTCTTTTCTCCCCATCCATGGATCACCAGATTGCTGAAGAGATTTGTGCACTCCGACAATCCCGTGACCGATATCGTTGGGAGCTCCTTGCTCCTGGTCCTGGCAATCATGGTGGCAGTGTCATGGGTAGAGCAGATAAATGCAGCCCAAAAGCTGCTCAGTGGCAGAGCAAAGGAATGCATGGCATTGGTTGCGACAGAGGAAGAAGCCTGCAACAGCAGGGTGACCATGGCATCGTGGTTTGGCAGGTTTCAAAAATCTAATCATCAAACTCTTAGGACTGTGTCGAAAATGAAGGTACCCCAAGGATTTCATGTTAAACAAAATCATGCACAGGTGACTACCAAAGGATTTCTGTTCACAAGCAAGTTGGCCTGTTCTTAAATGTTTCAGAAATGAAACTCAAATCAACCCACGCCTGATCAGCCAAACATCCTAGCTCCAAAACATGTTAATGGAGAGACTCTGGATTATGCTGAGCATTTCCCATCCCTTGGCAGCCACCACTCTCAAATTGCTACCATTTTCAAGGGGATCCAGTAAGCAGAGCAGCTGCATCAGCCCAGCCTTCTGCAAAATACAACATCAACCATTTAACCTGAACTTCCCAGAATCTAGTCTATTGTAATCGCTGCTCACATTGTAGTCTCCTCTACATTGGGAAGCGAAGCGTAGACTGGGTGACTGCTTCACAGAACATCTACATTCTGCCTGCAGTAAAGATCCTGAGCTCCTAGTTGCCTGCCACTGTAACACACCACCCTGTTTCCTGGCCAACATCCCTGCCTCAGTGTTCTACCAAGTTGGAAGAACAACTCCACATTTTCAACTTGGGGACCCTGCAGCCTCTAACCTCGATATTGACTTTACTAATTTTAGGGCCTAAACTCTCCTAAGTCCTAGCCCCCTACCTCGCACAACAGGTCTGGTTATCACATAGCCTACCTTTACACTCTACCTATTGTTAGTCACTAACAGTCCCCATTAACAGCTATTCACCCTCTTGGCCAAATCATTATCAACCCCTTTGTCTGTACAACCCCTCTTTTCTCTCTCTGGGAACTCCATCCCCCTCCATATCTTCTGCATACAAACTGACATTTTCTTAGTGATTATTGGTTCTGAGGAAGGGTCATCCTGATTTTTTTTCTTCACAGATGCAACCAGGCCTGCTGGGCTTTTACAGCAACTTCTGTTTTTGCACCTGCCTTTAATGTTGTTGTGTGAATTTTCTACTTAGCGCACAGAATCTTCTTTTGTCACTGACACCTCTATCATTCAAGAACAGTAATATTTAACGCAAACATCCACGCTGTATAGCACTTCTTTTTGAGGGGATGTGAAAAAATGTTTGAATGGGTTTTATAAATGTGTTATTTTTGTATCCTGTGTATGAGTGAGAGCTTTGTTACGTCGTTAAAAATTCACCTTTTTCATCTCTACTGGTCTCCTGAGGCCGGCTAACAGTAGATAGAGGGTGAATGGCGATGGAGGTGGTATCAGAGACATGGAGGCAATACAATGGGTCGGGGGGGTGGATGTTGTGGGAGGCAATATGGAGTAGGTGGTGGTTATGAGAGCTACAGGACCATTCAGCCTTTTACACAACTTGTCTGAAGTCTCAGAGAACCAAAACACACCTTCTTACTAGCTATGCTCAGCCTGCCTATGTAACTGGCTCAATGTAACATCTGTGTATATGGGTGCTCATTTACTTTGCCAAAACAGGAGATTTCCGGTCTACGTCCTCAAAAACATTCCTGTTGAGCAATAATTATGAGATGATTTTTGGTGTATGTCAGATGAGTAGGTCAAAAGCTGGGAACTCTGTAGCGAGTGTGTCACCTCTTGATTTCTCAAAATCTATCTAAGGCATAAGTCAGGAGTATGAAGGACTATTCTCCAATTGCCTGGAACTCCTGCAACACTTGTGAAGCTTGATACCATGCAGGACTGTTTGACTGGCATCCGTGTAACATCTTCAATGTTCATTCCCTCTGCTACTAGCATACCAGCGGCAACAGCGTGTTCCATCTACAGGATGCATTGCAACAACTCGCAAAACTACAGCACCTTAAAACCTGTGACTTTTAGTACCTAGAAGGTTAAGAGCAGCAGATATATAGAACACCCTGAAAACTTCCCTCCAAGGCATATAACATCCTCACTTTGAACTATATCATCGCTCCTTCACTTTTGCTATATAGAATTCCTGGAATCCTCTTCCGCAATCACACTATGCCCAGCCACCCACAAAGAATGCAAAAGTTCGTGAAAGCATCTCCCATCTTCTCAAGGGCAACTATGGATAGGCAATAAATGCTGGCCAAACCAGCGACACCCAGATCTAATGAATCGACAAAAAATATTTTACAGATTACATGATTTATGGATTCTACAATGATGACTTTAGTCTTAGGGATCAAGGCAGAGAATTGGATTTCTTTATTCAAAAATAAAAATTGCGGCTACAGGCAAGTAACAAATGAGTAAAGCCTCATAAAGTACTGCAGGGAACGGTAGCTGCATTATTCTTCCAATAAAACATTTTGCATTTATATATATAAAACACTTTTCACAATCACAGTAGTCTCAAAGCACTGTCAATGAAATATCTTATTATTTGTTGCCACTGTTGTATTTGAGGAAATGTATAAACTAACTTATTTTGATCAAAAACTCCCATAAACATCAATGTGATAATGATTTTTTTTAATGTTGATATCATGACAAAAGAGATGTGATAGAAGTGAAAATATTACAAGGCTAAAACATTGCGGATGAAGATTTCAGGAAAGTCCAATATTTCCCATTTTCTTCTAATTAATCTCCTAAACACAAATTGTTTTATCTTTTTAATTTTTTTTTCCAAAACGGTTTGGGAATGTTGGTTAAATCAAAAGTTGTTTCTAAAAGTCTTCTTAGAGCAACTGGAGACATTATGGATTTATCTGTCATATCATTTAGACCAGTAACAAAACCTAGTTGAATTCATAACTAAATGCTCTGAGCGATATATCTCCTAATGGATGCAGCACATTTTTACAACTTTATTTTATATTTTAATTTTTTCTTAGGATATATTTAAGTATACCTTAGCTTTAAAATAATTATATTAAAGATTTATGTGAGTACACTGAGCTGATCATGGTTAGTCTGGCTGAGATTACAGTGGATAAGAGCATGTTTTCCTTAAGAGCATGTTTTCCTTAACAGTGATGTTGACCTTGCATAAGACATTTGTTGGGCCTCAGCTAGAGTGTTGTGCACTGTTCTGGACGCCACGTTATAGGAAGGATGTGAACGCACTGGGAAGAGTGCAGAAACAATTTGCAGAAGTGCATCCAGGGATTAGGAACCTCAGTTATGTGGTTTATTGAAGAGGTTGGGCCTGTTCTCCATGGAGAGAGAAAGGCTAAGAGGAAATCTGATAGAGGTTTACACAATCATAAGCAGACTAGACACAATAGATATGGAGAAACTGTTCTTGATCATAAAAGGAACAAGAATAAAAGGAAATAAATTTAAAGCTATCGACAAAAGAAGCAATGGTGAAGGGAGGAAGAACTTTTTGATTTAGGATGTAGTTAGGAAAGTGGTTGATCCAGGTTTTACTGAGGTATTCAAGAGGACTTTGGGTGATTTTTTTGTATTAAAACAGTGCGCAGGGGTATGGAGAAAAAGCAGCAGATTGACAATAGGTAATAATGTTCATTTAACGAGTTAATGCAGGCCAATAGTGCGGTCAAGTGACCACAGATCCAAAAGTGGATATTCCAATTTGATCCACAGTCAGAGAATTATCATGGGCCTAACAGAAAATTGGCCAAACTAAATTAAGCCAACATCCAGCAGCTTTGGCCACAGAGAACAGTGGAAACTAAGGTCAGTGAGGTTACAAAGATTCAAGAGAACTATTTGCAACCAGCCTGACGGTTGTGTATTGGAGAAGTATCAATCTGAGTTTCTGGCACGTTGACTTCCTGCCAGTACCTAAGTATGTGCACTTTATACCTTCCTGTCTATGGCAAAAGTGAAGGGTGTTGGCATGACTGCACTGGAGGCTTCGAACCCTGTCCGTGCCCACTTTGGAAGTTTCTGGATGAGGGAGATGAAAACACACACCTTGAAGCTGATCCCCTCAATGAAGACTCACAGCAAGACTCATCGCAGAAGATTGTGTGGCTGAAGTTCTTGGAGAAGATCTGCTCTGACCTGCAAGACCCACCTTTGTGGAAGACAGCCAGCCCTATGTTGGAGGGGAAAGAGATTCCAACAGCCCAGCTCATTCACGCGGCTCATTGTGGGTAATATCCATTCTCAGACTGATAGAGCTAGATAGCCAGTCAATATGCTGGGAATTTGGGAAATGCTCACATGGTGTTTTTAATATTGCAATATTTTGTTAATAAAATTGAGTCAACCCACAAACTGAATTCTGTAGCCCTTTGTCCACCTCACCGATAAGAGTGCTTGGGTAGAGTACTTTTAATACATAAACTGGTCACAGAGTCCAAAGAATGTTCAGCAGCAGCTTCCTTCTGTGCTGTAATATTTCTGTGGCATACATTTAAATACCAGCATTAAAGTCTCAGTTGAGCTTTTTGTTTTGTGAAAATGGCACTGCAATCTTTGCCTTATCATTAAAATGTTTTGAATTGCATGAAGTTGCTGTATTTCCAAGCTAAGTATGAACAAGACTTATCTTTCTACGACAAATACTAGGAATTCAAATCAAGGCACCCTTTTTATGATGTGGTGAGCTGTAGTCAATAAGTCCTTGGCTCATCAATTGTTTTTGGAGATTAAAAGTTGTGAGATATAAAACTGTAACTTATTTGTGCCTTATCTTTCTCTCAAAGACTGACTACTCCAATCTTGCTTACCCTGTCTTTATTTTTGATTAAGAACATGACTTGGTATTCAACTAAATCACTTTTCTTTCCATTTCTTTATTTGTTGTCCGCTATTTATTTCAATATGATCATTTAAGGAGATAGCCAGTTGTTTGATATTTTCATTGGATGCCCAGTTTCTTTCACTGATATCAAGTTGCACTTCTAACATCTTGGCATGTAAAATATAAAACCCTAATGCAAAGGGTAGCTGGAATAAAGGTAGTCACTATTAAATTGCTTCAGAGATAGCAGGAAGTGCAGATGCTGGAGAATCTGACTTGACAAGGTGTAGAGCTGGATGAACACAGCAGGCCGAGCAGCATCAGAGGAGCAGGAAAGCTGAAATGTCAGCCTTCCTGCTCCTCTAATGCTGCTCGCCCTGCTGTGTTCATTTAGCTCTACACCTTGCTATCTCAGTCACTATTAAATGACCTGCTACAGCACATTGTGGCTCATTGTGTTTTTAATTACTATGGGCATATGAGAGACAGAAGAAAACTGCCTCCTAATTACTGTGTTATCTAATAAACAAAGGTGAGGATCTTACAAAAGCTGATACTTTTTTTCAATGAAAGCCTACATTTTGCAGTCAAGATGATGCTGAAACCAACAGCATTTGCTGTCATTATTCCTCTGAAGCTGACAGCAGTTTCTGGATCCCACACAACCAATGAAAAATAAAAAATGCTGTTGCTTCCAGTACATTGTTGAAGTCCCCACAGACTATGATCAACTGTAAATAACTCAATTGATGTGGACATGCTTTGATACATTATCTGTGTTGGTGTCAACAACCTTTAGATTAGATTCCCTACAGTGTGGAAACAAGCCCTTCGGCCCAACAAGTCCACACTGCCCCTTGGAGCATCCCACCCAGACCCATCCCCCTATAACCCACACACCCCTGAACACTACGGGCAATTTAGCATGGCCAATCCACCGAGCCTGCACGTTTTTTGGACTGTGGGAGGAAACCAGAGCACCCGGAGGAAACCCACGCAGACACGGGGAGAATGTGCAATCTCCACACAGACAGTCACTTCATTTGTCGTTCACTTAAATGAGAATTACCTACAGAGCTTTATACTGTGACAGTGTTCAACCAATGCCAGGAACAAACATCTAAAACCTTTTATTTCATCATGATCACAGTACAGACTTCTTTAAAACTCTGTCTAACTGTGATGAAACTTTCAATGAACGATGTACTTCAATCCCTAGGTCTCTCTATGCTACAGTACTCCCCGGGGCGCCAGCATTAACTGTGTAAATCCTGCCATTGTTCGTCTTACCAAAATGTAACACCTTGCATATATCTAAATTAAACTTCATCTGCCACTCCTTAGCCTATTGACTTGAATTAGGTATAACTGACATTTTAGTGATACATTAGGTCCACAATTACCACTGCGAACATTTTTGATTCTGAAGAATAAATTTTATGTTTGGAGATGGTCAAGTTTGTCAAGGTGGTGTGACGGCTTCATGATATTGTCACTTGACATTAATCCAGAAACTCAACTTATGATATGGGGACCCGGTTCAAATTCCACCATGGCAGATAGTGGAATTTGAATATCTGGAATCAAGAATCTATTGAAGATTATGGTGGGGGGGAAAAAAACCCATCTCGTCCATCAATTGGCTTCAGGGAAGGAAATCTGTCATTCTCATCTGGTCTGGCCTACATGTGACTCCAGGTCCACACCATTGTGGTTGACTCCCAACTACGCTCTGACATGGCTGAGAAAGCCACTCAGTCATATCAATTGACACAAAGCTTCAACAAAGGAAACAAAACTGGACAGACCATCTGACATTGATCTAGGCACCGGAAAATACAATGGCAGAAACAGTCCTGTCAACCCTGCAATGTCCCTCTTGTTAATTACTGGGGGCTAGTTCCGAACTTGGGACAGCTATGTCATAGATACAGTCAAACTCACTGAATCATTCCCTACAGTGTCCCAGACACCAAAATCACTATCCCTGGATAGATCCTGTCCCACCAGCAGGACAGTCCCAGCACAAGGGATATAGTTGGGAGGGAGTTACCCTGGGGTCCCTAACATTGGCTCTGGAGCCCTTAAGTCTCGTGGCTAAAAGTTAAATTTGGACAAGCTTGCCCTGTACAGTACTCTCATGGCTAATGAATCTTGTGTTGAACAACACTTTAAGAAAGCACTGAAGGTTGCAACAGCACAAAATATACTCTGGGTGTGGGTTTTCAATAACTACCACCAAAAGTGCCTTGTTAGCAGCATGACTGATCGAACTGGTTGGGCCCTAAAGGACATTGCTGCTAGTTTAGGCTGTGGCAAGTGGTGAGGGAACCAACATTCAAAGAACTACTTGATGTCATCCTCACCAGTTTGCCAAATGCAGATGCATCTGTCCATGACAGTTTCAATAAGAGTGACCATCACAAAGTCCTGCCTTCATATTGAGAACACCCTCACAACTTAACAGTCTTAGAGTTAATGAGTCACACAACATGGAAACAGACCCTTTGGTCCAACTGTCCAAAACAACCTTCTTCCCTAACTAAGTGAGTCCTATTTGCCTGTATTTGGCCCAAATCCCTCTAAACCTTTCCTATTCATATACCTATCCAAATATCTTTTAAATGTTGTAACTGTTTAAATGTTGCAGTGCCCTACCATTGCCTCTGAAATTCATTCCACATGCTAACCACTGTATGTGTGAAAAAGTTGCCCCTCAGGTCCCTTTTAAATTCTTCTCTTCTCATCTTAAAATTATGCCCTTTATTTTGAACTGCTCAACCCTAAGGAAAACACTTCTGCTATTCACCTTGTCTATGCCTGTCATGATTTTATAAGCTGCTATAAGGTCAACCTCTTATGTCCAACAAAGAAGTCCCAGCTTATTCAGCCTTCCCTTATAATTCAAGCCCTTCAGCAGTCCTGGTAACGTCCTGGTGAATCCTTTCTGCACCTTTTCCAATTTAACTATACCCTTCCTTTAGGAGGGCAACCACAACTGTGCACAGGACTCCAAAAGTGGCCTCACCAACATCCTGTACAGCCCCAACATGACGTTCCAACTCCTATACTCCGTGGTTTGAGCTATGAATGCAAACGTGACTTCTTTAAAACTCTGTCTAGCTGTGATGTAACTTTCAATGAACGATGTACTTCGATCCCTAGGTCTCTCTATTCTATAATACTCCTCGGGGCCCCAGCATTAACTGTGTAAATCTTGCCATTGTTTGTCTTACCAAAATGCAACACCTTGCATATATCTAAATTAAACTTCATCTGCCACTCCTTAGCCTAGTGGCCCAACTGATCAAGATTACTTTGTAATGTTAGACAGCCTTCCGCACTGTCTGCTATACCACCACACAAACTTACTAACCATGTTTCCTATATTCTCATCCAAATCACTTAAATAATGTCAAACAACAGTGGGCCCAGCATTGATCCTTGTGGAACACCACTGGCCACAGGTCTCTAGCTCAAAAAAAACAACTGTCTACCACCACCATCTGTCTCCGACAGTCAAGCCAATTTTGTATCCAACTGGCAAGCTCTCCTTGAATCCCATGTGATCTAACTTTACTAACCAGTATACCATGTAGAACTTTGTCAAAGGCCTTACTAAAGTCCATGTAGACAATGTCTATTGCTCTGCCCTCATCTATCTTCTTGGTCACATCCTCAAAAACTCAAACAAGTTTGTAACGTATGATTTCCTGTGTACAAAGCCATGATTGGGCATCCATGGGGCAGCAGCATAATCATATTCCAAAACAATCTGCAATGCCAAGGTCTGCCATATCCCCCACTGTACCATTACCACCAAGCCAGGGAATCAACCCTTGTTCGATGGAGAGTGCAGGAGGGCATGCCAGGATCGGTTCCAGGCATATGTATAAATGAGGTTTCAACCCAGTCAAGCTGACAAAGAGGACCACTTTCATGCCAATCCACATAAGCAGCAAGTGATAGACAAAGATAAGTGATCCCACAACCAACAGATCAGAACTAAGTTCTGCAGTCCTGCCACATCCAACCATGAATAGTGGTGGACAATCAAACAGCTCACTGGAGGACAAGGCTCCACAAATATCCCCTTCCTTAATGATGGAAGAGCCCAACACATAGGTGCAAATGATAAGGCTGAAGCATTTGAAACTGTCTTTAGCCAAAAATGTTGAGCAGATGATCCATCCATCACAGATGTTAGTCTTCAAATAATTTGATCCACCCGTGTGATATCAAGAAACAGTTGAAGGTACTGGATATTCTAAAGTTTATAAGCCCTGACAACATTCTAGCAACAATACTTGTAAATAGTACAAGTACTATTAGTACCTGTTCCTGAACTTGTTGCTCCCCAGCCAAGATGTTCAATACAGCTACAACACTGGCAGCTATCAGACAATGTGGAAAATTGCCCAGGGATGTCCTTTACACAAAAGTCAGGACAAATCCAACCCAGCCGATTATTACTCCATCGGCCTACTCTCGATCATCAGTAAGGCGATGAAGGGTGTCATCAACAGTGCTATCAAGCGACATCTGCTCAGCAATAACCTGCTCAGAGTCCAGTTTGGGTTCTGCCAGGGCCATTTAGATTTCATTCAAATATGGACAAAACAGCTTCTTTCTGGAAGTGAGGTGAGAGAGGTCATTCACATCAAGGTCTCATTTGGTCAAGCGTGGCATCAAAGAGCTCAAGCAAAATTGGAATGAATGGAATCGGGGACAAACTCTCTATGGGTTGGAGTCATACCTGGCACATAGGAAGATGGCTGTGGTGGTTAGAGGTCAGTGATTTCAGCTCCAGGGCATCCTACAGGAGTTCCTCAACGTAGTGTCTGAGGCCCAAACATCTTCAACTCTTTCATCAATAACCTTCCCTCCATCATAAAGTCAGAAGTTGGGGTGATCACCAATAATTAAATAAAAATGCTCAGTACCATTTTCAATTTATCAGAATCTGTTCATGCTAAAATGGAAAAAGAAACATGGGCAATATCCAGGCTTGGACTGACAAGTGGCAAGTAACATTCACACCATACAAATGCCAGGCTGTGACTGATTCTTATTGGAGATTATCTAATCATCGCTCCTTGACATTCAAGATAATTATATCACTGAACACCTTACTATCAACATCTCGGGGGTTACTATTAGCCAGAAACTCATGATAAATACAGTGGCTACAAGAGCAGGTCAGAGTCTAAGAATATTGCAGCAAGTAACTCACCTCTGGACTCCACGAAGCCTCCCCACCATATACAAGGCACTATAAGGAGTGTGATGGAACACTCCCCCCTTGCCTGGATGGATGCAGCTCTGACAACACTCCAGAAGATTAACAGCATCCAGAACAAAGCAACCCACTTATTGACATGCATCCACGCCCCTGTCCAGCAAAGCTAAGTAGTGGCACTGTGCATGATCTACAAGATGCACTGCATAAATTCACCAAAAATCCTTAGATAGCACCTTCCAAACTCATGACCACCACCATTCAGAGAGATGGGGCTAGCAGATACATGGGAACACCACCACCTGCAAATTCCACTCTAAAGCACTCACCATCTTGGTTTGGGAATAAATCAGAGTTCCTTCACTGTTGCTTGGTCAGGATCCTGGAAGTCTCTTCATTTAGGTCTTCCAAAAGCTCATGGACTGCAATGATTCAAGATGGTAGCTCATCACCACCTTCTCAAGGGCAACAAGAGGTAGGCAGTAAATGCTGGCCAGCTACCGATGCCCATATATCACAAGAGAATAAAAGCAAAATCTCTATAACAACAAAAAGAATTAATATTTTTAATTTTTAAAATATGCTTCGTTGTAGTATTTCAACTTTTACTTTAATTCCTTGATGATGTCTCAGTCAGTTATTTGTCTTTATCATGCAAAATGAGAAAATGCGAGATTATCTGTCAGATTACTACTGTTTTTCTGTCTGTAAGAAAGTATTCATATGTTTGACTGCTTACCCTGTTTGATGACATCATTGTTGCTGGACACTTAGACATTTCAGCTTGACATCAGGTTGAAACAAATGCTGGGAGAGGGGAAATTCACACTCCAGGGAATGCCAGACTTTTGTAGGCTACTGGTCAACAGTGAGTGACATTACTTCACTGCTGATTACAAAAATCTGGGTTAATACTAATGGAGAGAATGATATGTTCTTACCAGCATGTTTATGCCTTTAGTTTGTAACTTCATTAACTTCCTTGCGAGGTCATTCAGGTTCAAATGAATAGCATTCTACTTGACTGTGAGATGAAATTTTTATCTTGGATTTGGTCCATTGCCAAGATCTAATCCTTCACATCTGGGACATTTTCTTTTCTCCCTGCACCTATTTGTATACCATTATCTTAATTGCGGCTTCCACCACTGCCAATGCTTCTTCAATCCATACTGTTATCACATTGTGGTTTGATTTCTCAGACATCACTTTTACTGGTTCCACTGCCTCTACACTTTATCTAATCTAACAACGTATCCAATTCAGGGCTCTTCTCTTCAGGATGAATGTAAAAGCTTATGTGAGGGTGCAAGAAAAGATTTCAGAGAATGATTTCTAGTGGATTTCAGAGAATGGTTCTAGTGATTATAGATATTGGTTAAGTAGATAGAATTGAGTAGATGAGGTTTTTCTCCTGTAGGAGTCATAGATTCAGATAAGTGGCAAGTGAGATCATCTGAAGATATCAAACATGGTCTGCCCCACTGTGGTCCTAGTGGAAACATAGACTGCATTGTGTCTTAGATCTGCATCATCTTCTGAGGGTTTTGGAAAGGTGTCAGGAGCCATGTCAGGATGGAGTAGCCCATGTCTCCCAGCAACAATGCCTGAATGGCCTGGGAAATTTGAAAGGAGGTAGTAACCTGCCATTTCATTTTACTAGCCATGTGCTGCCGACCGTGATTTTTAAGAATAATTTAGCATACGGCTTCTATCTTCTAACGAACTGATCATTCATCTGAGATAATAGGAACTGCAGATGCTGGAGAATCCAAGATAATAAAATGTGAGGCTGGATGAGCACAGCAGGCCAAGCAGCATCTCAGGAGCACAAAAGCCGACGTTTCGGGCCCAGACCCTTCATCAGAGATCATTCATCCACTTACATTGTTAAATTGTCTTTATGCTGAACTCATGGAGTTCACTGGGCTCAGCCTGAGGCCAACCAAGTCACCAACTTTAAAAGAATCCCCTTTAATTTCACTACACTCTTAAGTTACACAATCTCTCCTTCCACATTACAATCCATTCATTTACGAATCAACTTCATTTGTTGCACTGTTTTTATTTTTTGCTTTGATTGGATTAAGTACAGTAAATACTACTTTCCTTAAAAAAAATCAAGAATACAGGTCTGAGGTTACAAGGTGTAGAGCTGGATGAACATGGCAGGCCACGCAGCATCAGAGGAGCAGGAAAGCTGACATTTCGGGCCTAGACACTCCTTCAGAAATAGGGGAAGGGGGTAGCGAGCTGGGAAATAAATAGGGAGAGGAGGGGTGGGACTGGGGAAGGTAGGTGGGATGGTGACAGGTGAGTGCAGGTAGGGATTGGTCAGTGAGGTGGGAAGAGTGGACAGGTAGGAGTGAAGATGGAAAGGTTGTGTCATTTTAAGGAGGCTGGGATGAGAGGGAGGGTTGGTGATGGGATGAGGCTGGGAGTGGGGTGATTTTGAAACTGGTAAAGTCCACATTGAGAGCATCAGGTTGTAGGCTCCCAGCACTCCCCAGAATATGAGGTGCTGCTCCTCCAGTTTCCAGGTTGCATCATTGTGACACTGGAGGAGGACCAGGATTGACATGTCGTCCAGGGAATGGGAGAGGGTGTTGAAATGGTTCGTGACTGGAAGGTATTGTTGTTTGTTGCGAACAGAGTGCAAGCCCTTTACAAAGCAGTCTCCGAGCCTCCGTTTGGTCTCACTGATGTAGAGGAGGCCACATCGGGAGCAGCGGATGCAATGGATCACATTGGCGTATGTGCAGATGAACTTCTGTCTGATGTGAAAGGTTTATTTGGTTCCTTGGATGGAGGTGCAGGGCAAGTGTAGCACCTCTTGCATTTGCAGGGAAAGGTGCCAGCGCTGGTGGGGCTAGTGGGGAGTGTGGAGCGGACAAGGGAGTCATGGAGAGGCCGGTCCCTCCGGAAGGCAGATAAGGGTGGGGAGGGAAATATATCTTTGGTTGTAGGGTTGGATTGCAGGTAGTGGAAGGGTGGAGAAAGATACATTGAATACGGAGGTTAGTGGGGTAATACGTATTTATTTTGGAGCTCCCTTCCCCCGCCCCCATTTCTGAAGAAGGGTCACAACCTGAAATGTCCACCTTCCTGCTCCTCTGATGCTGCCTGGGCTGCTGTGCTCCTCCAGCTCCACTCTTGAATTTCATTATTATTTTTCATGATCTCAAGATGTCCCAAAGTGCTTTAATAGCAAACTACATAACTTTGAAGCTTAGTTAATGTTGTGGTGTTGAAGTGCCTGCACTGATGTCTGTTTTTGTTTGCCTCCAGTTGCCTTAATTTGGTTAGTTTTATTGTTGGATATATGTTCTAAATTGATTCAACTCTCAAACCATCATGCTAACTGAGCGAATAACTCAATAACAGAAAGAAATGTATCCAGCAAAATTGTCAGAAAATATTTAGCACTGCTTTGTTTTCTGAATTAAAATATCTGCAATCATTCTAGTATCAATTCTTTTTCAAGTCGACATTACCACAGACACCAAAATGCTTAACAGAGATAGTAAGAACTGCTGATGCTGGAGTCAGAGATAATACAGTGCAGAGCTGGAGGAACACAGCAGGCCAGGTAGCATCGGAAGAGCGGAAAAGTTGATGTTTTGGGTTGGGAACCTTCTTCAGAAAAATCAGAAAAAAATTTTGAAGAAGGGTCCTGACCCAAAGCGTCAACTTTCCTGCTCCTGTAATGCTGCCTGGCCTGCTGTTCTCCTCCTGCTCCACACTGTGTTTTCTATAAATTGCTTAACAACTTTTTTAGTTTTTCAAAGAAAGATCTTGCCTCTAAGACACCACATAAATCTATCTCCTGTCATCATCACTCGGGTCACTGTTCAATAAATTTCTGAATGTACTGCCAATATTCAATTCATATTATAATTTGGCAATTGTTTCATGGAAATTTCAGTGTAATAACTTAACTTTGACACATAATAGAGCCAATATTTTTGGAACAAGCTTTTGCTAGTTTATATGATTGGCACACATTGGGGAGAGTATTAGAATCTTCTGCAAATCTGGCATGCAGCTGCAGTGTGAAACCTGTATTACTTTGGGTCAACAGTTGACTCTGAGTGATTTAAACAATGCAATACAACAACCTGACATAAATTGAATCCGCTTGATCTGCATTGAAAGAAGTACCTTTTCAGCAGGATCATTGGATTTAAATGTTGGATATGGCAAAGGAGTAGCTGAAGAAAACATGCTTTATCAGAAAGATATTGAGCCTCAAACATTTGCATGGCTATCGGAGAAATGTTGTTGAATTAATTAACTGGAACTTTGTTTTATATCTTCAAATAAAGGCACAGATGAAGGCTTTCAGTACTCACAATAGATATAGATATAAATTTAGTTGTGCAATGCGTGACTGCGGCATTAAAACCTTTTATAGCTTATTTAACTTTCCGTTCTGGTGAACAAAGTTATTAATTACAGTATAGAGAATGAATTCCCAATGGAGAAAAAAAAACTATCTACATCCCACTGCCATATCTTTAACAAAGCAATGGATCTGTAAATCTCAAATATCTAATGCCTCATTTAATGTAAGATCAGGATGTGCTTGAAGTTACTTTTAAATCAAAACTGATTTTAAAAATATAATTCGAACATTACGCCCTGAATGGGTATACCTTTTCTATTCTGTGTGATTTGCTTTCTGCTGCTTGCATGACACAATGCAAATTGAGGAAATTTGATGAGGGGTTCAAGTGAAGAGCTAGATTGTAAATGTTGTTTGCAGTCAGTTTAAAACAGGCATAAGCAATTTACGCTTTTCATAGAACATACAAATTCACACACTTATCAGAAATAAACTAAACTGGAGCTCTTCTTAAATGATAATGAAAGAAATGATCTCTATTGAAAATGTTAATTGCAAGGCACCTGTGTCATGGCTGCTAATATAAATGAAGTACCATTCTTTTAGAATGAATTCTCAATTTTATCAATACTTTGAGCAATGCATTGCAAATTTTGCTCCTTATGGGAATTAAATGATTCAGCTGACATTTTTATTATTTGACATTACAGGAATTAGAAGATAGCACTTTTCAATTCCATCCATTTTTCTCAAAGCACAAATCTGTTTACAAATTATAGTTTTCTCATTTTAAAAATGCCAGTCTGAGGTCTCCCCCAATGATATAACAGGTTGATGAGAAACAAAATGGTTTCGCCTTTCTTACTTGCACAATTTGAGTATTAATCATGGTAGATATGAATACTTTCGCCTTCTAAACTTCACTGGAAAACTATTGGGTGAAGGAAATCACTCGCAAAATGAGTTGCAAATGTAAAGGACATAGAATTATCCCTTTCCACTGCTTCACAGGGACTGAATAAAACACATTTTGCTTTTATCAAATGGGATGACAGAAATTCTAGCCTTGTGGGGATTACATTTCACAATTGTATCTCTTTACAAGCCATTAGTTTATGTTGAATAAATGAGTCAAGTACAGTTTAAATTGAGAAGGGTTAAGTGTTTGGTGGTCACATTGTAAGATTTCTTTCCCTTTCTTGTGAAGAACAAATCTATGATCTTAAATTTAAGTTAACATGTTCTTCCTTCTCATGCCTACAATCATGAGCTGTTTTTGCACAAAACTCCATTCTTCATGTATGAGCTTAGATATTGATTGCCAACAGAATGAGAACATAATAGCTGAGCTTGATCCTGTTCTGAGCACACGCATGCTTTTTTTTAAGCAGGTCTAGCTAAATTACCATCACAGGATCGAGGTTGATATTTATCCTCCCTAGACAAGGGAAGCTGAAGTAGTACATGACATTCCCTCATCAGGCCAATATAGCTTAGTTTCCAATATTTGACAGAGATTATGCCCAGGTAGGGCATTCATGGGTCAGGTGTCTTGGCAGTCTATTTATCAATTGAGCTGAGGCAAGCTGTGCTTTTTGTTGGATTGCTTGTGAAGGTTTAATGCAAGAAAAGAGAAATTGTTGAAAAGGATGACCAAGATAAATGACTACTTCATCAGAAAACCTATTGGTAGCAACTTCATGAAACAAACTGGAGCTGAGACAGGACTCATAGCAGGATTTTACGGAAAACAAAGTTGATTAACTCAGGAAAGTGTACAGAAAGTCATGTGAACAGTGCATTGAAGCAAACAGTCAAGCAAACATACAAATTACAGCAAAACATTACGTTATACGTAAACTACAGCAACATGCACTAACAAAAAGAGCAATTTATTTGACAAAATGTAGTATTTGGAGACAATGCAACTTATGTAAAAGATCAATCCCAGCCACTTACATCAATGACTCCAGGGATGATGGATGGTATAATTTCCTAAACATCTCTATTCTGGCCAGGAATCTTATTGTCATTCTATGCAACTTTACATCATTAACTGTCGGTATCACTCTTGCACCAAATTCCAAACCTCTTATCTTTATGATCTCATTTTGTCATGTTTAATGACGCTCACCTTGCAAAGAAATCTTTTGTTTCAATTTTATAAAGCTCTAAACATTATATCCACTGCTGAGCATTCCATTCTCTAATAAAAACCAAAAGAACTGCAGATGCTGTAAATCAAGAACAGAAACAAAGTTGCTGGAAAAGCTCAGCAGGTTTGGTAGCATCTGTGAAGGAGAAAACAGAGTTAACATTTCAGGTCCAGTGACCCTTCCTCAGAACTCCATTCTCTACTCCCATATGAATACCATAAGACAGGCCCCAGTGCAGGGCAGAAATGGTCTGAGTACAGAGTTGTGTACAGTAATGTTAACAATGAACTGTGTTGAGTTGCACCCAATATAATGATATTACATCATCTTGGGGTGAAGACAGTGAGTTCTACATAAGCCTTTATAGGGATAAAATATATTCTCCACTGCTTCTGAAATGTTTTAATAATTATGCCTAATTAGCAAAATAGCCATGCAATAAACAATGTGATTAAGACAAGTGCCTCTTCTGTTTAGACTCACCATTGGTTTATCCTCTACCGCTGATAATCAGACAGGCTGTAGACCTCAATGTGGACAAAGGAGGATTCATGGCAGAATCTGCCTCAAACAATCCTTACCCTGTCTTACTGACAGAGATGGCAGGCACACAAAGTTCAAGCAGTGGCAATCTTTCCAATACCACAGATGGAAGCAAGTTCTTCCTGTGGGGATGCACCTTGCCAACATCTGGGTCCCTCAAAGGCACAGGAGATTGAATTGGAGACCATGTTCTCACCTGTAAGCAAGCTACTACAGCATTCTTTGAAGTCTGGGCAACCATGTGTGCTGATCCCCAATGCGTATTCAGCATTCAGAGTGAGAGAGATTCCTTGTGTTATTCTATTTTCCATTTATTAAGTTACTAGCTAACAGCCTTCTCGCACATGGTGACAGAAAGTCTTTAACTGCAATACAGACGTATCTTGAGGATAAAAACAAAATTGCTGGAGGAACTCAACAGTTCTGACAGCATCAGCTGAAAGAAAAACAGAGTTAACGTGTTGAGTCCAGTTATCCCTTCACCAGAACTGAAAACTGCTAAGCAAGGGTGGTATTTGTGCTGATAACAAGGTAGGGAGCGGGAGGAATGAGCAAAGTACATGAGGACAGTGCCCACAGAGAGAGAGGGAGAGAGGGACAGAGAGAGAGAGAGAGAGAGAGAGAGAGAGAGAGAGAGAGAGAGTGAGAGAGAGAAGGAAAAGGAATAGGTAAGGAATGGGATCTCCGATATCAGGGTTCTTAGCAGAGGCAGTAATGCAGAGACTCGAACAAACAGCTCTGCCAATCATCCAACCCAAACTTTGGGTCTGCTACGTGGATGACACCTTTGTCATCACTAAACAAAACAAATTAGAGGAAACCTTCAAGACCATCAATAATACCCTTACTGGCATAACATTCACAAAAGAGGAGGAAAGCAACAACAAACTGCCATTCCTAGATGTTGCAGTAGAGCGAACAGCCAATGGGGAACTTCAAACCAGCGTCTACAGGAAAACAACACATACGGACCAAATACTGAACTACAGGAGCAACCATCCCAACACCCACAAACAAAGCTGCATTAGAACATTATTCCAACGAGCCACCACACACTGCAGCACAGAGGAACTACGCAGAGCAGAGGAAAATCACCTATACAGCGTATTCAAAAAGAATAGGTACCCAATGAACACAGTCCGCCGATTCCTCAGCAATAAACCCAAATAAACAGACAAAATAGGCCCAGAAATCATAACCACTCTCCCCTACATCAAAGACATTTCCAAAATGACTGCCAGACTACTCGGACCTCTTGGCATCAGGGTAGCCCACAAACCCACCAACACACTAAAACAGCAGCTAATGAACTTAAAAGACTCTATACAGACAACAAGCAAAACGAACGTCATCTACAAAATACCTTGCAAGAACTGTGACAAACACTACATTGGACAAACTGGCAGAAAGCTAGCCACCAGGATACATGAACATCAACTAGCCACAAAATGACATGACCCACTATCACTCATATCCTTACATATAGATGTGGAAGGACACCACTTTGATTGGGACAGCACATCCATCCTATGACAAGCCAAACAGAGACACGCACGAGAATTCCTAGAAGCATGGCATTCCAACCAGAACTCCATCAACAAACATATTGATTTGGAGCCAATCTACCATCCTCTGAGAAAAAGAACTGGAAATGACATCACCAACGCAGGAAATGACATCACCAACCCAAGGAAACGACATCACCAACCCAAGGAAACCTAACCAGATAAATAGAAAGCGGGACATAACACCAGCGCTTTGTCGGAGGCTCACTGATGATGTTACCTAGAATGGTGACGAAACGTCTAAAAACTAACATTCCAGCTCAGCGAGCAAACTCACATCCAGAGTTGAAACTGGCTGCTAACCTCACTTATTATGTACTATTCAATGAGAAAAATGCAAAATGAGTCTGTAGTTTGGAGCATAATCCTTTGGGGAGGGGCTTGGTATTAGCTGTTATCCTCTCATTATCACAAGAGATTGTATTCCAACTGTTTTGACTTGCTTCTCTTCCCCAGCACCCTTCCCCCTTTTGAAGCACTATTGTTTGAAGTTCCTTTGCATGCACAGGTGTGGCATTCTGTGAGTCTCTCCAGACAGCAACTTGACTGGTTTCTAAAGCCATTGTTGGCTGCATCAGCCATCTTTTAAATAACACATTTTGAAATTACAAGTTAGACATGTCCACTGTACTGTAGGGTCCTGACCTGTCAATGTAACACTACTTATTTTGCACGAAGCAACATACTATCTGTATAATAAAGCATAGAACTGCAGAAGCTGGAAATCTGAAACAAAAGCAGAAAAGGCTAGAGAAACTCAACTAGCAACTTCAGTGGAGAGTAAAACAGCCTTAATACTGGTGACTGGAATCACATTTTGGCTCACGGCATAACCCCTCGTTCATTAGGCAACTGAGCCAAGATGCCTGATTGGGTACAGAATCCTGCCTTCGCAATTTTACTTTGCTGCTATCCTGCTAGACAGCTGTTAAATGTATGATTAGATTAGATTTCCTACAGTGTGGAAACAGGTCCTTTGGCCCAACAAGTCCACACCATCTCTTGGAGCATCCCACCCAGACCCATCCCCCTATAACCCACACACCCCTGAACACTACGGGCAATTTAACATGGCCGATCCACCTAGCCTGCACATCTTTGGACTGTGGGAGAAAACCAGAGTGCCCGGAGGAAACCCATGCAGACACGGGGAGAATGTGCAAACTCCACACAGACAGTCGCCCAAGTTGTCTGATGTCTGATTGGTTTTGCAGAGATGTTGATGGTGGGAATGAGTGAGCCGCTTAGTTCCCATCCTGCTCTCTCACCCCCCTGGAAATATGAAAGAAGAGATAGCTGCAGAGATAGTTAGATGTAAATGTCTAGAATGCCCAAAATTCTGGAAAGTCCTTGTGAATTGGTAGGGAGCGAGCACAATTCTGCTGTTCAAGAACGGAGGCAGAGAGAAAACAAAGAAGTTGGACTGAAACAAAGAGAATGTTTTTCCACAAAGAGTTATGGATCTTTGGAGTTGTCTACTCAGTGAGTTATGAATGCTCAAGTGTTGAGCAAATTCAAGTCAAAGATGAGAGAGTTTTGGATACTAAGGGATTCAATAGATTTAGGAAAGGTAAAGCTAGATCTTATGGAACAATTGAGTAAGTTCAAAATACTGAATAATGTGTTCTTGTTTCTGTTCTTTATATTCTAATGCTTTTCCGAAAACAGATCTTCTCTGATATCACTGAAACTATATTGCCAGCCCTTTCCTGTTGCTGGATCAAAATCCTGAAACTCCCTTCCTAATTGCACTATAGCACCACAATTATTCAACATCTCATCACCACCCCATCCAAGGGCAATTAGCAATGGGCAAGCAATGCTGGCCCAGTCACCAGAGCCCATATAGCATGAACAAACAAAATAAAATGACATATCAACGTAAGTCCTCTTTGGTCGATATGCACATCATTGGGTCAAAATTAGTGCAATGTGATTTATGATGGAAACCCACATTTCTTTCATATGTCTTCTTTCAGAAGCAGCGAATATAGTGGAATATCTAGCATCAGGCCCACCATCAGGACTTGGGCATCTGCATTAAATGGAATTACAGAATTTTACTAAACAGACCATTTAGTTCAACAAGTCTACACTGGTACTTAGCTTTCACACAATTTGATCCTACCTTTAAAACATATCTTTCTTTCCCTTTCTCCCTTGTGTACTTACTTGGCTCATCCTTAAGCACATCAATGTTATTTGCATCAACTACTGCAAGTGGCATTATGTTCCATAACCTCAACACTGAGTAAGAAAACACTGCCAGCTGGCTTATAGAGACCAATAACAAACAGCAACAGCACATAAAATGAAAGGAATGCCAAGTTAAAAAAAAAATTGCTTCAAAGTCTACAATGTCAGTACTGCCAAATTAAATTTGCTCCCTTTAAAGTTGGAATCTCAAAAATGGTTGATTGGGCTGTTTAGACAGTCCTTGTTTAATGAAAATGCTGGAATCCAGCTCTGCTTGTTTAGCAGTTAGACTGAACAGTGAGGGGAATAAGAATTTTAAATAACCTTGGCATGCATACCGAACGAAGAGCACCTTCTTTGCTTTCCTGACATTAATTTACCATCTTATTAGAGCACTCATGTATATCATGAATCAACTTTCTTAGCCCTATATACTTTTGAAGAATAAACACACAATAAATCAAATACATATCAAGGCCCAACTTGCTTTGCCCTTCCACCAGTCTCTTTGGGACTGACACTGGTTATGACCTCCCCAGCTGATGCGTGCACGCGAAAAGGTTTATTGTGGGTTTGTGTTGCTGGGGGCAAGGTGCAGGTCACTGCCTGATCTCTTTGGCAACCACCTTCTGAGGTCATATTTCAAGGTCATCATATGAATGGTGACATTGTCATGTCTCATGGTCAGTATGTCAGTGCACCATTAAGAGATGTGCTCATGACATGTACGCTGGGACACTGATTACATTTAAGGAGGAGATTTTTCATGAGTAATGTGTTAAAGGGTTATAGGGAATGGGCAGGAAAGTGGAGGTGAAGCCAAGATGAAATCAACCTTTCTCATTTCAAATAGTGGAGAAAACTCGAAAGGCTGAAATGCCTACTCCTGCTCCCAGTTCTTATGTTCTTAACACAGTATCATAGCCTATCAGCTGCAGGTGTAAAGGTTTTACATTGTGCCTTCTGCCAGGATCACTCAAAGCATGACACATGACTGGAAGTATTCTGATATGCATAAGTTAATAGCTGAATATTAACCCAGACTCTGCTGTCCCTGAAGAGTGTAATATGAGTACAGAATAAATTATTTCTGGATTTTTGAATACCATGATATTCAGACCCATTTTCGTACATCATAAGAAATAACATAATCATTGTGCATCAGGTAAAGCACACAACCAGAAGCAAGTTCAAACCAGGCAACATCTCCCAAAAAAACCGCCATCAATTCCCTAAGACCCAGTTCTTGATTTGGAACGTATTGTAGCAGCCTCCTATCATTCAAATATACTCCAAGCACTTATGTCCTAAAATGCCAGCGAATGCTTTCAATAGGACATTTCTTCCTATCCTTGGCATGACACCAATCTTCCATTTTCACTTTGATCCCATCTCTTGTGTTGCAGTGATGGTCCTATTACAACTTTAGCAGAATCTCTCACTTCTTATACAGCAGGTATCCCCTTTGCTACTTTGGAATCACAGCAGTAAACAGAAGCCCTGTCCTACTGGAATACTGTTCCCTGGAGAAACGGCATGCCATGCATTGCATTTGTGGATGCAAAGTGATTTATTTTTCTTTGATTCTGACTTCAAAACTATTGGCTTAGAAATAGATTTCAAAATATACTGTAGTTCCTGTGATCTCTGAAAGCACATTAGTTCTATTCTTTTAACTGTATGAGAGAAATGACCTGTTACCATATATTTTGCTGCGACAGAATAAACGATATCTTTTGACACCCATTCCAAATGTATTAAAATGACTTCTATCAATATATATGTGTATGTGAAATTTAAAGGAATAACTCAGCAGAGCCAGAAAGAAAAAAAACAATGAAGGAGCTCTCATCTTCAATTGTTGGGCAGAAAAACCTGAAAAATGCAATCTATTCGTCCTTGCTTCATATGAGCACAAGTTCTCTCTGGTGACCAGGCAAACTGTGATCAATAATAATCAAGATTTTCAATTTGATTTGTGTTTCTCAGTAGCATCAGCTAGTGAGACATGCACATGCAAATCTCTGTGTTTCGTTTATGACACACTGGGCCACTCTTCCAGAATTCCTAACATTTCCTCACAATCCCACACCACCTTCCCATGCAATCATAGAAGGTGTAACACATTCCCATTCATCTCTTCTCTCCTCACTGTCCAAGGCCCCAAACACATCTTCCAGATAAAGCAGTGCTTTACTTGTACTTCTTTTGATATCTGATGGTCACAAGGTGATCTGCTTTACATCGATGAGTCCAAATGTAGACTGGATGACTGCTTTGATGTCTGCCCTTAGGAATGACCTCCTATATTATAGTTGCTTGCTATGTTGCCCCTGCCTTTTCCTGTTGCTTCACTAAACTGTCTCCTTTAAGTGGTTCATGAGGCTGCAGAATTTACAGGGAACATTAGTTGCTTGCCATTTCTATGGAACATCTTGCTCTCATGCTGACATTTACGTCCTTGGCCTGCTGTGGCATTCCAGTGAAGTGTGATACATGCTGAAGGAAAAGCAAAACTTTCTCAAGTTGGGCACATTGCAGCCTTCAGGGCTCAACATTGAATTCAATAACTCAGAGCATGAACCTCTGTTTTGATTACAATATCTACACATCTCCTGAGTGTCTTGTTGGCCTTGCTCGTAGCAGAGGTGACCCATTTTCTCTTTTTCACACCTGAAATTAACATTTTACATCTCAATATCTTCTTTGGTACTATTAATACTTCCTTGTCTTATTCTCTGGATATCTTGACCATTTGATCTTCTTGCTACTACTCCACTCACCCAAACCCCTCTCTGTCAACAGCACAAAACCAGCAATTTCTAGCTCCTCCATTTTCAATGAAGAATCATATTGGACTCAAAATGTTAACTCAGTTTCTATCTCCACAGATGCTGCCAGACCTGCTGAGTTTCTCTCGCATTTTCTCTTTTTATTTCAGACTTCCAGAATTTACACTATTTTGCGTTTGCTGATGAAAATATAAACCAGTAACAGAGGTAATTCAAGGGTAAGTAAAAACAACATCCTTGTCAAGATTTCATTTTACATTTGCATGGGTCCCTGTTGAAGAGTCATACAGTTGTACAGTGTGGAAATAGGTCCTTCAGTCGAACTCATCCCTGGCAACCAGATATCCTAAATTAAACTAGTTCTATTTACCAACATTTAGCCCATACCCCTCTAAGCCCTTCCTATTCGTATACTCATCCAGATGCTTTTAAATGTTGCAATCGTGCCAGCCTCCACCACTTCCTCTGGCAACTCATTCCGAACACGCACCAACTTTACATGAAAATGTTGTCCCTTTGATTCCTTTTAAATATTTTCCCACTCATCTAAACCCATGCCCTCCAGCTTTGGATTCCCCTATCCTGGGGAAAAGTCCTTGGCTAATTGGTCTATCCATGCCCCTCATGATTTTATAAACTTTGATAAGGTCACCCCTCAGTCTCCGATTCTCCAGGGGAAAATAGCCCCAGTCAATTCAACTTCTCCCTTTAGCTGAAACTCTCCAACCCGGGCAACATCCTCGTAAATCTTTTCTGAACCCTTTCAAGTTTCACAATATCCTTCCTATAGCAGGGAGACCAGAATTCAATGCAGGATTCCAAAAGTGGCCTAACCAATGTTCTGTACACCTGCAACATGACTCCTGTTGTTCCAAAACGGTTAAACTTTACAGTTCATTGTTCACCAGTGACAAAAAAAACTTGAGATTTTCAATTAACTAATAGGATGTAGTGTTTGCTGCTCAACAAACATGTTAGCTTCTAATATAGTTTAGAAAACCATTCCATTCATTTTAATTCTAATTATTACTTGTTTTCACAATATGTTTACAGTTATTTCTAAATTGAATATTATAAAACAAAATTGGATAAATTTATAAATTCATAGGCCATTACTTTAGCAATAGTACTGATATATTTGCATAAGTAGAACTGAAACTGCTTAATTTCACATTGTTTTCCTTTTAGTTTAGTATTTAAATAATGAGGTAAAGTTGCCATAATTGAACTGGACCAGAGGGCCACTCTCTCATTGGGCAGTGATGACTGGTGGTGACTTAACCTGAGGGTTACCACCCCACATATGAGAGGGTGAAACAGAGAGCCCTTAATGACAGTGTAGGAGTTGACCCTATACTGTTGGAATGTCTTGGTATTGTAAGCCAGTTATCTAGCCAATTGTGCCCCTCAGGATTGAGGCCTTTAAAGGACCACATATACACAATTTTCCAATGATGCATTTCATTTAGAACAGTAATTTACTTCTGATCATTACCCTGCCCCCCAAAACATCATGTAACAATTACAGAAATATTAAATGTAGGGAAAGCAGAATTAAATGTTAATGGTGTTTGAGCAGAGTTTCAGTATATTTCTTGAAATACATTACCCTCGCTCAAGTTGTACAAAAGCTGTCACTTCTACTGCACAGAGTAGCCCCAAAATCTACACTCTTAAATCTTTCAGGGAGGAATTTCATTAATAATAGATGATAGGAGTAATATTCTCCAATTTTTTTTTTCATTTATTTTCAAATACATCTGGATCTTCTAACTCAACCATCAACCAGAAATTGTAATTATCTCAAATATCTTCTGCATCCCAAGCACATTACTAATTGTACCAGCTAGATAGCAGCTACAGCATGGTGAAAGGAATTATCCATTCATGTTGGAGGCCTCAGTGTTTCAAAAACAAACAAATATGCAATGAAAAATGGTTGCCAGCATACCTCAAGTAGGTATGTTAAGTCTGCTTTTCTCTGTTTGAAGAGGTAGGCTCCGTTTGTGCATGATGTGAGATCATTCAATGGCAATTGCATTAATACAGCACACACACCCATTACAGGTTGAGGATATCTGCAATTACAAGATTCTGCATGCAGAAACTCAACTGGACTCACTGCATAAACATTGTCGTTACGCCTGCAGGTCAGAGGCTAGTCAGTGGCAAGTAATGCACCTCCTGACTCCCCAAAGCCTGTCCATCATTTACAAGGCAGGAGTCAGGAGTGTGATGGAATACTCCCCACTTACCTGAATAGATTTAGCTCCAAAAACACACTAAAATCTCGACACCATCCATCACCACCCACTTGAGTGGCACCACATCCATGAGCATCCATTCCCTCCACCACCAACACTCAGTAGCAGAAGTGTGTACTACGTACAAGACACACTGCAGAAATTCACTCAAAATCCTTAGACTGCACTTTCCAAACCCATGACCACTTCCATCTGGAAAGACAGAGGCAACAGATACATGGGAACGCCACTGTCACTGGATCAAAATTCTGGAATTCCTAAGGACATTTTGGATCTACCTACAGCCTGTGGGCTGCTGCAGTTCACAAAGGCAGCTCACCACCATCTTCTCAAGGGCAACTATGAATAGTCAGTCAGCAATGCCCATGTCCCATGAATGAATGGGAAAAATGTGTATCTCATGTAGTGATCAACAATGTCAATGATCGAATAGCCAAGGACATTTTCCCAGGATAAGGGAGTCCAAAGCTGGAGGGCATGGGTTTAGATGAGAGGGAAAATATTTAAAAGGAATCAAAGGGACAACATTTTCAAATCAACAATGTCAATTATAAATCCTGTGCACAAGAAATCCTGACCAAGACATTGATCATTACATATCTAGTAATCTCCGTGAAGCAGGAGCAGTCACAGGTGATCGATAATGTGGTCCACACACCACAAGCCAACGTTGCGCTCCTGAGATGCTGCTGGGCCTGCTGTGTTCATCCAGCCTCACATTTTATTATCTTGGATTCTCCAGCATCTGCAGTTCCCATTATCACATTCCAAGGTCCCATAGGTTGCACAAGGATCAGAGCTGCTGTCTTCACACATTGAACTGTAAATATTTCACAACATGTGCTTTTATGTAATGGTGTCCATCTTTGCATTAGGTGGGGTTGTAGAAGGTTGGGAGCCCTAGGTGTCTTTGATCCCATCAAAATTACCATCTCCTATTATATGTGTGAGACATGGCTTGCGCATCATACAAAAGGTATACTGTGTTGAAGGTCTATTTTGAGGTATCCCATTGCCTTCTTCGTCAGAGGCTTCAATGTTCCAATGTATCGAGGATACATCGAGGACCACATTATTAAGGAGCTGTTTCATTTCTAATATTTCCCACATAAGGCCATTGGACCCATCAACAACACCTAACACCTGTGCCTCCAAATGAAAAAGTTTTAATAATAATCTTCTTAGGATGCAGAAGAGGCACATGAAGCCCACAGTCTTTTGTCCATGATGTCATGACTCCTAATTGAGTGGGGTGCAGTACCTGATTACATGAATATATCAGAACTGTGTAATCTGCTGGAGTATAAACTGTATACATGTAGTATTGAGAGTTCCATATCATGAACAGATCATGCACATCAACTAACTTCATTTATTGGAAATCAGTCTAGTGAGTCAATGTCCAATGCATTAGTGATCATTGTGACCACTTGGTTAAAAGTCTGTGGCAGGCTCCTGCTTCATTCCAAGGGCCGATGGCCTTATATGGATGGATATTGGAGACAGTGGCTACCTGCTCCACCCATGGCTTGTGACTGTGGCTGAATGTCAATACCATTCAACACATTGTTCCACTGGGTCCATCATGAGCCAGATGGTAGGCCTCCTTAATATGAGGTTCCTGTGCTTGCGCAGGTTTTGGTTCCTTGAAGGATCCTGCAGAGTGCACTGTTTAATCTTTGCATGCTCTTTGCCGGACAACCAAAAGAGAGAGAAAGGGATATTATTGATGATGAGAGTTGTGAGAGCAGCATAAATCTTCTGGGGAGGAAGGTAAGGATGTTGAGCAGAAGAAACCACTATGAAGTCAGAAAAAAACAGGCAGGACTTACTTGACAACTGCTTCCAATGGAATTTAGTTGGGTGGAGATATTATTCATTGACTGTAGATACATTGTGTTGGAAAGGCAAGCAGTCCCTTTTTATTCTCAACTGCAAATGTAACTTCTTTTGCTTGTTCTTTCTTTGTTTTTCCTGTTGTGTAAAAATGTTACTGCTAACAACCGTTGCAAGTTTCTGAAGTGGGACCTCTGGGCTATAGGAGTGGGAGACCAATTCCTCCTGGTATCTGAGAAGGTGTTAGCCACTTTGAACATCTATGCAACTGTCTTCTTCCAGGGAGAAATGGGTACCCTGCATGAGATCTCTCAGTCACGTACGCACAAGTACATCAGGGCAATGACTGATCCACATTACAATGTCAGTGCTGCAGCCAAGGTAGTAGGATTTGGAAACTTCCCCAATAATCTGCAGATTCAGGATGCCATTGACTGGTAGTGAGAAGACCATATCACAACATTGTGGAATTCATCAACAAGAAGGGGTTCATTTCAATTCATGTTCTAATGATTATTAATCACTGTTACCACTTCCTGAAGATGTTTTCTCACTACCCTGGCAGTTGCCATAACTCCAAGACCTTGGGGCATTCTCATATGCCTGATATGTTTTAGGGTCCAGGGGCCTTATAAGGCTGGGTTCTGGCAAACAAGGGCTATCCATATCTGCTGACGTAAATGATCACCCCCTGACTGATGCAGTTAATCCTGCCCAAGGTTTGACCAGGGCTGTGGTAGAACAGAGCAAGGGTTTGCTGAAGATGTGATTCCACTGCTGAGACCAGACTGGGCACAGTGGGGATCCTCCACTACGGTCCAGACAGAGTGTGTTACATCATCCTAGCATGATGTGCACTGCAGTACTGGAGCACACAATGGACTATGTGCTGGATGCTAAGGAACTGGGGGAAACAGAAGTACTCTTCTGAGGGGGAGGTTGGGAACACATAGAATATAGAATTACAAAATCCGTAGAGTGCGGAAATAGGCCATTCGGCCCAACATGTCCACACCGACACTCTGAGGAACATCTCATCAACCCACCTCCCCCCAACTCCTGTAATCCTGCATTTCCCCTGGCTAATCCACCTAACCTACACAGCTGTGAACACTAAGGGGCAATTTAACATGACTAATCCACCTAACCTGGGCATCATTGGACTGCGGGAAGAAACCAGAGCACCTGAAGGAAACTCACACAGACATGGGGAGAATATGCTAGCTCCACACGGGCACCCAAGGCTGGAAGTGAAACTGGATCCCCAGCACTATAAGGCAGCAACGCTAACCACTGAGCCACCATGCCACCCCAAAAATGGGGAGAAGGAAGGTGTCTTTGGCCATAGTTGAGTAAAGCCAGTGAGATGCTACAACCAGACCCCTGAGAAAATTTCCCAGTTAGTGACATTTCCAGACAGTATACCTGACACTTTTAAGCTGTTGTTTATTTAGCCACTCGCTTTGATTGGTTACAACAAAGTTAATTTTAAAAAATAGACTCCTTCCATTCTGGATACCTTTCTCCTAAACCAAAGGGACTTATGCTTTAGAAAATAAGCCAATTTAGCCAGGATTTCTTGAGTTAAGAAAGGCTGATCTTACTAATTTTCAGAAGTGTAAAGAATTAGTAAGTAGGAACACAACACACGGATTAAAATATGGGATGAGTCCAAAAGTTTTAAAGTCAGAAACCAACAGATACTTGAATCAATCTCTGAGTTCTCTGTGAAAAGCATTGAGGTGAACTCTATGGCCTTTGCTGTGATATTAGAAGTTGTGTTGATGTTGATGATTAAACAGTCACCTTCATGATCCTTAGCTTTGTAGTTTGGTTGGGTTTCTATTGTTTTTGACTCTGAATAAATTCCTACATTCAGGGTTAGAGATAGCACTTTTGTTGCCCCGTCTCTTTTTTCCTGGCTTGCAGCACCCGGGGTGTCAAATGATCATTTACCTGCAACTTAGGGGTAACTCGGAGATAGTTCTTTGGCAATGACCTTCATGGCAAACAAATGCTTAAACACAGGCTGATATACACAAGATAATAAAATGTGAGGCTGGATGAACACAGCCGGCCCAGCAGCATCTCAGGAGCACAAAAGCTGACGTTTCGGGCCTAGACCCTTCATCAGAGAGGAAGATGAAGATGCTCTCTGATAAGGGTCTAGACCCGAAACGTCAGCTTTTGTGCTCCTGAGATGCTGCTTGGCCTGCTGTGTTCATCCAGCCTCACATTTTATTATCTTGGATTCTCCAGCATCTGCAGTTCCCATTATCACTGATATACACAAGAGTGCTTGAGTCCCACTAGTCAGCTTCAGTGAAATTTTAACTCCTCTCCTTGTATATTCTTCAAAAGGAAAACACAAAGTTTATCTGCAGTTTAGGCCTATAATTCACAGGGATGTTGCTATTAAACAGGGGATCATCAGCACCTAATTTTGCTTAGGAAAACAAGAGATCACAGTTCAGTCTGTTTGAAGCTTCTTAAACAGTTTAGGTGTTACATTCCAACACTCTCTCCCTCTCCAGCCAGCCACTTAATTTATACCTCAGACATTTTGACTCTATCAGGCCTTTCTTAAAAGCAACATTTTGGAATTATAAGTTAAAATTGTGCATAGTACATTGGGATTCTGACACGTTGGAGCATCATCCTGCATTGCCCCTAACTTCGAAGCACTTGTTGACAGTAATAGATGCCTGATATAAAAGCTGCTTCATTTATCACCACTGACATTGCACATCTTAAAACAGAATGTTTCCTTGTAAAAAAACCACTGGGCAAAAATTCATAGACTGTGTATTAAATTTCCCAATGTGCAGTTCTGATTCATGAACATGAATTTTACTCAACTGACGAGGTTAGCATTTATCCCAGCCCTAATCCCAGAGGGCAGTTAAAAGTCAACCACACAACCTCCACACACCCCCACCGCCCCCTCCCCGCAGTGGTCGAGAACAGCCTCGACCGTGTCTCCCACATTTCCAGCAACTCATCCCTCACACCCCGTCCCCTCAATAACAACCAAAAGAGAGTCCTCATCGTCCTCACTTGCCACCCCACCAACCTTCGGATCCAACGCATCATCCTCCGACACTTCTGCCATCTGCAATTTGACCACCAAAGACATTTTTCCCACCCCACCCTTATCTGCCTCCCGGAGGGACAACTCTCTCCATGACTCCCTTGTCTGCTACACACTCCCCTCCAGCCCCACCACAGCTGGCACATTTCCCTATAACTGCAGGAAGTGCTACACCTGCCCATACACCTCCCCCCTTAGCCACTTCCCAGGCCCCAAGAAGTCATTCCACATCAAGCAGATGGTCACCTGCACATCTGCTAATGTGATATACTGCATCCGCTGTACTCGTTGTGGCCTCTTCTACATCGGGGAAACCAGGCGGAGACTTGGGGACTGCTTTGCAGAACACCTGTGCTCGGTTCGCAATAAAAAGCTGCACCTCCCAGTCACGAACCATTTCAACTCCCCCTCCCATTCCTCAGACGACATGTCCATCCTGAGCCTCCTGCAGTGCCATAATGATGCCACACGAAGGTTGCAGGAACAGCAACTCATATTCCGCTTGGGAAGCCTGCAGCCCAATTGTATGAATGTGGGCTTCACAAGCTTCAAGATCTCCCCTCCCCCACAGCATCCCAAAACCAGCCCAGCTTGTCCCCGACTTGCTAACCTGTTCTTCCTCTCACCGATCCCCTCCTCCCACCTCAAGTCGCACCCCAATTTCCTACCTACTAACCTCATCCCTCCCCCTTGACCTGATTGTCCTCCCCGGACTGACCTATCTCCTCCTTAACTCCCCACCCACACTCACCTTTACCGGCTCCATCCCCGCCTCTTTAACTTGTCTGTCTCCTCTCCACCTATCTTCTCCTCTATCCATCTTCAATCCGCCTCTCCCCTCTCCCTATTTATTTCAGAACCTCCTTCTCCTCCCCCATTTCTGATGAAGGGTCTAGGCCCGAAATGTCAGCTTTTGTGCTCCTAAGATGCTGCTTGGCGTGCTGTGTTCATCCAGCTCTACACCTTGTTATCTCACATTGTTATGTGTCTGGAATCACATGTAGACCAGACCAGGTAAGAATGGCAGACTACCTGCCACTGAATGGATTTTACAACAATTGACAATGGCTGAATGATTGCAGAACACTAGTCTTGGATTATGGATTATGAGCCCAGTGATATTACCAAGATGCCAGCCTTCCTTTTATGTCAGTTTCTGATCTCATTGTTTCTCATGATTACAGCTTCTATCACACACTTTCCAAGTATCATATAATCAAGATTTTAAGAGGATCATTTTGTTTCTAGTAAAGGAAGAAGGACAAAACAAGACAAGTATTGACAAAATGAAATTGTGGAATTAGTTACAGTAACAAGCCTGGACGATCAGAAAAAGAACACTATATGGTCCAAGAAAAAAATTACAACCAGCCATCAGCCGTGGATCCATGATCAGTCAGCTGGAAGATATATTCTTGCGTAAGTAAGCAAGCAGTGGCCATGATTGACTCAGAGTGAAGTCTTCACACTAAAATTGCCTCCCGCTATATTCTTTGACTATTTTTAGGCAAGTAAGTAAATGATTTTTCTGCAGAAATCTGGACAAATCAGCAAACCAGGGATTGAACTAGACAGTCAATGGATAAAATGAAACAAACTTGACAATCAAAGGTTGTGGATCCCAGCTGTTTCAAGCAAGCATTGGTATTTTTTGCAACCGAACTGATTTTTGCCTAATTTTCTTACACACCATATCTCCTTCAATCTCAGCAGGTCTTGGTTTGATCCCTAGTACGGAGAGTGGGTTTTAGGGTTAAGTATCCGATCCATGAAATTGTCAAGGTCAACTTTACTGTGCAATGAAATACAACATAAAAAAGACTGTCGATGTCATGCAGTTAGGTTAAACATTGCATGAACACTTCCTTTTAAATAATTCATTCTGCTTCTTGTACGTGGCTGTATTAATTTTTTCCAGCCTTCCAATACCATGGAGTGTTGCTCTTACCTGATTTGAATTGGGAGTAGTATCAACTGCATAATAACTATGAAAAAGGAAAACAAATGTATTCATAGGATGCAGCATTCACTGTGCACAAGTGCAGAACTGACAGATAAAGAAAAGGAGAAAAAAAGTCACTATGATGTTAAGAGACAGCCTAGCATCTCTGCAGAATAAATTACATGATTCACTGAAGGCTTACGCACTGCATCTTCCATATACAGAATTTGGAATGATAAAAGCTTGCATTGGCTGGGGATGATATTTACTGTATGATAGATTTACTAGCATCCCTGTTACAGTCATACTGTATTGAATTATTGGCCTTTATTTAGCTGCATGTCCACTGGAGCTTGAGTGTCTATTTAAACATAAGTGAACTGGAGCACTGCCAAAACTTTCAAGCCTCTGGCAGATTTGTGGATAGAAGCAAATGGCATCAGACTCAAATAACAAGGGGCTTAAGGACAGGTCAATGCTGGAAAAACAATGCAGACAACGGTAGCCTATGAATATTGATGCATCCATAAATATTAATGAAAGATAGCGCACACCATTTGTTTCATAACCCTTCTTCTCCACACTTCAAACAATGCCTAAAATCCTTGTATTCTCACAAAAACACTACATTGATGTTACTTAATCTTTCGGAGGGGAATACAATTGTTTAGTATTACAGGAAATAAGCACCCAATAAATCTCTTCAAACATTTTTGTGTCCTGTAAGTGCTGCCTATTTTATGAGGAGGTATGATTTTTAAAAAATTTCTTCAATATCATTATTAGTTTCATTTTTTAAAAAATAGCTAATGTACACTTAAAAGGCTATACTCCTAGATGTACCGATTTAGCACCATTTAATACAAAACACGTTTGAAATCTTATTGTGGCTGAAATTCAAAAAGTTTCAATTGCAATTATATTTTATACTGCTTATAAATTTTTTTATGGCTGAATGATATTTTCAATGCATGAATGTTGACACTTAACAAGTATGTGTATGCATGACAGTGGATGTATGTGTAGACAAATTAACCAGCTAGTCTTTGATTGTTTGGATGGTAAACTGCATTCCAGTGTAGAACTGAACCTTAAAGAGGTTATTACAAGTTACTGTATTTGAATCTTGGCATGTGCTGATATCTAAAATGGTTCTCTCCATTATGATCAGAGAGTAAGGAAAAATAATCAACTATGTTTCTCACGCTTGTATGCCTAAACATGCATCGTGCGGAAAAGTGTGACCATGTCTAGGCCAGACATAGGAATGACTTCTCCACAGCCTCCCATTATCTGGATTCATACAAGGCGGTTGGTCAATCGGACAGGAAAGCCAGTCTTCCTTCAGGGAAAAAAAGAGAGACTGGCCTTTTTGCTTTTTTGTAAGAGACAAATATACAATGGATAAATATTAAAACATTACCATCAAACCATGTTCCATATTCTGGAGATAATAGGAACTGCAGATGCTGGAGAATCTGAGATAACAAGGTGTGGAGTTGGATGAACACATCAGGCCAAGCGGCATCTTAGGAGCAGGAAAGCTGATGTTTCGGACCTAGACCCTTCATCAAAAATGTAGGCCCAAAATGTCAGCTTTCCTGCTCCTAAGATGCTGCTTGGCCTGCTGTGTTCACCCAGCTCCACATCTTGTTATCTCCATATTCTAGTGAGTAGTTGCTATAATTAATCCCAATATAGCAAGTTCTATTTCTTAGGTTAGTTAGTAATTTGATATATGATGTTCAACCATTACAGTTTGTCCCATATTCAATTTGAGGCAAGAGCTGTGGATTATGTAATACAATGGCCCAGGGATTAACAATCCTCCAACAATTATACGTATACACTTACCTTGAGAGTGATAACTTTCTGTAGTTTATTGCAGCATCACTTGAAGAATTTTGAAGAATTACTTACGGGGGGGGGGAAACGGAAGAAAATCAAAAAGCAGTTCACTGAAAAATGCTAAATAAAGCCTTGAAGTAGCCTTTGAATGTCCTGTTTATAGAAACAATTCCTTCACTTTCGTATTGCAGGAAACTGAATGCTAACTTCTTATCTGTCCAGGCAGATTCTAAGCACAAAAAAATGCTTCAAACTTATGTGATTTTGTCAGCAAATACGCCATTACAATGAAGTGAATTAAAACGCTGAATTGATCATCTTTGTCCATCTTGATCCTATGCTGAGCTTAGTATATACACCCACGCCTGTTTTTAAAAATGGATAAGGAGCACAGTACTATACTGGCTTGGTGACCTTGCCATTTTATTCATAGTCAAGAAATTGGTTGAATTGTGCCCCTTCCTATACCCTTGGTCATGCATGAATGTTTCCCATTGAATTTAATACCATATTGGTAAAATGTACCCAATAAAATGCTATAGTGCAGGTTAACGACCCTATTAATTGCAGAGACTGACGCAGCGGAAACAAGTCAGAGATAATGGGAACTGCAGATGCTGGAGTATCCAAGATAACAAAGTGTGGAGCTGGATGAACACAGCAGGCCAAGCAGCATCTCAGGAGCACAAAAGCTGACATTTCGGCCTAGATCCTTCATCAGAGAGGGGGTTGGGGTGAGGGTTCTGAAATAAATAGGGACAGAGGGGGAGGCGGACCAAAGATGGAGACAAAAGAAGATAGATGGAGAGGAGAGTATAGGTGGGGAGGTAGGGAGGGGATAGGTCGGTCCAGGGAAGACAGGCAGGTCAAGGAAGTGGGATGAGGTTAGTAGGTAGGAAATGGAGATGCGGCTTGAGGTGGGAGGAAGGGATGAGTGAGGGGAAGAACAGGTTAGGGAGGCAGAGGCAGGCTGGGCTGGTTTTGGGATGCAGTGGGGGGAGGGGATGAGCTGGGCTGGTTTTGGGATGCAGTGGGGGAAGGGGAGATTTTGAAGCTGGTGAAGTCCACATTGATACCATTGGGCTGCAGGGTTCCCAAGCGGAATATGAGTTGCTGTTCCTGCAATCTTCGAATGGCATCATTGTGGCACTGCAGGAAGCCCATGATGGACATGTCATATAAAGAATGGGATGGGGAGTTGAAATGGTTCGCGACTGGGAGGTGCAGTTGTTTATTGTGAACCGAGCGGAGGTGTTCTGCCAACCGGTCTCCAAGCTTGGTTTCCCCAATGTAGAGGAAGTCACACCGGGTACAATGGATACAGTATACCACATTGGCAGATGTGCAAGCAGAAACTTGTGTTTTGCAGTCATCTAAGGGGTAAAGGGTTACTGCTTTAAGTGAGAACTATTATTCCATTTCCAAGTAGAGTATCTTAAATAGGTTATATTAACCATAAAGCAAAGGCTAATTAGCACTAATTTTAACATGTAAAATGTTTCCGTGTCCTGTACAGCTGCAGATTCCACTGCTGAACAGAGTAAAAGGTGAAAATTATACCTTTGCACAGCTGAAAAATAGAGTATTAACAAAGACTTGCAGCCCCACATATGATGTTTGCTGCCAGTAGCTGAGAGGATGTACTCAGCTGTGTAGAGCTGATTATGAAAGATGAAAGAACCTAATGTTTAATTCCCCAGCCTCCACAACCAGGCACACAGCTCAAAGAGAAGCCAGGATTCATGCCTTCTGTTTTGGAGAGAAATCTTCAGCTAGAATCTTCAAATAATTCATTGTAGATATTTAAAGTACTATGACAACCCAGTTTAATAGCATGTAGCATATCTTCAACAAGTTCAGTAGTTCAAAATTATTTGTGAGTCATCAAATCAATTTGGATTTTCTTTTGCAATGTCAGAATCAGTCTTATAGGATTCAGTGAGCAGCATTACTTCCTAGCAATTTAATACGATTTGTGCGTGTGCTATATGTGAAGTCAGTATTTTAAAAATACAATTATCCTAAAATGAATACAAATTCAAAAACTGAACACTAAAGCTAACTATACAGAAAGATATTGTGTATTTACATTAAACATGAAATTTATTTCACATCACCAGCTTTCACAACAATTATTGCTTTTACATACAATTAAATGACAATCTTCCTTTCTCATTCCAAAAACATTCACTTTTTAATATTTATCCTGAAACCACACAATCAAAGCACTATCTTCATATATCTAAATAAATCTTGCTCCCTTCCCATTTGGTTTTAGCTTTGTTGCAGTGTCATCCATAATCCCCCACTTTACTTCCAGTTCCCAATGCATGTACGATATACAGAATCCCTAAATTACCTCATCTTTCTGAAAAAAAGCCATTATCTCTTACCCTCTATTTCTCCCGGGAAAAAAACATGCCATACAAGGATCAGAAGTATGCTCAGAGGAGGACTACCAAATATTGGTAGGTATTGTCAGAGGCTCAGCACGGAGAGCGCGGGCGCTGTCTGAGGATCAGTGCTGAGAGGCTGGCACTGTCAGAGGTCCAGTGCTGAGGGAGAATGTTGCACTGCTATACAATGTTGATTGAACTATAGAGAGTGCTGGTAGGCTGTCTTCATGAAGTGAGCAGTCCATCTGGCGTACACCCTCAGTGCTTTTAAAAAGTGTTTTTGACCCTCTAATAGTAAAGGAAATGGCAATATCATTCCAATTCTGAAGCTTAGAAATCCTAGTAGCTACACAGAAGTCAGAGCTGCAAGATCCAGTTGGTAAAGGTTTTCCAATTCTGGTTCTAAAGGAGTTGAAGGGCCTATCACCAACTCAATTGGAATTGTCTGAAATCTCCAGACATCTCTCTATGAACTCCAGTTCTCAGCCCAAAATAATCCCTATTGTTCCCTTCACCCCATAATTGCTATCTCTGTCCCTGCTGTGTTCTCAAATGTCCATCTGGAATATAACTTGGTATCCTGAGGAGTTGGGGAAAGGACAACAAGGAGGATAAAAATGATCAAACCACTCAGGAATACACAACAGAGAACAAAGAATCATGGAGCAGTAACAAATACAGAAATACTCAGCCACTCTGGCAGCATCTGGAGAGAGAAACAGTTAACATATAATGAATTCATAGATTCATACAACATCGAAAACATCCTTCAGCTATCATATCTGCATCAATATAACTACCACTAAAAGTGCGCTAATCCTAATTTCCTGCACTTGTCCTATATCCTTGAATGTTATGATATTTGAAGTACTCGTCCAGATATTTTTTAAATGCTGTAAGGTTTCCAGCCTCTACTACTTTCCCAGGTAGCTGTTCCAGATTCCCAACACACACCGAGTGAAAAAGCTTTGTCCCACATCCCCTCTGAATCTCCTTTTTTTCCCCCTAAAACTATGCCCTCTCATGATTGACCCCTCAACCATGGGGAACAGCTCTTGTATTCACTCTGTCTATACCATCATAATCCTACTCATCTCAATCATATGCCCTCTCAGTTCTCTCTGCGAAGGAAAAAGATTCCAAGCCTAACTAATCTCTCCTTTTAGCTCAATTTCTCCAACTTAGGCAACATCCTGGTGATCCTCCTCTATATCCTCTCTAATGATATGACAGCCTTCCTGTAATGAGGTGACCAGAACTGCACACAGTACTCCAGCAGCAGCTTGACAAACGCACTGTACAACTCCAACATGACCTTCTTGCTCTTATATTCTATGCCACGACCAATGAAAACAGGTATCTCATATGCCTTCTTAAGCAATCTATTCACATGCTGTGCCAACTTCAGAGATCTGCAATTAATTACCCCAATATTCCCCTGCTCCTTTAAACTACCCAGTCTCCTGTCATTCATTAAATACTCTCTCATCTTGTTTATTCTTTCACTTGCACTTATCATGGTTAAATACCATCTGCCATGAGTCTGCTCATCTGGCCAGTCCATCTATACCTTCCTGCAACCAACAAACATCATCTTCGCACTTAATTGCTCTACCAATCTTGCTGAATATTCCCCCAACATGTTCATCGATATCATTGATGTACATAACAAATAAGGGCCCCAACGCTGATCCTTGCAGTACACTCCTGCACACCAGCCTCCAGTTACTGAAACAGCCTTCTACACTATCCTTTGTGTTCTATTACTGAACCAATTTTTGATCCATCTCGCCAAATTTCTTTCAGTTCCATGTGCTTTAACCTTCTCAATCCGTCACCCATTTGAGACCTTGTCAAAAGTTTTGCTAAAATCCATATAATCCACATCAACTGAACTTCCCTCATTCACAAACTTGATCACATTTCCAAAAGATTCTAACAAATTTGTTAAGCATGGCCTCCTTTTGATAAAGCCATGCTTACTCTCCATAATGCACTCATGCCCTTTCCAAGTCGGTATTAATTTTCGCCTTCAGAATTTTCTTTAATAGCTTTGCTCCCACAGACATGAGACTCATCAGTCTGTCATTTCATGTTTCATCCCTTTTAATTAGCTGTCTACATTAGCCATCCTCCAGTCCTCTAGCACTTCCCCTGCGGCCAGAGAGGAATTAGAAATTTGTGTCAGAGCCCCTGCAATTTCCTTACATCCCAGGCTGCTATGGGAGGCAAGTCATCCAGGCCAGGGTATTTGACCAATTTTTAAAGGTTGACAGAGGCTCCCAATCTCCAATATCAAACTGTGCAAGTTTCTCACAGTCCCTTGTCCTGAATTCCATACCTACATTCTCCTTTTCCAAAGAGAAGATCAAAGAGAATAGTCATTCTGCATCCTTCCAATATCATGCAGCTTCACACACAGCTTGCTCCCTTGGTACCTAATGGGTCCTATTCTTTCATTGGTTAACCTCTTCCTTTTCATGTACTTATAAAATATCTTAGTATTCTCCCTAATCCTGTTCATAAGTCTTTTCTCATGCTCCCCTTTTGGTCTTCTAATGCTTTCTTAAGTTCCCTTCTGTATTTCCTGTATTTCTCAAGGACCGTAGCTGATTTGCTCCAGTTGAACTTGCTAAAAGCCCTACTCTTCTTTATCCAGTCCTGAATTGTCCTAGACATCCAGTGTTCTCTGAACTTATCACTCCTGCATTTGCTGCTGAAGGGTACATGTTGGATATGTACTCTCCCCAAGCACCTTTTTAAATGCCACACTGCTTATTGTAGATTTAACCGCAAGTATCTGTTCCCAGACTACTGTGGTCAGATCATGCTTTATTTTAATAAAATCTGCCTTTTTCAAAGCTGTGTTTAGCAGGCCATCCTTTTCTTTGTCCAGGACAAATAGAACCATTCTGTGTTCTAGCCACAGTCGCCTCAATGTTCGCCTCCTGCCACATTGAACACTTGTCTGGCTTCTTTGCCTGGAACCAGATCCAGCACTGCACTGTCCCTTGTTGGGCCTTCTGTGTATTGATGCAAACAAAGGGCCCCGGGATATATTTCAAGAAATCTACCCTCTCTAAACCCTTAACACCACGGCTACCCTAATTTATGCTGGGAAGGTTGAAATCTCTGGTATAATTGCCCAATTATTACGCTTACACACTTCTGTGAACTGTCTACATATTTGCTCCTCTATTTCCTGCTGACAGTTTAGAGGCCTAAAATACACTCCCAGTAAAGCAGCTGGCCCCTTAACATTCCAATGTTATATACTTGATGTGAGGATCTTTCCAAGGTATCATCTCTCCTTTTTGCAGTAATTGACTGCTTATTTAATAGTGCTATACCACTACCACAATTCTTATACCATTCAAGGAGCTTGATACCGTTCAAGACAAAACAGTCCACTTGATTGGCACGACATTCTACATCTGCAACACTCATTACCTCCATCAATGCTTAACATCACAGGAAGCACTAGAGCAACTTGGAAGCAGCAAAAACTGCAAATGCTGGAGCCAGGGTCAACACAGTGTGGAGCTGGAAGAACACAGCAGGTCAGGAAGCATTCGAGAAGCAGGGAAGTTTACATTTTGCGTTTACACCCTTCATCAGGAGTGGGGAGAAGGAAGGGAGTTCAGAAATAAGTAGAGGAAGGGAGGTGGGGCTGGGAGAAGGTAGGTGGGATGATGATAGATGGATGCGAGTTAGAGGGTTGTGGAATGTAGGCCATGGGAAGTGTAGGGCGGCTAGGTGAGAAACAAGATGGACAGGTTGTGTCAGGTCAAGCAGGCAGGGGTGAGAGGGATGGTTGAATATGAGATGAGGCCAGGGCTGAGGGTATTTTGAAACTGGTGAATTCTATAATGTGGCCATTGGGCTGTAAGCTCCTGAGGCGGAATATGGCCTGATGGAGGATGTCAACCTGAAACATCAACTCTCCTGCTCCTCTGATGCTCCATGACCTGTTGTGTTCCTCCAGCTCCATTCTATTGATTCTGATTCCAGCATCTACAGTTCTTGCGATTTTGGTGGATATATGATAGTGGGTCATGTCATCACTAGTATCCTTACATACAGATGAGGAAGAACACCACTTTGATTGGGACGACACATCCATCCTGGGACAAGCCAGAGACACGCGCGAGAATTCCTAGAAGCATGGCATTCCAACCGGAACTCCATCAACAAACACATTGATTTGGAGCCCATCTACCACTCTTTGAGAAAAAGAACAGGAAATGACATCACCAACACAGGAAATGACATCACCAGCCCATGGAAACCTAAACAGATAAATAGAAAGCGGGACATAACAGAGGCTTCACCAGAGGCTCACTGATGATATTACCTAGAATGGTGACGAAATGTCTGAAAACGAACCTTCCAGCTCAGTGAACAAACTTACATCCAGAACCTCAAACTGAGCAACAAATCTTCTCAAAACCCGCTAACTCCCTATATACATTCGGGACACAAACCATGTTCTCTACCTCTTCCAAGACTTTGAATTCTTTGGCACCCACACCTCATCTTCACTGTGTACATTCAGTCTCTCTACACCAGTGTGCTCCATGAGGACGGCCTTAGAAGCCCTCCACTTCTTCCTCTTCCACAGGCCAAATGAGTCGCCCTCCAATGACACTCTTACCCACTCAACAGAATCTGTCCTTACCCTCAACAGCTTTTCCTTTAACTCCTCCTACTTCCTACAAACTAAAGGGGTGGCTATGAGCACCCTCATGGGTCCAAGCTATGCCTACGTCTTCATAGGAACAGTCCCTCTTTCACATTTACACTGGCACCATCCCTCATCTCTTCCTCTGCCACATTGATGGCCGTATCGGTGCTGCCTCCTGCTCACATGAGGAGCTCGAACAGTTCATCAACTTTACTAACAACTTTCACCCCAACTTCAAGTTCACCTGGACCATCTCCAACACCTCCCTCTCCTTCCAGGGCCTCTTCGTCTCCATCTCCAGTAACCATCTCAGCACCAACATCTATTGCAAACCCACCAACTCCCATAGCTACCTTGACTTACAACTCCTCTCACCCACCTTCCTGCAAGGATGCAATCCTGTACTCCTAATTCCTCTGTCTCCACTACATCTGCTCTCAAGAAGGAGCGTTCCACCCCCAAACATCCCAGATGTCCTCCTACTTCAAGGGCCATAACTTCCACGCCACATTTGGTGGTTTGTAATGCCCTTAATTGCATCTCTTGCATTTCCTGTAATTCTGCCTTTAAACCTCCTTCCCCCAACAAAAATAAAGACAGAGACCCCTTGTCCTCACATTCCACCCCACCAACCTCAGCATCCAGTGCATCATCCTCCGCCACCTACAATCTGACCCTACCACCAGAGATATTTCCCTCCCTACCTTATCTGTCTTCTGTAGGGACTGCTCACTCCACAATTCTCTCATCACACTCCCCACTAGCCCCACCAACCCCGGCACCTTTCCCTGTGCCTGCAGGAAGTGCTACACCTGCCCCTACACTTCGCCTCTCACCTCCATCCAAGGCCTCAAAAAATCTTGCCAAATCCAACATGGATTCTCCTGTACGTCCTCCAACCTGGTCTACTATATCTGTTGTTCTTGATGTGGTCTCCTCTACATTGCAAGTGCAGACTTGGTGAAAGGTTTGTGGAGCACCGGTGCTCTCTATGCTACAATCAGCAACACCTCCCGGATGCCAGCCATTTTAACTCCCCCTTCTATTCCCTTGTTGACAGGTCCATCCTGGGCCTCCCCCAGTGTCACAATGATGCCACATGTTAACTGGAGGGACAACACGTCATATTCCACTTCACAGCTCGATGGTCTCAACATAGACTTCACCAGTTTCAAAATTTCTCCACCCCCGACCTCATCTCATGTTGAACTCTCCTTCTCATCCTTGCCGCCTTGACCTGCCTCAAATTGTCCATCGTCTTTCCCACCTGTCCGTCCCATCCTTTCCACTGATCAATCTCCACAGCCCCCTACCTGCATCTACCTATCACCACACCGCTCCTCCCTCTGTTTATTTCCAGCTCCCTTCCCCCTCCTCATCCCCGGTGAAGGGATTAAACCTGAAACATCAACTTTCCTGTTCCTCTGATGCTGCCTGACCAGCTGTGTTCCTCCAGTTCCCTCTGTATTGACTGGAACAACTCACCAAGGCTCCTTCCCACAGCACTTTCCAAACCTGTGAGCTTTACCACCTGGAAAGACAACAGCAGCAGATGTCTGAGAATTGTACATCCCGTAGGGATTCCCTCCAGGCTCCTCTCAGCATGCAGGCTTGAAACAATTTTGTTATATCTGCAGTGCTGCTCAGTCAAAATCCTGGATCTCCCTCCCATTGTGGTTCACGAAGCCACCTTCTGAAGGACAATCAGTGATTGACAATATATGCTGGCCTAGTGAGTAACACCAGCATCCTGTGAAAGAATAAACAATGTAGTTGCTTCACACTTGTTCAAGAGTGCACAATTTCACCTCCAGTGGAACAAGGCTGATGCAAAACGGAAAGAACTGCCGACGCTGGAAATCAGGAACAAAAACAGCAGTTTCTGGAAAAGCTCAGCAGGCCTGGCAGCATCTGTGAAGAGAAGTTCAGAATTAACATTTCAGGTCCTGTGGCCCTTCCTCAGAACTCAAGTTCTGACCTCAACTCAACTGAGTTCTGAGGAAGGATCACCGGACCTGAAACGTTAACTCTGATTTTTTTTCTTCACAGATGCTGCCAGACCTGCTGAGCTTTTCCGGCAAGTTCTGTTTTGTATCTGCTGACGCAGACACCTGGGGTATGTATTTGGAATAAGTGAAACAATGTAATGATCTGTTCTTGATGCATATACAGCAAACTTTTATTAACTGGCATCAAAGGGACAAGATGTGTGCCAGTTGATCAGATATTCCAGATAATCAAGAGGCACACATAATCAATGTCAAAATGCATACTAAGTAACAGTCGTAATGTAGGGGTATACACATCACTTTGTATTTTATTTTCAGCATAAATCACTCAAACAATAATGTAACTTTGCTTTGAATAAAACTAAACAATGGAGAGGCTTCTGACTTGCATCCTCAACTGACTACTCGGACATTGTGGAGATCTCGGTAATCAGTAAATTTCCAGTATTTCAGATATATAATTTATTGAGTGCCAATTCATAAGGTGCCAGTTTTAAATGACGTGTGTTGTATATCCTGCTCGGAACTAGCAGGTTCTATACATGAATCTACTTGAGTTGTTTACTTTCCATTCCTTTCGATTCCTTTAGACTCTTTCAATTCGGATGTGGAAAACCCCAATTCAGTATTTCATTCACTGTTTGAGAAATTGCCTTTTCAGTGCCTCTAGAAGTATTTTTTTTTTCAACATGAGATTGCAAAGACAGCATTTCAAAGAAGAAAGGTGTGGAAGAATAACTAGTTGCTAGGTTTTTTTTTTAACTTCTTTATACATAGAAGGGAGAAAAAGAAGGATGGATGCTTTCTCTTTGTGGGTAGGATGCTTGTGCAGCATTATTGACATATAAGGCTGTAGTTACCTTGGTGTTAACAGCACTTGTCAATATCTTTGAATGGATGAGTCTTAAAAAGAAAGGAGGCACTGCTATCTCTGTTGAAACGATTCCCTAACCAAGAAATCGTATTTGAAGCTGTTTTGTTATTATATTTGCTTTTTTGTTGGTGATGCAGAATTTAGTTTATTCATTTGGCTTAGGAACTAACACCAAAATGCAGCCCCCACTGCATCCCAAAACCAGGCCAGCCTGTCTCTGCCTCCCTAACCTGTTCTTCCTCTCATCCATCCCTTCCTCCCACCTCAAGCCGCACCTCCATTTCATACCTACTAACCTCATCCCACCTCCTTGATCTGTCCGTCTTCCCTGGACTGACCTATCCCCTCCCTGCCTCCCCAACTATACTCTCCTGTACACCTATCTTCTTTTCTCTCCATCTTCGGTCCGCCTCCCCCTCTCTTCCTATTTATTCCAGAACCCTCTCCCCATCCCCTCTCTGATGAAGGGTCTAGGCCCAAAACGTCAGCTTTTGTGCTCCTGAGATGCTGCTTGGCCTGCTGTGTTCATCCAGCTTCACACTTTATTATCTTGGATTCTCCAGCATCTGCAGTTCCCATTATCTCTCACCAAAATGCAGCCCACCTGTTTTGGCTAAGCTCAGTCAGGGTGTATAAGATCTCTGTTTCCACCTGAGCATGTTTTGTTTCCTCAAGCCAACTGATAAAATGCTGTTTTACAGCACTGAGACTCATACAGTCCGCATCATGACTAGCTAACATTGTACATCTACAGATTGTCTCATATATTTTAAGTTACCTCACCAGATCTTCTCGTTGTCCTTCCCCTACACACAAGAACACAATGGCTGTGTTAGTTAGGTAATGCAGTAACTTTTCCCAGTTTTAGTCAACAGTACCAACGAAAACGTTGTCTTTACATCCAAAAGATTAAGTGATAAAGACGATAGATGAAGACAGAGTGATAGATGTTGTCCAAATGGACTTTAGGAAGGCCTTTGGCAAGGTTCCACATGGTAGACTGGTTAGTAAGGTTAGAACATATGGGATGCAGGGAAACACCATCAATTAGATACAAAATTGGCTCAATGGGAGGAGATAGAGGGTGGTGGTAGAGGGTTGTTGTTTGGACTGGAGGCCTGTGGCCAATGGTGTGCTGTAAGCATCAATGCTGGATCCACTGTTGTTTGTCATTTATATAAACAATTTGGATGAGAATACGTGATGCATGTTTAGAAAGTTTGAGGATGACACCAAAATTGGTAATATAGTGGACAATAATCTAAGAGTACAACAACATCTTGATTAGCTGACCCATTGGATTTTAGTTTAAATAAATGGAAGGTGTTGCGTTTTGGCAAGACAAACCATGGCAGGACGAATATCATTAATAATAAGGTCTTGGGGAGTGCAGCCAATCAAAAAGACCTAGGGGTGCCGGTACATAATTTCTTGAAAGTGGCATGACGGATAGACTAGGCAGTGAAAAAGGTATTTGGCACACCTACCTCCATTGGTCAGAGAATTTATTTTTGGAGTTGGGGCATCATGTTGTGGCTATACAAGACATTGGTGAGACTACTTTTGGAGTACTGTATACAATTCTCCTCACCCTGCTTTGGGAGAGGTGTTTTTAAAATGGAAAGGATGCAGAAAAGATTTACAAGGATGTTACCAAGACAGGAGGCTGGACTGACTGGAACTTTTTCCCCTGGAACATCGGAGATTGACGCATGACCATATATATAAAATCATGAGGGCATAGGTAGATGAATAGCCAAGGTCTTTTTCCCAGCGTAGGTGAGCCCAAAGCCAGAGGGTATAGGCTTAAAGTGAGATAGGAAAGATTTAAAAGGGACCTAAGGGGCAACATTTTCACACAAAGGGTGGTGCATTTATGGAACAAACTGTCAGAAGAAGTGGTAGGAGAGTATAATTACAATATTTAAAAGTCATTTGGACAGCTACAGGAAAGGTTGAGAGGGATATGGGCCAAATTCATGCAAAATGAGACCTGTTCAGTTTGAGGAGCCTGGTTGGTGTGGACAATTAGTACTGAAGGGTCTGTTTCCATGATATATGACTCTATGACTATGACTCAGCAAATAACATCAATCATCAAACCATGGGGCCTATTTTTAACTTTTATGGAGCTTGTATATAGCGGATTACCCGCCAGTTCTATCCCCATCAGATTTTGTTTCCACTGAAATCGAAGAGATGTATAAGAGTAACCATTTGTTTGAACGAAAGTTGAAGATTTATGCCCCTCCATCTCACCAAAACAACCACAACTAAGTCTAGAAATTTTCATGCTGCAATGCATATTTGAGAGATTTACAGAATCAAAATATTTAAAAGTTCATGAAGCGTACTTCAATGTAAAGGAATATATTTTTCAAAGGAATGTTATGATTATGGAAAGTAGGGTAAGGCAGATGCTTTTAGATCCAAGTTCACTTTTTTAATTAAGTACAATTTATGTAGGCATGCCATATTCTCGAGCTTGTTAACGTTGAAATCAATGACAACATTCACGGACTTTTGATGCACATTGCGTTCTGCAGGAACATGTTTCACAGTCAGTCTTCATTATTCAACCACAAACTCTGTCACATATGTATCCTGTTTGTGGAATTTAATAGAAGTTGGCTTAATTTACTGTCAAATTTACTGCACTCCTACAAATGGACCTCATTTATCTGAAATATTTGACAATTCTTAAGCGTATAACTAATATCAAGGGCATGAAATTCGTCTCCAGTGGCACAAGAGGCTAATTCCTCTCTGACAGCTACTTCTGTCACACCCTGCAAAAGGAAAGGTATGCAACCAGACACGCTGTGTACGCCAGAAGCAGCTGAACAAGTATTACTCTGACATTCGCCAGCCCTGCTTGCTGATGTGATACCCGTTGCTCAAATTTGGACCACAATGTTTAATTGCTTGTGTACATTTGTACATCAGCCATCAAAGGTCAGGTGTTCAGCTGCAAAGACAACCCATTACTAGCTTTATTAAAAAAGTTAAACATTTATCTTGCAGATGATGTGATTTTTAAGAACATCTGTGATTGCAAAATGTCTACTTGCACTTTTGAATTCCATTGGAATTGGTAGTGAAGGATCTTTACATTCTGACTGCAGCGGTGAAGGATTGCTAACCTGTCCACACAGAAGATGAGAGATAACAAAGTGTGGGGCTGGATGAACACAGCAGGTCGAGCAGCATCTTAGGAGCACAAAAGCTGATGTTTCGGGCTTAGACCCTTCATCAGAAAGGGGGATGGGGAGAGGATTCTGAAATAAATAGGGAGAGAGGGAGCGGCGGATCGAAGATGGATAGAGGAGAAGATAGGTGGAGAGGAGAGTACGGGTGCGGAGGTAGGGAGGGGATAGGTCAGTCCAGGGAGGATGGACAGGTCAAGGAGGCAGGATGAGGTTAGTAGGTCGGAAATGGGGGTGCGGCTTGAGGTGAGAGGAGGGGATGGTGAGAGGAAGAACAGGTTAGGGAGGTGGGGACAAGCTGGGCTGGTTTTGGGATGCAGCGGGGAGAGGGGAGATTTTGAAGCTTGTGAAGTCCACATTGATACCTTTGGGCTGCAGGGTTCCCAAGCATAATATGAATTGCTGTTCCTGCAACCTGTGGGTGGCGTCATTATGGCACTGCAGGAGGCCCAGTGTGGACATGTCATCTAAGGAATGGGAAGGGGAGTTAAAATGGTTCGCAACTGGAAGGTGCAGTTGTTTATTGTGAACCGAGCGTAGGTGTTCTGCAAAGTGGTCCCCCAGCCTCCGCTTGGTTTCCCCAATGTAGAGGAGGCCACAACAGGTACAGCGGATGCAGTACACCACATTGGCAGTTTTAGGGAAAGGTGCCAGGGGTGGTGGGGGTGGTTGGGCACGTGGAGTGGACAACAGAGTCGCAGACAGAGCAGTCTCTATGAAGGCAGATAAGGGTGGGGAGGGAAATATACCTTTGGTTGAGGGAGCGGATTGTAGGTGGCAGAGAATGATACATTGGATATGGAGGTTGGATATGGTGACGTTATGTGTGAGTACAAGAGATATTCTGTCTTTGTTTCTGTTGGGGGGGAGGGGATGTGAGGGCAGAGGTGCAGGAAACGCAAGAGATGCGGTCAAGTGCATTTTGAACACTTAAGGGGGAAAGTTGCAGTCATTGAAATAAGAGGACATCTGGGATATTTGGGAGTGGAATACCCCACTTTGGGAGCAAGTGCAGGGGAGGTGGGGGAATTTGGGAGTGGGGGATCGCATTCTTGCAGGAAGGTGGGTGAGAGGAGGTGTTGTCTAGGTCACTGTAAGAGTCAGTGGACTCGAAATAGATGTCGGTTTCGCGGTCACCAGAAATGGAGACAGAGAGGTCCAGGAAGGGAGGGAGGTATCAGAGATGATTCAGGTGAACTTGAGGTTGGGGTGGAAGGTGTTAGTAAAGTTGATGAACTGTTCAAGCTCCTCGTTGGAGGATGAGGCAGCGCCGATACAGTCATCGATGCAGTGGAGGAAGAGGTGGGGAATAGTGCCAGTGTAGTAGTGGGAGAGGGGCTGTTCCATTATATCGCAGGAAGAGGCAGGTTCCCATGGCCACTGCCTTAGTATGTAGGAAGTGGGAGAAGTAAAAGGAGAAGTTGTTCAGGGTAAGGGCAAGTTCTGTTAAGTGGATGTGGGTGTCATTGGAAGGAGACTGGTTGGGCCTGCAGGCTGAGGGCTTTCAGGCCATCCACATGGGGAATGCAAGTATACAGGGACTGGATGTCCATAGTGACAATAGACAATAGACAATAGGTGCAGGAGTAGGCCATTCGGTCCTTCGAGCCAGCACCACCATTCATTATGATCATGGCTGATCATCCACAATCAGTATCCTGTTCCTGCCTTATCCCCATAACCCTTGATTCCACTATCTTTAAGAGCTCTGGCCATCTCTTTCTTGAAAAGTAAAGATGAGGTGTTTGGGCCAAGGAATTGTAAGTCTTGGAGGAGATGGAGGGTGTGGGTGGTGTCCCAGACATAGGTGGGGAGTTCCTCCACTTGGGGGAGGGGAAGAGTCAAGGTAAGTGGAGATAGGTTCAGTGGGGCAGGAGCAGGCGGAGACAATGGGTTGTCTGGGGCAGTCGGGTTTGGTGGATTTTGGGAAGGGGATAGAAACGGGCAGTGTGGGGTCGGGGAATGATAAGGTTGGAGTCAGTGGGTGGGAAGTCATCTGAGGTGAGGAGGTTGTGAATGGTTTGAAATTTGGTGGTCAGGGTTGGGGCCATGATTGAGGGGTGGTAGGAGAGGGTGTCAGAGAGTTGGTGACTGGCCTTGGCCAGGCAAAGGTCAGTGCGCCATACTACTACAGGCTGCGCATGTAATGTGGCAAGTGCTTCCTGTACTAGAATAGCTCAGGTAGTGTGAAAGTATAAACAAATGTTCTTCATTAGGGACATCCTCAGAATATTAAAAGCTTCAAACCACAAATACGACAGGAGAAAGGCATGTACAGGCATGCACCCTTGGGTTCGATGGTGAGGGTGGGTTTGGAGTGGAGGGAGTGCAGGATGTGGCTTCCTCTATGTCGGTGAAATGCCACCCAGAAGTTGGAGGAGCAGCACATCATATTCCTCCTTGAGAGCCTACAGGCCAATGGCCTAAATGTGGATTTTACCAGTTTCCCAATCTTTTCTACTGCCCAACCCTCCCTCTCATCCCTGCCTCCTTGGCCTGACACAATCTGTCCATCTTCTCTCCCACCTATTCGCTCCTCCCACCTCACTGACCAATCCCCACCACACCCTACCTGCACTCACTTATCACCATCCCACCTACCTACCCCGCTCCCACCCTCCTCTCTCTATTCATTTCTGAGCTCCCTTCCTCTCCCCATTTCTGAAGAAGGGTTCCAACCGAAAACATCAACTTCCCTGCTCCTCTGATGCTGCCTGGCCTGCTGTGTTCCTCCAGCTCTGCACTGTGTTATCTCTGACTCCAGCGTCTGCAGTACTTACTATCCTATCATACTAGTGGCCCTGGAGCCTCTCCTTGTCTTGGTGTTCCACTTTCTGTGTTAGCAGATGTATTTAGCCACAGTTTATTGTAATTCAGGGCAGATTCCAATGAAGTAGGAAGCACGGCCTTAAAACAGAAGGCTGCCTGCACCATTATGAGGTCCCCTACTAAATGCAGAGGCAATAGTAGCATGGGAACCTCTTGGCCTCAAGGCATTATCATACAAATGAGGCGCCAGCTTCAAGTTTGTGTGCTGCCCACTTCTACCAGAACCAGCAGAGCCAGGATATGAATCATACCCCTGATGCCTGATTACTGGCACTATCCACTTTTTAGGTCAACATTCTTTAATTTTGTCAGAATTTATACGTGGTAGCATATTTCCAATTTTTAAAAAACATTCACAGGTGTCAAGCCAGCATTTATTACCTGTCTCTAATTCCATTAATTGTCAACCACATAGCTGTGGATCTGGAGTCACATGTAGGTCAGATCACACAAGGATGGCAGTTTCCTTCCCTAAAGGACATTAGTGAACCACGTGGGGTTTTCCTGTCAATCAACAATGTTTTCATGACTCCTAATTCCAAACATTTATTGAATTCAAATTCCACTATCTGCCATCTGCCATGGCAAGATTCAAACCCAGGTCACCAGAACATTACTAGGGTCTCTGGATTAATACTTCAGCAGTACTACCACTAGGCCACTCCCTCCCTAATTACCAGCCTTTTGGAATTATACTGACTATCATTGTCAGAATCTTAAATTACAAGGTCTTCCCTCAGTTCAATCCAATGTTTGCAATTCATGGTTTTATTTAGTTTTACCTCCCAAATGTATTTGATTTATCCCTTAAGCAACATCACTAATACACATTACCTGGCTATCATCACATTACTGTTTGTGTGTGAAAAGTGGCTGCTGCATTTTCTGCATTACACGACTGTACTTCAAAGTTATTTCATTGGCTGTAAGGGAGTTATACAGTCATAGAGGTATATAGAACAGAAACAGGCCCTTTGGTCCCACTAGTCCGTGCTGACCACATATCCTAAATAAATCTAGTCCCATTATCCCTCAAAACTCTTCCTGTTCATATAACCATCCAGATGTCTTTTAATCGTACCAGCCTCCACCACTTTTTCTGGCAGCTCATTCCATACACACATCACCCTCTGTGTGAAAAAGTTGCCCCTTAGGTCTCTTTTTAAATGTTGCCCCTCTCACCATAAACCTATGCCTTCTAGTTTTGGACTTCCTCACCTTGGGGAAAAAAAACCTTGTAGATTTATCCTATCCATGCCCCTCACGACTTTATAAACCTCTATAAGGTCACCCCTCACCCCGAAGAAGGGTCCCAACCCAAAATATTGACTTTCCTGCTCCTCTGATGCTGCCTGACCTGCTGTGTTTCTCTAGCTCCAACACTTTGTTGACTCTAAAGGATAATGACATTGACTTCTGTTATACTAAAATTTCATGCACATTTTTGGTTATTCATTACCTTCTCAAATAGCTATTGTTTTGGGTCACTGAAGCAAATTGATATGCTGCAAGTGCAACCTCAAATCTTAATGGTTAACATTGCATGGACCAATACTTTATACTTTGTAGTTTGAATGTTTCTTTTACTAATTCAGCTGTCTGGAACTTTGCTCTAAATTTTGTGTTTTTCTTTCTCTTTTAACAAACACTTGATGCTGGTCACACTCAAGAATTTTATATATTTTGGTATTCAACTTTTCTTATTTCAGACTTGACTATTATAAGGAATTTCCACCTCATTAATTGCTGTTCATTATATCAAACGTGCCTCAGCACAAACTCAGAAAAACATCACATCACCCATTTTGTACTGGCCTCTCAAAGCCAGGGAAGGTATTTCTTGCTCCCTCTCAAATGGATTTAAATCTAGGTTTAAAATCTCATGTCTATCCGCCTGCACTGATCACAATGATCAATGTCACACCTACAGCATGTGCTAGCAATTTCTAAAGATCCAACTGTCAGCATAATTTCTTTGCTCTTGTATTCAATGCCTTCACTAATAAAGGAAAATATCCCATATGCCTTATTAACCACATTACTGCATCATAGAAGTCCACAGCACAGAAAACACGTCCTTTGGCCCATTGTGTCTGTGCTAGTCAAAAACAACCAGAAAACTATTATCTAGCATCACAAGTGTATATTTACACAGCAAACATGTGTACTACAGTCAAATGGCCAAATCTTATAAGGGGTTAATCAGCAAAATTAAAGCACACAAGTTGAGAGTAATATATTGGCATGGATAGAGAATTGGTTGGATACATATGAAACAGAGAATGGGAATAAATGGGTCTTTTTTTTTGAGTGGCATGCATTGAACTAATGGAGTACCACACTGATCAGTGCATGGGACCCAACTATTCATGATATGTATAATTTACCTTGAAAAAAGAACCAAAAGCAACATTTGCACGTTTGCTGATGATTTAAAACAGAATGTGATTATGAGTAATGGGGAGGATGGAAAGAGCCTCAAGGTAATTTAGACAAGTTGGGTGCGTGGGCCAACATTTGGCAAATGCAAAAGAATATGACTACATGTGAAGTTATACAATTCAGTGTGAAAACAGAAAGGAAGAGTATTAGTTAAATCGTGATATGTTGGGAAGTGTGGATGCACAAAGGGATCTGGGCATCCTTGTACACCAGTCAACGGAAGTATACAATCAGATACAGAAATAAATCAGGATGGCAAATGGTATATTGACCTTAATTGCAAGAGGCTTTAAGTTCGGAAGTAGGGATGTTGTACTGCAGTTAAACAAGGCCTTGGTGAGTCCACACTTGGAGCATTTTGTGCAGTTTAGGTCTCCCTGCACGGAAAAAAAAAGCAAAATTGTCCAATAAGAGAGACTGGTTTAACTGGGCCTGTATTCACTAGAGTTTGGGAGGATGAGTGAGGGGTCCGATTGAAACTTAAAAAATTCTGACAGGACTGGACTGCAGGGAGGAGGCTTTCCCTAATTGGGAGGTCTAGAACCAGGGGAGATAGTCTGAGGAAATGGAGTAGGCCATTTAGGACTGAGGTGAGGAAAAGTTCTTCACTAAAAAAGAGAGTAATACCTGTAGAATAGTCCACTGCAGAAGGCCATAAGACATAGGAGCATAAATTAGGCCATTCGGCCCACTGAGACTGGTCTGCCATTCAACCGTGGCTGATAAATTCCTCAACCGCATTCTCCTGCTTTCTCCCCGTAACCCTTGATCCCCTTGATAATCAAGAACCTATCTATCTCAGTCTTAAATGTATTCAAATGACCTGGCCACTACGGCCTTCTGTGGCTGTGAAGTCCATAGATTTACCACTCTCAGGCTGAAGTAGTTTCTCCTGATCTCTGTTCTGAAAGGTCTTCCCTTTACTCTAAAGCAGTGCCCTCGGGCCCTAGGCTCTCCTACCGAAAGAAGCATCTTCCCAACATCCGCTTTGTCCAGGCCTTTCAGTATTCTGAAAGCTTCAATTAGATTCCCCCTTATCCGTCTAAACTCCAATGAGTATAGTCCCAGAGTCCTCAAACGTTCCTCATAGGTTAAGCTTTCCATTCCTGAGACCATTTTTGTGAACCTCCTCTGAACCAGCTTCAGGGCCAGTGCATCCTTCCTGAGATATGGGGCCCAAAACTGCACGCAATACTCCAAATGTGGCTTGACCAGAGCCTTAGAAAAGCAGGGATGTACTACTGAGGCTTGATATTCAAGTCATCTCAAAATAAATGCCAACGTTGCATTTGCATTCCTGTCTACACACTCAGTTTGTAAGTTTACCTTGCGAGAATCCTGGACTAGAACTTTCAAGTCTCTTTGCACTTCAGACTTCTGAATTTTCTCCCCATTTGGAAAATAGTCCATCCATGCATGACCTCACACTTTCCAAAGAAGAAGATAAATTTTAAAAGCATTGAGCAGTTATGGGTATAAAGTGGGAATATGGCATTGAAATAGAGATTCAGCAATGTTCATAGTGAGTGCTGGAGCAGGCTCAAAGGGCCCAACGGCCCTCTCCTATTCCTAGTTTCTGTGTTTCTAGGCACTGTTTAGTTATTACACTCAGTGACACTCAATGCTCAAATTACACACTTTGAAGAGAGTTTCAAATGTGAAGCATTGGGTTTTCAGATAATTATACGAATTATACTATACGAGGGCTAATTAGTCTCGAAGCAGCTTTATCACTACTTGTATTGCCCAATAACTCTGCTTTTGGGGATTTACTCCCTCTGAATGTGCACTGGTTAAAGCATTTGTGTAAAATTCCTTAGTTGAGGCTTTTGTATTAGATATTAATTCATTTATTTTAAACAGACTAATATTAAAACAACACCCAAACAAATTTTACACTAATGTTCTAACTAGTATGCTGCAACAAACCAAGACTCACAATGTTTCAATACTTGTTATAATCTTTCTCAGTAGTTATTTAAGCTTGCCAGTTAAATGGTAGTCCAGGACATTATTCTGTACATGCAGATATGCTCAGGAAGAATTTAACCATCAGTTGGATTTTAAGGTTTGATTGGAAAAAGAATGTATGGCACAGAGATGAACCTAGCAGAGAACTGACATACAGGAGAATTGACCACAGGGAGTAAGTGCCTTCATGAAATGAAAAATGGGCTCAACAGGAAATTGACAGCATTGGATGTAAGAATAGAAATGCATCACATCATACTGCAGTGACAGCTAAATGGTTCAAAAAGACAATAGGTCTACAAAAATGTTAGCAGTTATTTTTGTATAACATAAAACTGATCTGTCGATATGTCATGAACATCGTACGTGACAGTTCAATGTTGGGAATAAAACATGTAACACCATTATCTTTTGATTATTTTGCAAGTATTGATATGTTATACAATGCTCAGACCAGGCTGTACATTGTAGTCATTGGATAGCAATTCACTCAAGTTGATTTCCACTAGACCAATCATTGTACATTTGCTTGAGATAAAAACTCAAAAAGAAGATTCCTGAGCAAAATAAGTCCTTTCATAAAAATGGACGATCATTCCATATTCCCAGTTTAATGTCATAATGTGGAGAATGAGAAAGGCCATTCAACCCCTCAAGTCCACCAGGTCCACTGTTTTGTAGATTTCATTCAATCCATTTTACTTTCTGTGGTGAAAGGGTTCTTTTTATAAAGCAAATATTCCCTGGACTTCAAAGATAATTAACAATCTCCATAATCCACCCCAAGAGTTCAATTGCTCAGACTAACTGACTAAGTGATTAGAATACTTGATAGTTATAAGGTAGATGTTCAATTACTGTACTTCAACACTTGTAGATAGCCAAGAGATACAAATATCATTAATAAGTCATGTTTACCCTTTTCCTAATATAAGAATCTCCTGCAGCCTATAAATTGTAGTTTATGAAGAAGTAATGACAGATATTTTTAATTCAATTCTTAGCTTGATCAAATACACACAATCTTCAACAGAAATGCCTAAATTCTTTACAAGTGCAAAATGCAATATAATTTCTTCTACTTGCTAATTTAAGCGCACATTCACAAAGATAACAAACTATTGATCTTTAGAAATGCAATTATAATTGTGAAAATAATTTTAATCCATCATAAGTCTCCAATCATTATCTTGTTACTCATAGCTCTCTACATCACTAGTTCCATATTCAATGCATGTGGCATTCCAAATGCTTTGGATGAAGGTGATCCCTCGCGTTAAATTTTCTTTATGCGGTTAGTTGTGGGAGATGTTGGAATGCATGAAGGTGACATTGAGGAGTTTCGTGACATAGAGTGGTGACTGGAGATTCCTCTTGTGGTTCATTGCGTTAGCCAGAGCAATGGAAATCTGTAAAATGCTACATTATTTTCCTCCTCTGTAGAGAAGTGTGGTACTTTGCTGATAAATATTAGAGTGGGATTATTACAAATAGAGAAATTTGAATATAGCATTAACATGCAGGTACAGTTAAGAAATAATTACGAGAAGAACAGCTGAATTAATAATATTTTAAAAATGCTTCTTTTTCCAAACACTAAATATAATCAAAAGAGAGCGAGATCCATAGCACAATGCCATTGACTCCGAGCACTTGCTTTATGATTTCTGAAGTTTTCCCCAAAAATAAGCAGGCAGCCTGCTTCTGCAGCAAAATTAAAGTCATTCAAATGAAGAACCAGATTTTATTTGAGCTCATCGTCTCATTTGCATTTCCTTCTTCAGATAATCATCCATTTGGAGAGACATCCAGAAGGAGCATAAACAAGCAGACAGCAATTGTAGGTTCTTTTCCAGGTGAAAACTCAACCAGAGATTTGCAAATGGCATTGTGGCTGAGGTTCGATAACACTAACTACTGCTGCTGCTGCTACAGGCAAATCCTTGCCTTGATGCTATTTTAAAGGAAGACAAATAAGAAATTCCCACAGGACAATGGAATTGCCAACCTTTTCAAAGCTTCCTCCATAACTTTCAAAATGGCGTCAGGTTAGGTAGGCCCTTGAGCCTGCGTGCTCCTGATCACCAGGCCTGCCGCATCCATCTTTTTATAACATCTTTTTTCATTTATTTAAGTTGAACATCAAAACTCATTTTACCTTCTTTACCTTCTTTTACCTTCATTATGATGCGATTAGACACGAGTTAGGAAGCATGGACTGGGAGCAGTTGTTCCATGGTAAGGGAACTATAGACATGTGGAGATGGTTTAAGGAACAGTTGTTGGGAGTGATGAGTAAATATGTCCCTCTGAGACAGGCAAGAAGGGGTAAGATAAAGGAACCTTGGATGACGAGAGCGGTGGAGCTTCTAGTGAAAAGGAAGAAGGTAGCTTACATAAGGTGGAGGAAGCTAGGGTCAAGTTCAGCTAGAGAGGATTACATGCAGGCAAGGAAGGAGCTCAAAAATGGTCTGAGGAGAGCCAGGAGGGGGCACGAGAAAGGCTTGGCAGAAGGAATCCGGGAAAACACAAAGGCATTTTACACTTACGTGAGGAATAAGAGAATGGTCAAAGAAAGAGTAGGGCCGATCAGGGATAGCATAGGGAACTTGTGTGTGGAGCCTGAGGAGGTAGGGGAAGCCCTAAATGAGTTTTTTGCTTCTGTCTTTACGAAAGAAACGAACTGTGTAGTGAATGAAACCTTTGAAGAGCAGGTGTGCATGCTGGAATGGATAGAGATAGAGGAAGCTGATGTACTGAAAATTTTGTCAAACATTAAGATTGACAAGTCGCCAGGCCCGGATCAGATTTGTCCTCGGCTGCTTTGGGAAGCGAGAAATGCAATTGCTTCGCCACTTGCGAAGATCTTTGCATCCTCACTCTCCACTGGAGTCGTACCTGAGGACTGGAGAGAGGCAAATGTAATTCCTCTCTTCAAGAAAGGAAATAGGGAAATCCCCGGCAATTATAGACCGGTAAGTCTCACGTCTGTCGTCTGCAAGGTGTTAGAAAGGATTCTGAGGGATAAGATTTATGACCATCTGGAAGAGCATGGCTTGATCAAATACAGTCAACACGGCTTTGTGAGGGGTAGGTCATGCCTTACAAACCTTATTGAGTTTTTTGAGGATGTGACTAGTAAGGTTGATGAGGGTCGAGCTGTGGATGTGGTGTATATGGACTTCAGTAAGGCATTTGATAAGGTTCCCCATGGAAGGCTCATTCAGAAGGTCAGGAGGAATGGGATACAGGGGAACTTAGCTGCTTGGATACAGAATTGGCTGGCCAACAGAAGACAGCGAGTGGTAGTAGAAGGAAAATATTCTGCCTGGAAGTCAGTGGTGAGTGGGGTTCCACAGGGCTCTGTCCTTGGGCCTCTACTGTTTGTAATTTTTATTAATGACTTGGACGAGGGAATTGAAGGATGGGTCAGCAAGTTTGCAGACGACACAAAGGTCGGAGGTGTCGTTGACAGTGTAGAGGGCTGTTGTAGGCTGCAGCGGGACATTGACAGGATGCAGAGATGGGCTGAGAGGTGGCAGATGGAGTTCAACCTGGATAAATGCGAGGTGATGCATTTTGGAAGGTCGAATTTGAAAGCTGAGTACAGGATTAAGGATAGGATTCTTGGCAGCGTGGAGGAACAGAGGGATCTTGGTGTGCAGATACATAGATCCCTGAAAATGGCCACCCAAGTGGACAGGGTTGTTAAGAAAGCATATGGTGTTTTGGCTTTCATTAACAGGGGGATTGAGTTTAAGAGTCGTGAGATCTTGTTGCAGCTCTATAAAACTTTGGTTAGACCGCACTTGGAATACTGCGTCCAGTTCTGGGCGCCCTATTATAGGAAAGATGTGGATGCTTTGGAGAGGGTTCAGAGGAGGTTTACCAGGATGCTGCCTGGACTGGAGGGCTTATCTTATGAAGAGAGGTTGACTGAGCTCGGTCTCTTTTCATTGGAGAAAAGGAGGAGGAGAGGGGACCTAATTGAGGTATACAAGATAATGAGAGGCATAGATAGAGTCGATAGCCAGAGACTATTTCCCAGGGCAGAAATGGCTAGCACGAGGGGTCATAGTTTTAAGCTGGTTGGTGGAAAGTATAGAGGGGATGTCAGAGGCAGGTTCTTTACGCAGAGAGTTGTGAGAGCATGGAATGCGTTGCCAGCAGCAGTTGTGGAAGCAAGGTCATTGGGGTCATTTAAGAGACTGCTGGACATGCATATGGTCACAGAAATTTGAGGGTGCATCCATGAGGATCAATGGTCGGCACAACATTGTGGGCTGAAGGGCCTGTTCTGTGCTGTACTGTTCTATGTTCTATGTTCTATGTTAACGGTTTCAGTGGGGGAAGGACATTTCGGGAGGCAGCTGCAGCAATGAAGGTGGTATGATCTGTTCCTCACAGCCAATGAGCCCTGCTGAGGTTGTCCTGATTTGGTGGCCAAATGGGTTTGACCCGGAATTCCAACGGCCCAGGATCCCTTGAGGCAGTGTCTTCCAGCCCGGGATTCCAATGGCCTGGCGTCGTGGTCTGCTTCAGTGATGAGGCGGCTCGTTGAGGCAGCATCTGGTGGCACAGTGATCCAGCACCCGAAACCAACAACCCGGGATTCGGCAGCTTCAATGTCAGCTTTCTGCAAAATGGTGGAGAATGTGATTCCCGTCTTTTCCTTGACCTTGGGAACTCATGAGATGTGACTTGAACAAAGATGATTTCTGTTATTAATATAAGTGCTGGAGTATGGAGACTTAAACAATTTTCACTGTAAATTTTGTAAGAATACAAGTGGCAATAAACTGCTATTCTATTGTATTCTAACTATATCTCAGGGGACTGGCATTTCCAAATCAAGTTACTTCTAAGAAGGAATGCCAAAGTAATCTAACATTCTAATTGTAGCAATATAATCTATGGCACATAAACAGTTAAATCGTTCAAGCGTGTCAGCTTAAGTCGTGAGCTTACTTATTATTTACACAGAAACTATCAGTAGGCATAGGGCATTCAGCACTTTGAGCCTACTCCACCATTTAACATGATCATGGCTGATCGTCCAATTCAATTCCTACTTTCTCTCCATACCCTTTGTTCCTTTCAGCTTAAAGAATTGTATCTAACTCTTCGTTGGAAACATTCAATGATGTGGCCTCAATCATTTTCTGTTGCAGAGGATTCCACGGCTCACCACTTTCTGGGTGAAGGCATTTCTTCTCATCTCAGTCCTAAATAGCCTACCCCATATCCTTAGACTGTGTTGTCAGTCCTGGACTCCCCAGTTACATAGAAACGGAGGTAAACCATTTGGCCCATTGAATCTACCCTGCAAATTTTTTTACGAATTCATTTTGCAGGATGTGGGTGTTGATGGCTTAGCCAGCGTTTATTGCCTGTCCCTAGCTGTCCTTGAGAAGGTGGTGGTGAGCTGCCTTCTTGAAATGCTGCAGTCCATTCGCTGTGGATTGACCCATAATGCTAATAGGGAGAGAATTCCAGGATTTTGACCCAGCAGCAGTGAAGGAACAGCAATATATTTCCAAGTCAGGATGGTGTCTTCACTCAGAGAGTGGAATGTCTTTACTCAGAGAGTGGAAGGCATTGCCGGAGAGGGTAGTAGAGTTGGCCTCATTAGGGGTATTTAAGCGGCTATTAGGTAGGTATATGGATGATAGTATAAGATAGGGGTGGAGGTTAGATCGACCTTAGGTATAGGGTAAAAGTTCAGCACAACATCGTGGGCCAAAGGGTCTGTACTGTGCTGTACTGTTCTATGTCCTATGTGAGTGGCTTGGGACGGAACTTGAAAATGGTGTTGTTCCCATGTATCTGCTGCACTTGCCCTTCTGGATGGGAGTGGTCATGTGTTTGGAAGATGCTGTCTGAGGATCTTTGGTGAATTTGTGCAATGTATCTTGTAGACAGTACACACCTCTGCTACTGAGCACCAGTGGCAGGGGGAGTGGGTGTAGTGCCAACCAAGTGGGCTGCTTTGTCCTGAATGGCATCAACTTCTTAAGTGGTGTTGAGGCTGCTCTCATCCAGGCAAATGGGGAGTATTCTATCACACTCCTGACTTGTGCCTTGTAGGTGGTAGACAGGCTTTCAGGAGTCAGGAGGTGAGTTACTCGCTGCAGTATTGCTAGCCTCTGACCTGATCTTGTAGCCATTTCATTTATGTAGTGAATCCAGTTGCGTTTCTAATCAATAATAACTCCCAGGATGTTGCTAGTGGGGGATTCAGTAATGGTAACACCATTGAATGTCAAGAGGTGGTGGTTAGATTATCTCTTGTTGGTGATGGTCATAGCCTGGCATTTGTGTGGCGCAAATGTTACTTGCCACTTGTCGGTCCGAGCCTGGATATTGTCCAGATCTTGTTGCATTTGGACACAGACTGTTTTAGTATCTGAAGAGTCATGAATGGTACTGAAACCAGCTTGTCAAGCCTCAGAAGGATCTTCTATTTTACAAATAGAGTCTCATCTCATTCATTGAAATTCCAGAGAGTAAATGCCCAACCTGCTCAAACCCTCCCAATAAAACAAAATCCCTTGATTCCTAGAAATAACCTAGTAATTTTTAACTGGAATGCCTCCAGTACCCAGTATACTCCTTTTCTTAGGTAAGGGAACAGAACTGTTCACAGTATTCCAGATGTGGTCTGATTAGTGCCTAGTATAGTTTCAGCAAGACATTCATATTTTTATAGTCCATTCCCTTCGAAACACGTCTCTCCTTGAGATGGACAACTCTGGCTCTCTATTGTAAGCCACATTCCTTCAGACATTCAAATTGGGCATCCTACTGCAAATCACACTCAAGTGCTAAGTTGCACCAAGTAATCTACCTATATATTTTTCCAGTACGAAAGGCCTGGTTCACTCATTCACTCAGTTTTATTCAGTTCTTAATTTGGCTACTTTTTCAATGCACCTCTTGAAAATAAATCTGCTTTAAGTTCAGAACTACAGAATTTTAAATTTTAGATTTTCCTTTAATGTCAATCACAAATTGCAATCAAAATTTGACTACTTAGATTTGCAAATCCATGCATTCAAGGCTGCACTGAATTTGTCAACTGAATTTATATACTCCCAAAGAAAAGGGGCCATTCCATTTAATGAGAAGCCTGTTTCAACTAATTCTTAATTAGACTGATTTCTTCAATGTATACTTTCATCCTGCTCAAAGTTCATGACTTCAGAACTGAAAACTTCCTTTCTCTAGCAAATTTATGCACCCAGTCTGCTCATATGGGGTGACAGAAATTAACCACCTACACAATAAGTAAAATTTTCAATAGCCTTTAATCTAATTGACAGTGTAACCAAAAGATCTGGTTTCTCAAAATCCCAACATCTAGTCATGTATGGAATGTTTGCCGTCAATTCTAAACCTTTCCTTAGTATAGTACAACAGCTATTGTGCAATGATATTTATAGTAAAGCCCTTACAAACGAATGTCAGTAAGATATTTGAAAGCAAATCACAGGCATCATTCTCAATTTTGGCAAACATTAAGAATGATAAGTCCCCAGGGCCAGACCAGATTTATCCTAGGTTGCTCCAGGAAGTGAGAAAGGAGGTTGCTAAGCCACTGGCGAAGATCTTTGCTTCCTCACTCTCCACGAGAGTCGTACCGGAAGATTGGAGGGAGGCAAATGTTGTTCCTCTTTTCAAGAAAGGGAATAGGGAAATCCTGGAAATTACAGACCAGTCAGTCTTTTGTCTGCGGTCAGCAAGGTTTTGGAAAGAATTCTGAGGGATAGGATTTATGACTATTTGGAAAAGCATAGCATGATTAAAGGGAGTCAGCATGGCTTTGTGAGGGGCAAGTCATGCCTTACAAATCTTATTGAGTTCTTTGAGGAGGTCACGAGACAGGTTGACGAGGGTCGAGCAGTGGATGTGGTGTACATGGACTTCAGCAAGGCATTTGATAAGGTTCCTCACGGCAGGTTCATTCATAAAGTCAGGAGGTATGGGGTACAGGGTGATTTGGCTGTCTGGATTCAGAATTGGTTGGCTGACAGGAGGCAGAGAGTGGTTGTAGATGGTATGTATTCAGCCTGGAGGTCAGCGCTGAGTGGTGTCCCGCAGGGCTCTGATCGTGGGCCTCTGCTCTTTGTAGTTTTTATAAATGGCTTGGATGAGGAGGTTGAGGGGTGGGTTAGTATGTTTGCTGATGACACAAAGATTGGAGGTGCCGTTGATAGTATCGAGGGCTATTGCAGGCTTCAGCGAGACATTGACAGTATGCAGAGCTGGGCTGAGAAATGACAGATGGAGTTCAACCTAGATAAATGCAAAGTGATGCATTTTGGAAGGTCAAACTTAAATGCTGAATATAGGATTAAAGGCAGGATTCTCGGCAGTGTGGAGGAACAGCGGGACCTTGGTGCTCAAGTGCATAGCTCCCTCAAAGCTGCCACCCAGGTGGATAAGGTTGTTAAGAAAGCATATGGTGTTTTGGCTTTCATTAACAGGGGGATTGAGTTTAAGAGCCGCAAAGTTATGCTGCAGCTCTACAAAACCCTGGTGAGACCACACTTGGAATATTGTGTCCAGTTCTGGTCGCCCTATTATAGGAAAGATGTGGGGGTTTTGGAGAGGGTGCAAAGGAGGTTTACCAGGATGCTGCCTGGACTGGAGGGCATGTCTTATGAAGAGAGGTTGACTGAGCTTGGACTTTTCTCTCTGGAGAGAAGGAGGAAGAGAGGTGACCTGATCGAGGTGTGCAAGGTAATGAGAGGCATGGATAGAGTCGATAGCCAGAGACTTTTCCCTAAGGCAGGATTGACTGCCATGAGGGGTCATAGTTTTAAAGTGATAGGAGGAAGGTATAGAGGAGATGTCAGAGGGAGGTTCTTCACCCAGAGAGTTGTGAATGTATGGAATAGTTTACCAGTGGTAGTCGTGGAAGCGGAGTCATTAGTGACATTTAAGCGACTGCTAGACATGCACATGGACAGCAGTGAATTGAGGGGAATGTAGGTTAGGTTATTTTATTTTTGGATTAGGATTATTCCATGGCACAACATCGTGGACCAAAGTGCCTGTACTGTGCTGTATTTTCCATGTTCTATGATAATGTTTAAACTAACAAATTAGGAAGAAAAGGTGATTGAAAATCACATAATTTACAACCCTAAATGCTAGATTTGTCACCGATTATAAGGAACCAGTCGTGACAACTTAGATGATGTCATGCTCAATCATTGAAGAAACAATATTTACTTTTACCCATTATGTGACTGAATATCTCAAATTTTGAGAAGAGCGCAGGCATGGATTTATGGTGGATCATCCATGTTCACATCATTACTGCTCCGAAATTGACCACAATTTCATGGTGTCAGCATGTGATGATTGGCATTGAAATCCTAAAATTTGTGGTCTCTCACCTAGGTTCTAAAATCCTCCATTCCTCCCACCATCAAGCCCCCAAACTATCCCCAACGTCCATCGGCCCCAGCTAAGCACCATGTCCTTAGCTCCATGCAAGAAAAGCAAGAATCTTGACTTCTCTGTTCTTGCATTGTTGCTTGAAACCCCACATTCCACCCCATGTGTTCATCCCAAGTTTAATATGTTCCATCTAAAAATATGAGAAATGATTTCATTTTAAAGGCTTTGCATTCTTAATTATAACGGCTGTCAGTGGATGGGGTGGTATTGGGGAACTGTGAATATCCTTTAATATAATTGGCAGCTGATACCTCCTGGTAACATCCTTCCAGTTCTATGCTGTGGATGCCCAGGAAAGAAGAACACAATTTGTTGCAGAATCATTGTAGAGCTAAGGGAGCAACACTTCTCTCCAGGAAGATCACTCGGTCTCCCTGACTTTAGTGTCAGCAGCAAACGCTCTTGCGTCGTCACTGACAGCAAACCCTTGGGCCAAACTCCGGCTTTTAGTTCACAGGGCTTGAAATGTTAAGCCTGTTTTCTCTCCACTGGTGCTGCCAGACCTGCTGGCTTTCTCCAAAAGCTTCCATTTTGCATGTTGCAGTTCTCCAGAATTCGCAGCCCTTAGTTTTATTATGGCGGTTTGCAGTATTTTTCAGAAGAATAAATAAGTTAAACAGAATTAATTGTAGCATTCATGAATATTGACGCAGAAATCAGTTATGGTCCATCTTCTCATTCATAACCAATGGTGTGTTGCAATGTATACAGTTTGTATCCCAACTAGGAGGACCTAAGTTTGGCCTGAAAATAAACCTTTGGCTTCACCTACATTTTTTGCATAAATTGTTGTCAGCACCTGTGGCATCTCTCTTAGTAACTTGCCTATTTTCTATTCCTAAACATCAGCCCACTTGTGTGGTCCTGGCCCTTGTTGGGCCTTGCAAGATGTACATCCTTCATTTGCAGTTTATAAGGCTTGTGGCAAAGAGAAGAGGCAGGATTGGAGACGTCCTAGAAATAGATTTTCTGTAACTTCTGGCATCAAAGGGATCTGTAGGTGGCCCCAGGGGCTATATACCAGCTCTTGTAAACATGTGCACCAGATAGGAGTTACATATGAAAATACAGTGAGGAGCATGAATAGCAGCTTGAGCCTGATCTGCCATTCAATAAGATTATGGCTAATCTAATTGTGGCCTCAATTCCATTTTCCCACCTATCTCTTGTACCCTTTGACTTCCTTATTAGTCAAGATTCATCTACCTCTGCCTTAAAAATATTCAGCGACTTATTTTCTTTAGATTCCCTCCAGTGTGGAAACAGGCCCTTCAGCCCAACAAGTCTACACCTCCCCTTGAAGCATCCCACCCAGACCCATCCCCCTACAACCCACACTACAGGCAATTTAGCATGGCCAATCCACCTAGCCTGCACATCTTTGGACTGTGGGAGGAAACTGGAGCACCCGGAGTAAACCCACGCAGACACGGGGAGAATGGGCAAACTCCACACAGACTGTTGCCTGAAGCTGCAATTGAACCCAGGTCCCTGGTGCTGTGAGGCTGCAGTACTAACTGCTGAGCCACCGTGCCACCCCCAATTCATTGATGAACTTTAGATGAGTTCCACAGACTCACCACCCTCTGAGAGAGAAATAAAAGAAATCTCCTTGTATTCTGTTTAAATGAGTGGCCGCAAAAACTCATTTCTGAAGAAGGGTTCCAAACTGAAACATCAACATTCCTGCTCCTCTGATGCAGCCAGGCCTGCTGTGTTCCTCCAGCTCCACACTGTGTTAACCCTTATTTTTAGATTGTGTCCCCGAGTTCTAGGCTCTCACGCAAAAGGAATTGTCTTTTCACCATCCAGAATGTGAAGTCCCTGATGGATCTCATATGTTTCAATGGATACAGGAATAAACTGTCCACTGTTCCCCTTCATTCCAGAAATCAACCAAGAGAACGTTTTTCTGAACTGCTCCGAGTGCAATGATGCGCTTTTAAAAATAATGAGATAAAAGTGTACATAGGTGTTATCATAAACCTAAATGAAAAAAAGTTTTAGTCCTGCTTTATAAAGTGCATGGGAGGGATGGATCAGAGCTCTGTCTGTCATTGGGAGCTGCTGTCTCCTGCATCTAGCAACGGTCGCAAGACTTCATAGCTTGGTAATGGCAGACACCACTAATGTGTCTACAATGCTAATGAAGTAACCTTCTCCTGACCCCACATCATCCAACAAGGTCAGTGGCAGGGATAAATAATGGACAGATTACTGTCATAATGCAAGGGGTCCAAGGATTTTCTAGACCAGTGCAGGTCAAAAATTAATGAGGATGGAGCCTTCACTTATTTATTTCGAGCTGATCTTAGCATTTTTTTCAAAAAAAACACAGCCAAAGCTTTTCTAACTTAGCTGATGTGTTTATCCCCAGGTACAGAACCAAGAATAAATTAGAATGCTCAGACTGAATACTGATTTTAGAGTTAGCTTTCAGCCATGAAACTATTATATTCATAACATAACTTCTATATTTTGTATGCATGTGACCAAGAATGAACAAAAATAGGGTAAAAACTTCAAAAATACCATTATTTTTCAAATGACACCTTCCAAATATTTTTTCCACTTGTTTGAGCTAAGAGCAATTCAGTTTTAGCAAAGAACTTCCCCTTACAATTTCTTGAATATTCGCTGATTCACTCATTCTTCTTTGTATGTATGCATTCTAGTTTGGCAATGAATGTTCTTAATATCAGAAACCAAGCAAATACCTTCTCAGTTATAAATGGAATGAAAAGACACACCATTAGACAAATACGCTTGTGGTGCTGACAAGTCTAGATTACATGGAGTATGGTATCACAAAGTGTATTTGATTATCAGGGACTTTGGCACAGCAAGCCATAAGTCTGTCACTGCTGCAGCCAAAATACGTGTTCTTGACAAATTGCCACTTTGTTTCATCTTTATAGGGAGGGAAGCAAAAGCTATTTTTTCCTCTGTAATAAAGGGAAGGCAGACAGTTTGGGTATTTGTAGATACCGAGTAATATATGGAATGTGGATTTATTAGTTATATTTCAACTTAAATCTTTTCACAATTTTCAAAGCAGGAAGTATTTTTAACATCCAACACCACAGTTTCTGCATCTGTTAAATGATGAAGCTTGCTATGTGTGAGTATAATACAATTCATGTGAAAAATTCCAGGCAGCAGCAGACATAAGGCTTTACCTTTTACATGGGGGCCAGTTGTCTTGGATCCAAGCCGTTCTTTACAGATACGAGTAAGTATAACAATGAGAAGGCTCGTCTAACATCAATTTGCTTAAATCTGAATATCTATTAAGTAATAATAAATTATTATAGTGGTAATAATAAATAAATAATGTAATGAAAGAGAAAAGGGATACAACAAGTCTCGCGCTCTTCTGGAAAAAGCCACAGGTCTCACGTCCTCCTGCCCATCAGGACCCCCTCGACCAATGGACAATCTGGAGACTTAACTTTGTTCATTGCTCTGTCCGCGATTCTGGTCCGAAGTGAAGTCCAGTAATTTGTGAACGAAACTCTCTGTCTCTCTTTCTTATTCAGTGTGACAAATGGCCAGGACGAAGAAAGCAGATACAGAAAACAAAAGATAGCTAGAGAAAAACAAGTTGCAGGTGTGATCTTTGGCCTGTAAAGGAATGTTAACAAGATTGATCCAAGGTCATGCAGCTTTTTGAATATCAACAACTTTCCTAGCCTATTTTCCCATCCTATACAATCGATTTTCTCATACAGCTGTCGAATATCATCATTAACTTCTACCCCTTCCGCCTATTCTATATGCCAGTGAATTTTTCACGGGTTTCATTTTAACTTTACCACTGTGTGAGTACACCTTCAGAGCGATGTTGAGGTAGAACAAAATAAAGACCTAATTATCTATTACAGCTTCCTCTATAAGTACTTTTATCTTCTTGGGCTTACCTATTATTTCTTCTCAGTGTGCATGTGCACTGCATTACTATTTCCTGTATTTAGTAATTTTAAAAGAAAATCTTGTTTTTTTTCGTTAATTCAAGAAAGACTGGTTAAACTGGCTCCTTTTAAAGCTTATGTGTATTTGGGTATGAAAGAAAGCTATCTAGAAGGGAAGGGATCCTTTTAAAATCAAGCTTGTTGTAACCAACTGAGGAGATGGGTGAATAACAAAGGGGAACCAGTTCACCCTTCTAACTTTGGGGCGTAATAGTTTGAGGTAGCACATCTGTAACTGTAACAAATTGGGCAATTTCACCTGTGGCCTGATTGCAAGAGGTTGGTGCTCTTGAACATGATTTGAATGCTCAGATGAAACAAAAGAATTGGAATGGGTAAATTGTCAATTTGGAACCAATTTTTAACAGGAAAAACTGCAAAAGACTTTCTTGAGTTTGTACTGTTACAGTGCACAGATGTCCACATTTGATGTAGGCATATTCTGAACAGGATTAGGGAATGTTAGTTTTGAGGATTTAGAAATTCTATCCTTCATGTAGTTAAAAGATTTAACTGGGTAGTCAGGGCTTAATTTTCACCCAAAAGCCATGAAACCCAACATTTTAATAAAGATAGTCAAAGTGCGGGTGGTGAAACCGTCAGAGTAGGGGTAGAGAGATTAAAATTGCAGCAGTAGAAATTGGAATTTCAAGAAAAAGGAGAAGGCACCGGAAAAATAGGCAAAAGAAGCTAGGGAGAAAGAAAGGAAAGAAAGCAAGAGGGAGGACGAGAGTGAAGTAAAAGGTGAGAGACAAGGAGAGAAGAGACAATTTCAGTAAAAACAGCTGAAGAGTGAGCTTGAGCCGAGGGACGGGAATCCTACTGGTACCCCTTAGACTTAAGGGGGGAGTCACCTTAGTTTGCTCATTTAATTTCTAAGTTTAACGCTGAGGTAGAAGCATTCTTTATCTCTTTCAAGCAGACAGAGCATCAGTTAACGTGGTCAGTCTAACATTGATCCTTATTACTGCAGAGTTAGCTTTCGAGGCAAGAGCACAAGATTTATGGTCTCGCATCTGAGACAGTGCCATTGATTATAAGTCAGTAAAAATGGTTATCTTAAGTGTGCACCAGTTAGTGGTTTTACAGAAAAAAAATGTACGATCAGGAAATTGTTTAACCAGATGTACTAGAAATTTTTAAATTCATTCACAGGATGAGGACATCACTGGCTAGAGCAATGTTTATTGCCTATCCCTAATTGTTCAGAGGGCAATTAAGAGTCAACTGCAATGCTGAGATCTGGAGTCACATGTACATCAGACCAGATAATGATGACAGTTTCCTTCCCTGAAGAATTCTAGTGAACCAGATGGATTTTTCTTGATAATCCACGACGTTTTCATGGTCAACACTAGACTCTTAAATCCTGACTCGACCATCTGCTGGGGCAGAATTTGAACACCGCCCAGAACATCACCTGGTTTGCTGGATTAACAGACTGGCAATAATACCACTAGACCATTACCTATGAAAGGCTGAAGGAGTGAAGTAGTGGGCAGAAACACTTAAAATAGAAGCTGCTTGTGAAAAGCTCTGTGAAATAATTTTGTTTGAGTTGTTTAAAAACTCAATTTCCCTTCTCAACAAGAATACGAGTTGAGGGACAGAGATTGGTTGGAAATAGGCAATCAGCTGCACTCATTTATGATTATAAGCAGACCACAAACCTCTGTTCCAGAATGAAGCCTCCCTTTGCCATTCCCAAAAAACTGGAAAGGACAGATGTGAGAGTGATATGAACCTGAGCAACCATAGGTGAGTCTCCGCAAGACAGAAAAAGTGTTGTTAAGAATGAAGCCTAATTGTCTGTTTTAAATGCCAAATGTTAGGGCACATCCAGGCCCACTGCTGAAGGTACAGGTAAAGCCGCTGAATTTTTCTGTTCCTTCTACACCCATCAGAAAATGGGAATTGGTCAGAGAGCATATCAGATCAAACTCTTTACCTCTGCAGCTGGATGAGGTTAAACAAATCCCTGAGGGTTGCCAGGTGCATCTTGAGTACTAGGCCGTGTTATGACAATGACCATGGGAGTCATCTCCAGTTTGCCTGTAGATGGGAATGGACGTGCCCGCTAACAGTAAACTGACAGACGAAAAGGTAATGATATCCCCTATGCACCCTGGGAAACCCATAGAAGTCATGGAGACCAAACAGCTGCAGGAAAAAAATGCCTGGCATTTTCCCTGACTGTGTAATCACACAGACAAGCTCAGTTAGTGGAGACTGGGTGGGTGCTACAAAGGAACCTCCGCTGTGTGGCCTCCCTGCTTTGGGAGCCTAGGAGGCCCCATCGAGATACAATAATAAGTAAAACTCTGGGTAGCAAACTATACAAGCTGACCTAATGTTAAAAACACTGGTTCAGACTGTTCAGACTGAAGCTGTGACAGAAGAAGCCCCTGAGTGTAATTATATAAAAAATTGAGATGTTCACGGGGTTTTGGAGATCCTTTCACAGATGTGCAAGCAGGCATTGATCTACCAGGCAGTGGCTGCATTAGCATCCAATGGAAATACCATGCTTAGTTCCTGAACTGTCAATGGCTGGGAACATCCCGAAACACAAATGCCCACAACAGGCAGCAGTTTTACTAATGCAGCCCACAAGGAGGCAGTACCTGCCATGTCATGGGAAAACCCAAAGCCACAGGAAAACTTCCTGCTAGATTTCCTGTGTCAGCTTTTGGGGAACAGTTCAGGAAACTGTCGGTGAATTATGTCAGACCCCAGCTACCAGTGCCTCCTTACAATCATCGATTCCCCAGAGCGGTTCCCCTGAGAATCACAACTGCCAAAATGGTTCAGCCTGATCAGAGTACAGATTTCATGTCTAAACAAGTCATTGGTAACCTATGCGTAACCAGTGCATACTCAGTGTAGCTACAGAAGAGGGACTGTTCCACGTAACCTAAAAAGAGGCAGGCATAGTTTGGGCCCATGTGGATACCCATGGCCACCCCCTTTGTCTGTAGGAAGTGGGAGGAATTGAAAGAGAAGTTGTTGAGGGTGAGGACGAGTTTGGCTAAGTGGCTAGGGGTGTCAGTGGAGGGGGGCTGGTGGGGCCTGCAGGACAGGACAAAGTGGAGGTCCTTTAGGCTATCTGCATGGGGAATGCATGTGTATTGGGATCGGACGTCCATGGTAAAGATGAGGTGTTGGGGACAGGGGATTATAAGTTTTGGAGGAGGTAGAGGGCGTAGGTGGTGTCACGGACGTAGGTAGGGAGTTCCCAGACCAAGGGGGAGAAAATGGAGTCAAGATAGGTGGAGATAAGTTTGGTGGGGCAGGAGCAGGTGGAGACAATGGGTCAACCAGGGCAGTCAGGTTTGCGGATTTTGGGAAGGAGATAGAAGTAGGCGGTGCCGGTGTGGGGAATGATGAGGTTGGAGGCTGTGGGTGGAAGGTCACCTGAAGTGATGAGGTTATGGATGGTTTGGAACACCAGTCATATTGTGCACATATGGTAGGAAATGTTAAGTGCTATAGGATTACCGAAACCTTGTCCCATCCCAATCCCCATAAATGTATCATTTCATATAAGCATATGTTTTTCGATACCTGGGTCAATGTCTCAATCACCTTAACCTCTCCACCCCCTCACCCACTCCAACCTCTCTCCCATAGAACGTGCAGCCCTCCGCTTCAATCCCGACCTCACCATAAAACCCACGGACAAGGGAGGCGCAGTTGTAGCATGGCGCACTGACCTCTACTTCACCCAGGTTAGGTGCCAACTCCCCGACACCTCCTCCTACCTACCCATTCATCATGACCCCAGCCCCGACCATTAAACCATCATCTTCCAAACCATCCAACCATCCACATCCCTCTTCCATAGCTACATTCGCCCTAAACCCCACCCCTTCCTTTGTTACATTGATGGCTGTATCGATGCTGCCTCGTGCTCCCACAAGGAGCTTGAACAGTTCATCCACCTCACCAACACCTTCCACCTCAACCTTAAGTTCCCCTGGGCCATCTCCGAAACTTCTCTCTCCTTCCTGGGCCTCTCTGTTTCCATCTCTGGCAACCACCTGGAAACCAATATCCATTTCAAGCCCACCAACTCCCACCGCTACCTAGAATAAACCTCCTCCCACCCACCTTCCTGCAAAATGCCATCCCCTATTCCTAATTCCTTCACCTCCACCGCATCTGCTCCCAGGATGACGCATTCCAATCCTGTACATCTCAGATGTCCTCGTTTTTCAAGGACCGCAACATCCCCCATCAATGGCGGAGAACACACTCGATCGTATCTCTCACAACTCATCCCTCACACTCCGTCCCCGCAATAACAGCCGAAACAGAATTCCCCTTGTCCTCATGTACCACCCCACCAACCTCTGGATCCAACACATCATCCTTCAACACTTCCGCCATCTGCAATCAGACTCCATGGAAAAGACATTTTTCCATCCCCCCCTTGTCTGCTTTCCAGAGGGACCATGCTCTCCCCGTGACTCCCTTGTTCGCTCCACACTCCCCTCCAACACCACCACACCCAGCACTTTTCCCTGCAACCACAGGAAGTGCAACACCCCTGCCACACCTCACCCCTCACCCCCATCCCAGGCCCAAAGAAGACTTTCCACATCAAGCAGATGTTCACCTGCACATCTGCTAATGTGGTATACTGCATCTGCTGTTCCCGATGTGGCCTCCCCTACATCGGGGAAACCAAGTGGAGGCTTGGGGACAGTTTTGCGGAATGCCTATGCTCAGTTTGCACTAAACAACTGCACCTCCCAGTCACGAAACATTTCAACTCCCCCTCCCATTCCTCAGACGACATGTCCATCCTGGGCCTCCTGCAGTGCCACAAAAATGCTACCCGAAGGTTGCAGGAACAGCAACTCATATTCCGCTTGGAAACCCTGTAGCCCAATGGTATCAATGCAGATTTCACAAGCTTCAAAATCTCCCTTCCCCCAACCGCATCCTAAAACCAGCCAAACTCGTCCCTGCCTCCCTAACCTGTTCTTCTTCCACCTATCCCCTCATCCCACCTCAAGCCCCACCCCCATCTCCTACCTACTAACCTCATCCCACCCCCTTGACATGTCTGTCTCCCTGGACTGGCCTATTCCCTCCCTAATCCCTCACCTACACTCACCTTTACTGGCTTCATCGCCACTTCTTTGACCTGTCTGTCTCCTCTCCACCTATCTTTTCCTTTATCCATCTTCTATCTGCCTCCCCCTTTCTCCCTATTTATTTCTGAACACCCTTCCCCTCCCCCATTTCTGAAGAAGAGCATAGGCCCAAAACGCCAGCTTTCCTGCTCCTCTGATGCTGCTTGGCCTGTAGTGTTCATCAAGTTCTACATCTTGTTATCTTAGATTCTCCAGCATTTGCAGTTCCAACTATCTCTGAAGCTAGATTTCCTGTGTCAGCTTTTGGGGAACAGTTCAGTAAAGTGTCAGTGAACTATGTCGGACCCCAGCTACCAGTCTCTCCTTACAATCATCAATGTGGCCAACCATTTCCCAGAGCAGCTCCCCTGAGCATCATATCTGACAAAACGGTTGTGAAGGAACCGAATTCTGCCACTGATGACCTCACCTCCAGCCCACTCAGGCCCTCAGCTCCTCATAACAGCCTCCAATTCCTCTCCTCCAGGCCTCAAGGGACCTCACCTACCTGCAATGTGACTCAGCTCCACGCATCAGTCTCCAGTTCGCACAGTTCGCATTTGTCCAAATAAGTTTACTGCTCTGACCAACATCAGGTGAACCTTTAAAGGCCTGATTCAGGGGCTTGTATGGAGTAAGAAGGAAACTTGGGGAGTGAAATATCTGATTGATGGCCCACATTTACAAGAAACGCGAAGGTTATGTCATGTCAACATGATAAGGCAATGCAATTGTTGAGAAGGGGACAAGCAGGTGATGATTTATCCCATTGTCACCATCCAAGTAGACAAGAGTAGCAGAAGGGATGAATTCGAGGAAGACATGGGTGTGGCCCACAATGAATCTCCTACTAACTTGCTAACTAATACAGAAATTATGACAAACTGAGACTCCTTATTCATGCACCTAAGTGCAGAACAGTGAGCAGACTTAATGACTTCACTCACACATTCAAGAGTTTATGTAGAGATGAGTTGGGCTGCACCACATCTTCATGATGTGGATGAGGAAGAGACATCTTGCATAAGGTAACATCCCTATTGGCTAAGTTCAGGTTAGGTGCCCAGGTCCAGGAGGAGATTGACCTCATGATGGAGCACTGACTGATAGAGCCTACCAACATTAGCTGTAGCTCCCTGTTGAGCTTGTACCCAAACCATGTGGCTCCACAAGGTTCTGCATTGATCTCCGAAATGTTAATGTAGTGACCAGAGCTGACTCCAATCCGAATATTATGCAGGTAGTGTAGACAAAAGATACTTAATTAATCAAACAGATTACCTAAGGATACTGGTCATTTGTCTTGACTGCCCATGTGCAGGAAATCTCTATCTTTGCAATTCTGAATTAAGTCTAACAGTGTGTTTTCATTTCACTTTTCTCCAAAATGCTCCAACATTGGTTAAGAGGCTAAGAACCCAATGGATCCAGTGCAGTTTCATAAACTGCAGCCAAAATTGGCTTAGTGTCAAAAAACTGGAGAGTAATGGTTGAAGGGTGCCCAGTGGTAAGCCACAGTGATCAGTGCTGGGTCACTTGCTGTTTGTTGTGTATAGTAAGGATGTAGGCGTAAATAGCAGAGGTATGATCAGTAAATTTGCCGATGGCACGAAAATTGGTGGTGCACTAAATAGAAACAAGGAAACTTTCAAGAACAGGATGATATAAATATGCTGGTCAAATGGGCCAAGCAGTGTCAATTGTAATTTATTCCTGAAAATTGTGAGGAGATGCTTTTTGGGAGGACTAACAAAGCAAGAGAAATATATGTTGAATGGTAGGACTCTAAGATGTACAAAGGATCAGACGGACCTACATGTACCTGTCCATAGATCCTTCAAGACAGCAGGGCAGAAAGATAAGGTGATTAAGAAGAATATTGGAATATGGAATATGGAATATGGAATATTAGAATATGGAATATATGCCTTTATGAGACAAGCATTGAATGTAAGAGCAAGAAAGTTATATGGAACTGCATACAAGGTTAGTTGGACCACAACTGGAGCACTGCGTGCAGTCCTGGTCACCACGCTATAGGATGGATGTGATTCCACTTGAGAGGTTGTAGAGAAGCATTATCAGGATATTGCCAGTCTGGTGTGTTTTAGCTGTGAAAAGAGACAAGTTGAAGTTGTATTCCTAAGAGCAGAGAAGGGTGATGGGGAAATCTGAAAGAGGTGCACAATCTGAGGGACATAGACAAGATCAACCATGGGAACCTTATCCTCTTAGGAGAAGGCTCAATAACAAGGAGGCACATTTTTTAATATAAGGAGCAGGATGTTGTGAGGGGATTTGGGGAACTTTTTTTCACACAGAGGTCTGTGGTTATCTGAAACTCACTGGCTGAAAGGGTGGTAAAGATAAGACCTGTCAGGACATTTAAAAATTAAAAATTATTCAGATGGGCACTTGAAGTGCTATAGCATTCTGAGCTAGGGGAAAAGTGATGAGAAATGGGATTAGAATAGATAGGTTTCAGGTGACCAGTGCTGATGTGATGGACTGAAGAGCCTCTTTCTGTGCTCTAGAAGCTCTATGACACTTATCACTCAATGAATATGACACCTTTAAGTGGCTGATGAATCAAATGATGTCAGGTTGATGTAATTGAATAATGTTCATAAATGAGCTCCTAGCGTAACACTTGGGAAATGCACTTGAACCAATTGGATGCTTTCATCCAGAAAGTACAGTCACCTGATCCAGTGGTCAATTCCACAAATAACAAGTTAGCTAAGACCCAAGAGACTTATCTGGGACACACTGTGCATCAAGAGCATATAATGCCAAGAGCTGCAAAGACAGAGCAGGAGCGTAGTTCCTCATTGCCACAGCAAAATGGTAGATATGTAATTGGCAGATCTGCAACAGAAAAAAAAAAACGGTACTATGTTGTGAGAAATGCCAAACTACTTTTGAAAAATTAGAAGCCATTTTAACAAGCCAGCCTGTGCTTCAAACTCCAAATTTTACACGAGCATTTAAAGTAGCTATTGATGCAAGTGATATTGGGTTAGGGGCTGTCCTCCTTCAGGAAGGCACATGTAGAATAGGAAGAACAATTGGGTCGAAAAAACTAAACAAACATCCAAAGTACTAATCCAGAGTAGAGAGTAACCCCTCAATTTACTACTGGCTCTCAAACACCCTGAGATATATTTTCGAAATGGATACAAAGAGACCAAAATCTATATTAAACACAACAAAGTTATGCTGTAGGAGCTTGTTTCTTTAGCTGTGCTGCTTAAAAATAACCTATATTGCCAGTAAGTCAAATGTGATTTCAAAAGCTCTGTCCAGAGCTGAAAGAGATATGCCTAGATCTGAAGAGATAATATATAACCAGTAGAGGAAATTAGTGTATGTCATTTCATGTTTTTTTCAATTTTTTTTAATGTTTCTCCTTTGTAATGTCATGAAATGGATATCATTTTATTTGTTCTGTGGGGAATTGTCATGATTTTGAATCAGAACACTGAAGTGTTATGGTTATTGTTGACTTGCAACTTCAAAATGAGCTTGTTTTAAATAAGCCTGCTTTAGGCAAAAGTGGCTGCAAGTGTATAGTCAGTCACTGCCTGACTGTATGTAACTTATGAAATGTCACACCTGTAAAGTGCCAAGGAAATTTCCAATACAGAAAGAAATGTAGCAGGAAGAAGTAATGATGGCATTGACTACCTAGCCCCTCTCAGCAGAAAATCACCTCTTGCAGAATGTTTGTGTATTGTCTTTCCACAAATATACAAAAAGGGACTTTCAGTCCAACTGTAACACTTGTCTAAGTTGGTGGCCTGATGTTCTTGTGAGTAGACTAATATGTTGTGGGGTCAAAGCTCTGAGAACATCCATTTAAACGCCCTTCATCATGGGCAAAATGAAAACAATGTGGGTGACCTGCCAGGAATGAATGGAAATAATTGGGTTGCAATCTTTCCTCTCTTTAGTAACCTCCTAAGCTCAAAATTTTGTTTGTCTCTAATTCACTCCACTTCGTTCTCAGACTTTCATTTGTTCTCTTTCTCTATCCTTTCTTTTCATTGGTCAGGGAATTAAGCTGTTGGGCATGACATTCAGATGCAGCACTGCTCATGCTGTATGGATGTCTCACTAGCTGCCCCGCAATTTGCTGTTTCATTATAGTGCAATGTCAATGATATGCATATAAAGTCCGACTGATTTAATTCACTGCTAAACCTACCATTGTAGCAATTTCTGGCCCATTTTCTCAGCATATCTTCTTGGAAATAATGCATTGTGGTTGACTCTTAACATTTATATCAAAATTACAGAAAAATGTTAGTTTTGAACAGTGTTTAATCATAAATACAAAACTGAAAATAACTGGCTGCTGGAAATCAGAAAAAAAACAGAAATTGCTGGAAAATCTCAGCAGGTCTTGCCGTCCAGTGACTCTTCATCAGAACTGAAGAAGGGTCACTGGACAACAAGACCGGCTGAGATTTTCCAGCAATTTCTTTTTTTTATTCAGTATTTAATCTTGCTTAGTTTTTGAGCAGTGAGAAAAACAAAAGTGGGAAAAAGAGTGTGGATGTATTTTTTGCGGTTGATGTTGTTGGCTGACCTAGAAACCAATTTAAAATGCAAGATAAGGAGAATAGCATCAGCTTTCCTTTGCAAAATTGTTGTCAAGATGGCTGTAATTACAGGCTCAATGTTCAAAATTGCCAAGGATGCTATTTTTGCAGCACTAGTACCATCAATGCTTCACTGTTTCTGCAAGAAAAAAGTGAATGTGAAAATTTGAAACAATTTACGCGATCACATCAATCAGTTGTGACATATATTTCCATTTAAATGATCCCATTAGTACAGTACAGTACAGTATTTCCTGTATGAAATTACCTTATTTATCCAGTATGATATAATGCTTGCTTATATTGATGAAATGTTGGCTTAGCTCACTGTGAAAGATTCAAGCTTAAAAAGATAAGGGAAATGAGACTACAAGGTTTAACAGAATAATATTTCTTAGAAAACATTTTTTTCTAAACAAAGTGTCTATTTTTCATAGAAGTAATAATTCACCTTATCCTTGTGCAATTTAATTCTAACAGATGACAACTGTATTAAAATGAATTAAAATAATGAAATAGGCCAGAACTTGCTGGCAAATAAACTGTTGAGCCTGGTGCATTTTGGTGTCATTCATGTGCAGGTGGCTCACCAAATTCAGATGAGGGATAGCTGTGTGGTTAAACTTTAAAATCTACAAGTTGCTACTTGAGTTTTCCACAACACCAATAGCTGCAAAACAACATCTTAGTGTCAATTCTCTACTGAATTGATTGGCACCCTATTTGCTGCACCCGAGTCACAAATCGTGAACTATTTGAAGCTGCATTTGGATGCAAGTTGTAATAAGCCGCACCATAGATAGTTAAGCCTTGTTCATTTCAGTGACATTGGAAGCATTAATTATTGCCAGTCAACCTCCCTGGCAGTGATAATTAACTACTACAAATGTGAGGCTCATTGCTTTGGGTTTTAATTACTGATGGAGATATCAAAAATGTTACATTTTACAAAATAATGTACCTTTCCTTCCTATCTCTTTCCCCCTTCCAAATCCAATATTTCTTTCCTCCTATTTACTTACCTCAATTTTTGATGTGACATTGAATACTCCCACTCTAAGCTGGGCTCCCTGTTCACTGCTTGCACTACTAATTTCACAATCCTTCAATACGATTCCCTATGGAGATAAACTGTTGGTTACCCTGCTCATTGAGTTCCTGCTTTCTGCAACTTGCCACACCAGAAACTTAATAACACAATCATGTATGGATAACTCTGATTGAACGCTGCTGCTTTTAGCTACTCCAACCAGGAGATCTGCTATCATTGTATGTCACACTCGTTTGTCTTGCATCACCCTTGTATATCCATGGGAGCTTATTTCCAATCTCTCTGTGAAGCTGACATCCAACAACACCAACGTCAACATTTATCATTCTGCTACCATTCACTCTGCCTTCTAAAAGCGATGTCTGCAGCTTCTCAGCTTAGCTCAAATGGCATAAATGTTATTTTCCTTTGTGGATGTCATTTTTCTGTCATTGCAATTTCATTCCATTCTTCTCTTGTATTAAGATCCGAATATGGAATTTTAAGCTTATGTTTAAGTAACAACATTTCTCTATATTCTTCCAGTCATTTACTCAACTTTGCAGGTTTCTGTAACTTACAGGAAAGTGATTTAATTTAGCACTGTATCAGTATTGTTAATGTAACAACTTGCATTTTCTTGTTATTAACCCATATTTCATCACCCCAAAAATATCTTTGTTCTTCCTCTGATGTCAAAATTAGCTATTATTTGATATGATGTGGAAGTGCCGGTATTGGGCTAGGTGGACAAGGTGAGAAATCCCACAACACCAGGATATAGTCCAATAGGTTTATTTGAAAACGCAATCTTTCTGAGCCTTGCTCCTTCTTCAGGTGTTAGTGAGAGAGGTGGATTTAACAGCATCTGAGGTTTGTTTAATACATACTCATCAGTGGTGTGTACCTTTGATCTTTTACTAATAAATTCTGCGTCTGATGCCATATCTCTCGCTAACACCTGAAGAAGGAGCGAGGCTTGAAAGCTTGTGTTTTCAAATAAACCTGTTGGACTATAACCTGGTGTCATGTGATTTATGGCCTTCTTATTTGACAGCAGATAGTGTTAGCTGAAAGAAAATTCTGACCTCTTACCTGACAAGAAAATGCTCAGTTAGTCACTTAGTTTTGTACTGTACAGTATTGACAGGATCTCTGTGTGGGCAGAATCTTGGAAATATGTCATACATAACAAAGAACAAAAGGTATTTTCATTAAAACAGTGCAACATATAGCTCACACCACTTCTATGCTGGTTTGCACAGAAATTGATTGCAAGCAATCATTTTAATCCAAAAGTCTTCTGTACAATCTCTAGATATATGTGATACTATTTGACAACGATTAGAAGCGAGAATGTGTTTTGAAGTATTGCACAGGTGCAGAATGTGAGGGAGGACAGGAGTTCTTGGACTGAATTTTCTGAAAGGTACATGATTTAGGAGTGAAGAATGGTACAGCCCTTGATCTTTTAGCTTTGGATGTTATGAGGCACCAGTATCATCACTGTATATTTACTTCTCCACATGTTATCATTGTCTTTGGGGGAAATTTGGAACCTGTGGCTTTAAGTTCCACTGGCTCCTATATAGCTGAATAAGCCAATTTCAAAATTCTTGTGATCATTTTAAAATCACTCTGATGACTTGTTTCACTATACCTTATTCAACCTCTCATATTTTATGGCCTGGTTATTTGTGGAGTTGTGGAAAATCTATGTTATTTCCAAAATGGCAGCGAGGGCATGGATCTTCATTCACGGCTTTAATTTCTAACAGATCCTATTTACGTGTAGGGGAGAGAAGCAGGGCATGATGGACATGTGAGGGGCACACAGACAATGCACGGTCATTTGAACTCAATGCTGAGTTCAGACAGACTGCATTTTTATAGTTGCTAGAGCATTAAGCAGCAGTATAGAAGTTAAATTGTTTGGAATAGTCACATCAAAGCATAACAGTGTATCAAATATGAACAAAAGAACTGAATTTAAAAGGTAAGGTGAGAACGACAGATGATTGACTGTAGTTGGCTGAAATGTGTTGGCATGGACAGTTCATAGAGAGTGGATGGGGGCGTAAGATGTGTGAAGGTGAGGTACAATGCAAGATATGCATTCCATTTAGAAAGAAAATTCCATGGGGAGGAAAATTCCATGGGGAGGACCCACTATCAGTAACTAAGATGCTAACAACAGTATTAATATTTTAGTGGCAAGGCGGAACTAGAATATCAAGAAAAGGACTATAAGATTAATAAGGCAGGAAAAATTACAGCACAAGAGAAAACCAGAAAGAAATATAAAAGCAGATAGTAGGTGACTTGATAGATATTTAAACAGGATTAACAAAGTAAGTGATAATCCTGTACAAAATGAGTCTGGATAACTAATAGTGAAAAATAAAGAGATGGCAGATTACTTGAATTGTTTCATATTGATCATCACTGTAGATGCAAACTAACATCCCAGAAATCAGGAAATGGAAGGTCAAGAAAATTAAAATCACCAGGGAAGTAATACTGAGCAAATAGTTAGAAGTGGAGACTGACAAGTCCATAGGCTCTGACTGACTTATTCCTATGGTCTTAAAAGAAGTGGCTAATGAGATAGTTAATGCATAATTTTTAATTTTCCACATTCAAAATCAAAGAAATGTTATGGTGAAGAGGGAAACTATTCAGCTCATCATGTCTGCACTGGTTCTCTGACTAAGCATTGTGACTTAGAACCATTCTACTCCTCATTGCCCAATAATATGAATATTGTTTCTATTTCAATAACTATCCAATATCCTCTTGAATGCCTCAATTGAACTACCTTCACTGTACCTATAGATAATGCATAGCTGACTCTGGCAACTCCCTGAGTGAAATATTTTTTCTCACATCACATTTGCTTCTTTTGTTAATTACCTATATCTGTGCCTTCTTGTCCTTGACCATTTTTAATGAGGGAACAGTTTCTCCCTATCTAACCTATCCAATGCCTTGCCATAAAATTGCACCTCTTGGTAATCGACCCATCTACTAAGGGAAAATGTTCTTTCTAGCTATGCTATGCACCTCAGAGCTTTGAGCACATCAGTCAGATCCCCTGTCATCTTTCTCTGCTCTAAGGAAAACAACCTCAGCGTATCTCGTTTGTTTTCATACCTGAATCACTCTGGGCCACACACCTTCTGATCAAGCTCCTCTGCACCTTTTCTAGTGCAATCATATTTTCCCTATCCATTCTGCTGCCTTCTAGGATCCATGGGCATACACACCAATTTTCTTCTGATCATCTGTAGTTCGCAGGGTCTTACTATTCAATGTACATTTTCTGCCTTGTTAGTCCTCCCAAAATGCATTACTTCATGCCTTTCAGGATTAAAGTCCAGCTGCCTGTCTGATCAGCCCATCTATAGTCTAAGATTTTTCTCCTTACTGTTTACCATACCACCAATTTTCATGTTATCTGCATACTTACTGATCAAACTCCTACATTCACATTTATATCATTAATGTACACAATAAACAGCGAGGGACTCAGCGTTGAACCCTGTGTTATATCACTGGACACAGACTTCCAGTCTCAAAAACGCCCTTCATCTACTATTCTTTGCACACTAAATCAACTTTGGATCCAATTTGACAAATTGTCCTGGATCCCATGGGTTCTCAGTTTCTGAACCAGTCTGCCACATGAGACCCTGTCAAAAACCTTACTGAAGTCCGTGAGTGCTACATCAAATGCACTTCTCTCATCTACAACTCCTTGAAAAATTCAATCATATTTGTCAAACATGATCACCTTCTTACAAAGCCATGCTGACTATCCTTAATTAATCTTTGCCTTTCTAAGTGGTGAATAATTCTGTTCCCCAGAACTTTTTTCAGTAGTGTCCCTATCACAGATGTTAGACTCACCCACCTACCCCTATCACTCTCCTTGATTAATGGTACGACATGAGCTGCTCTCCACCTCTCTGGCACACCTCTAGTGGCCAGAGCGGGTGTGAACATTGATGCCAGAGCCCCTGCAATATCCTTCCATACCTCCAATGTAGCCCAATTTCAATCTGCAGCTACATTTTCTGGTTCTATACATAGATTGCCACTTTAGTCCCGAATGAACCCTATTCATTCCCTGGCTATTCTCTTGGCCCTGATTTTAATCTCTGATGTGAATTGCCTTCCACAGCTTGCTTGGATGCATGTCCTTTGGGTCTGGGGATTTACTCCATTTCAAGCATGCTAAAACCATCAGAATCCCTTCCCTCACAATGTTAATTTGCTCAAGTATATCAGAGTCCCCATCCTTGATTTCTAGTCCTATCTGGGCCTTTTCTATAATGAATATAAATATAAAGTATTTGTTTAAGACCTCAGCCACATCTTCTGCATTCACTCACAGGCTGCCAGTTTGGACCCTAATGGGCCTTTTTACTTTTCTTTTGCTCCTACTATACTCAAAAAGCACCTTTGGATTTTCCTTAGTGTTACTCAAGTGTTTTTTCACATCACTTCATTGTTCTCCTAATTTCTACTGAGGTAGTATGGGCTGAGGTTAGAAAGAGGAAAGGAGAGGTCACCCTGTTGGGAGTTTTCTGTCGGCCTCTGAGAAGTGCCAGAGATGTAGAGGAAAGGATTGCCAAGATGATTCTGGATAGGAGCAAAGGTAACAGGGTATTTATTATGGGGGACTTTAACTTTCCAAATAATGACTGGAAACGCTATAGTTCAAGTACTTTAGATGGGTCACTTTTTGTCCAATGAGTGCAGGAGGGTTTCCTGACACAGTATGTAGATTGGCCAACAAGAGGCAAAGCAACATTGGATTTGGTGCTAGGGAATGAACCAGGCCAGGTGTTAGATTTAGAGGGAGGTGAGCACTTTGATGATAGTGACCACAATTTGGTTACATTTACTTTAGCGATGGAAAGGGATAGGTGTATGCTGCAGGGCAAGAGTTATAGCTGGGGGAAAGGTAATTATGAGGCGATTAGGCAAGATTTCGGATGCACAGGATGGGGAAGGAGACTGCAGGGCCTGGACACAGTTGAAATGTGGAACTAGTTCAAGGAATAGCTACTGTGTGTCCTCGATAAGTAGGTACTTGTCAGGCAGGGAGGAAGTGGTCGAGTGAGGGAACCATGGTTTACTAAAGAATTTGAATCTCTTGTCAAGAGGGAGAAGGAGGCTTATGTAAAGATGAGGCATGAAGGCTCAGTTAGGGCACTTGAGAGTGACAGGTTAGCCAGAAGGGATCTGAAGAGAGAGCCAAGAGGGGACATGAACTGTCTTTGGCAGGTAGGAAAAAGGAAAACCCAAAAGCTTTCTATAGGTACGTCAGGAATAAAAGAATGACGAGAGAAAGATTAGGGCCAGTCAAGGGCAGTAGGGGAAGTCGTGCGTGGTGTCTGAAGAAAAGGGAGAGGCGCTAAACAAATATTTTTTGTCAGTATTCACATAGGAAAAAGACAATGTTGTTGAGAAGAATACTGAGACACAGGCGATTAGACTAAATGGGATTGAGGTTCATAAGCAGGAAGTGTTAGCAATTCTGGAAAGTGTGAAAATAGATAAGTCCCCTGGGCCGGAGGGGATTTATCCGAAGATTCTCTGGGAAGCTAGGGAGGAGATTGCAGAGCTTTTGGCTTTGATCTTTATGTCAACATCATCTACAGGAATAGCGTCAGAAGACTGGAGGATAGTAAATGTTGTCCCCTTGTTCAAGAAGGGGAGTAGAGACAAACCTGGTAATTATAGACCAGCGACCCTCACTTCGGTTGTGGGTAAAGTGTTGGAGAGGATTATAAGAAATAGGATTTATAATAATCTAGAAAGGAATAATTCGATTAGGGATAGCCAACACGGTTTTGTGAGGGGTAGGTTGTGCCTCACAAACCTTCTTGAGTTCTTTGAGAAGGTGACCAAACATGTGGATGAAGGTAAAGTGGTTGATGTGGTGTATATGGATTTCAGTAAAGCATTTGATAAGGTTCCCCACAGTGGGCTATTGCAGAAAATACGGAGGCATGGGATTGAGGGTGATTTAATGGTTTGGATCAGAAATTGGCTAGATGTGAGAAGATAGAAGGTGGTGGTTGTTGGAAATGTTCATGCTGGAGTTCAGATACTAGTGGTGTACCGCAAGGATCTGTTTTGGGGCCACTGCTGTTTGCCATTTTTATCAATGACCTGGATGAGGGTATAGAAGGATGGGTTAGTAAATTTGTGGATTACACTAAATTGGTGGAGTTGTCGATAGTGCGGAAGGATGTTGCAGGTTACAGAGCGATATAGATAAGCTGCAGAGCTGAGCTGAGAGGTGGCAAATGGAGTTTAATGTGGAAAAGTGTGAGGTGATTCACTTTGGAAGGAGTAACAGAGTACTGGGCCAATGGTAAGATTCTTGGTTAGTGTAGATAAGCAGAGAGACCTCGGTGACCATATGCATCGATCCCTGAAAGTTGCCACCCAAGTCAATAGGGTTGTTAAGAAGGCAAACGGTGTGTTAGGTTTTATTGGTAGTGGGATTGAGTTTCGGAGCCATGAGGTCATGTTGCAGCTGTACAAAACTCTGGTGCGGCTGCACTTGGATTATTGCATTATAGGAAGGATTTGAAAGCATTGGAAAGAGTGCAGAGGAGATTTACCAGGGTGTTGCCTGGTATGGAGGGAAGATCTTATGAGGAAAGGCTGAGGGACTTCAGGCTGTTTTCATTAGGGAGAAGAAGGTTAAGAGGTGACTTAATAAAGACATACAAGATGATCAGAGGATTAGATAGGATGGACAGCGAGAGCCTTTTTCCTCAGATGGTGATGGCTAGCATGAAGGTAAATTGAGGGGTGATAGATATAGGACAGATGTCAGAGATAGGTTCTTTACTCAGAGAGTAGTAAGGGAGTGGAATGCCCTGCCTGCAACAGTAGTAGACTCACCAACTTTAAGGGCATTTAACATATGGTTGATAATCGGTTAGATGGGTTTCAGATTGGTTTCACAGATCGGTGCAATACCAAGGGCCGAAGGGCCTGTACTGTGCTGTAATGTTCTATGCTCTAACCTCACATTTATCCAAATTATACTGGATCTGCCATTGATTTGCCCACTCATCCAACCTGTCATGATCGTGCTGAAATATCTCTGCATCCTTATCACAATTCACCCTCCCATCCAATTTGGTATCATCTACAAACTTGGAGATGTTACATTTTGTTTCCTGTTCCAAATCATTAATATATATTGTGAATAGCTGGGGTCCCAGCACCGATGCCTGTGGCACCTGATGAGTTACTGCCTGCCAATTTGAAAAGGGCCGATTAATTCTTACTCTTTGTTTCCTTTCTGCCAACCAGTTTCCTCTCCATCTTAATACACTTCCCCCAATCCCATGTACTTTAATCTTACACATTAATCTCTTATGTGGGACCCTGTCAAATGCTTTTTGAAAGTCCTGCCGAACTACTTGCCTCTGGCCTCCTTTGGTAGCAGCAATATTTATATGTTTAGTCTGGTTCAATTTCAAGTCCATGATGCTGATAGTGGAGAATTCAGCAATGATAATGTCATTGAATGTCAAAGGGCAATGTTTGGATTCTTATTTACTGGAAATGAAAAGAATTGCAGGCTACTTGTGTGGTGTGAATGTTATCTGACACTTGTCAGCACAAATCTGGATATTTTCCACGTCTTGCGGCATTTGAACATGGGCAGTTCCAATATCTGAAAAGTCATGAATGATGGTAAACATGGTACTAACATCGGCAAATGTTCCCACTTCTGTCTGAAAAAAATGGAAGGAAGAGTGGTCATTGATGAAGCCGCTGAAGTTGATTGGGCGGAGGTCATTACCCTGAGGACTCCTACAGATTTGTCCTGGAGCTGAGGTGACCGATCTCCAACAACCCAACATCCTCCTGTGTGTCAGGGATAAATCCGACCAGTGAAGAGTTCTGCCCTAATTCGCATTGACTCTAGTACTTGACAATATACTGAGTCAAATGTGGCCTTGATGTCAAGGTCTGTCACTCTCACCTCATCTCTCAAATACAGCTCTCTTGTCATGTTTGAACCAAGGCTGCAATGAGGTCAGGAGCTGAGCTAACTTGGAATGCAAACTAAGTATCACTGAGCAGATTGTTGCTGAGTAGTATTTGATAACACTTTTAAAGACAACTTCCATCACTTTACTAATAATCTGAAGAGTTTTCTGGATTTTTTCTGCTTTTTCTGTGCAGGATATGTCTTGGGTAATTTTTTATATTTTCAGTTAGATGCCACTAATGTAGCTGTGCTGGAACAGGTTACAAGGGAGACGGGAGTTCGAGAGCACAAGTCTTCAGTACTATTGCAAAAATGTGGTCAAGGCAGTAGCCTTTGCTATATCCAATGCTTCCAGCTCTTTCTTGGTATCATTTGAGTAAATTGAATTGGCTGAAGATCAGCATGTGTGATGCTGGGGACCTCTGAAGGAGGCAAAGATGGATCGTCCAATCAATGTATCTCACTGAGGATTGTTGCAAATCATCAACCTTATCTTTTGCACATATTCTGGTCTAAGTGAATTCTTAATAGTGTTATAATTCTTAATGACTTCCAATCAATCATGCTGGCACTTAAAACAAACTTTTACTACTGTGGTGAGCATTTACTTCAGAATTTAGCTCTCATTAGAGATTTAAAATAATAAAACTTTTATATTATTTTTGTCTCTTTTGTTTCTCTCCACAAAACATAGGTGCAGAAGTAGGCCATTCCACCCATTGGGTCTGCTCTGCCATTCAGTGAGGTCATGGCAGATCTCAAAATCTTCAACACCACTTTTCTGCCTTTTCTGCATAACCCTTGATTCCTTTACTGATTTAAAATCTGTCTATCAAGCCTTGAATGTATTTAATAATTCAACCTCAACAGACCTCTGTGGTAAAGATTCACAGCTGTCTGAGAGAAGACAGCACAGTGGCCCAGTGGTTAGCACTGCTGCCTCACAGCTCCAGGCACCTGGGTTTGATTCCACTGTCAGGTGATTGCCTGTGCAGAGTTTGCACATTCTTCCCGTGTCTGCGTGGGTTTCTGCCAGGTAATCTGGTTTCCTCCCACAGGCCAAAGATGTGCAAGTTAGGTGGATTAGCCATGCTAAATTGCCTGTAATGTCCAGGGGTGTGTAAATTAAGTGGATTAGACATGGGAAATGCAGAGTTACAGGAAAAGGGTGGGGGGATTGGGTCAAGGTGGGATGCTCTTTAGAGGGAGTGGTGTGGACTTGTTGGGCCAAATGGTCTATTTCCACACTGTAGGGATTCTCTGACTGAAATTCCTCCTCATTTCTGTCTTAAATGTGCAATCCCTTATTGTGAGATTATCCAGTCTGGTCTTAGACTCTCTCAAATGAATCTGTCTCAAAGAATTCTAGTAAATTTGTCAGACATGATTTCCACTTCATGAAATTATGCACCTCTTCTTATTCATATTATGCATTTTTAAATGCTTTGCTATTACATCCTTTATAATAAACGCTAACATTTTCCCAGGTGTTAATCTAACTGGTTGAAGGCATTTTTATCTCCTTCACTTTTTAAATAAGTGTTAGTTTGGCCATTTCCCAACCCCCTGGGACTTCTCTTTGTGGCTTTTCTTAATTAAGCGAAGCACAGTTGTTCCTGATCAAGTCTCTCACTCTCATTATTTTTGAAATGACCTTTTACCCTGACATCATTTATTAAACCTGCCCTATTACACACCTCCAGATCCAAAATAACCTGATCCATGGTTGGATCCACAACATATTGTTCTAAGTAACTGTTCTCAAAACACTTTTATTAATTCTTCGTCATGACTTTGTCTCACAATCTGACTATCCCATTCTTCATGAAGGTTAAAGTCACCTATGATAATTGCGCTAGGTGTAGAGCTGGATGAACACAGCAGGCCAAGTAGCATCAGAGGAGCAGGAAAGCTGACGTTTCGGCCTAGACCCTTCTTCAGAAAGGTTTCTGAAGAAGGGTCTAGGCCTGAAACGTCAGCCTTCTTGCTTGTCTGACACTGCTTGGCCTGCTGAGTTCATCCAGCTCCATACCTTGTTATCTCAGATTCTCCAGCATCCGCAGTTCCTACTATCTCATAATAATTATACTGCATTTTTTACATGCCCTCATCATCTCCTGATTTATTCTAGGTCCCACCATATAGTCACTCTTAGGACGACTATAAACAGCTCCTACCAGTGTCTTATTTCCATGTTCCCTGGCCAACATCTCTGTCTCAGGTTTGCTGCAGTGCTCTACCAAAGCTCAGCGCAACCTGGAAAGACAACACCTCATTTATCATTTGGGATCCCATGGACTCAATATTGAGTTTAACGGCTTTAGGGATTGAGCTCTCCCATGGCCTTACCCAAACTGCCACACACCAGCCCTTGTTATCACATAGTCTGCAATTAAACACAACCATTATTAGCCACTAACAGTCCCCAATAATAGCTATTCATCCTCCTGGTCAGATAGTTATTCATTCCTTTGTCTGTCCAACTGCTCTTCTCTCTCTTTGGGCTCTATCCCCACCTAATGTTTACTCCTTATGCCGCCCCCATCCTATCTTCTGCATATAAACTGGCACTTTCCCATCTACCATCAGTTCAGGATCACTCGACTTGAAATATTAACACTGATTTCTCTCCACAGACACTTCCAGACCTGCTGAGCTTTTCCAGCAATTTCTGTTTATGTTTCTTCTTTCTCTCTTTAGGTCTTGCCTCCACACATAAGGATTCTAAGTCCTCCAAACCTATATAATTTCTTACTTTCGTACTTATGCCATCCTGTACCAATAATGTTACCTCCCATCCTTCCCTTCCTGCTTGACCTTTTAAAATTTCTATACCTGTGAATACTTAGTTCCCAGCTTTGATTTCCTTGTACATGTCTCTGAAATGGCTATAACGTCATACCAATTAACCTGCTTTTGTGCAGTTAATTAATCTATTTTTGTTCTCAATCCTATTTTTACTTCCCTCTCTTCATTTAATTTCCTATACCTGATTTGATATTCAATTAACTGGCACTCCCTGATTCAGACTCTGTGTTGCTTCATGAATCTGGTTAGTTAAGGAAATATACAGTCATAGTGCATGGAAATGGCTTTGTATTTTCAGAAAGCTCCAGTGCAAAGTCTGTAGCTAAGTGTAAATTTAATGCACCATTAATGGCATTCATTCTCGGCTCACTACAAAATCCAAGCCTTTGAATTGTGGAATATTTGCACAAGCTCGACTTTGTCAAAGTTCCTCCCAATCCAATTTTTAATGCCTGCTTGTCTGTCGCAGTCGTCTTCAAATAGGCACCCTCCGGAATAGCTGTCTTGCTCACTATTCTTTCTCTTCCTGCCTCCAAGCCGATCTCATCCATTATAGATCCAATTTTTGTCCTTTCAAAGCCAAAGGTAGATGTCATTCTGTGAGTTATTTACAATGCCACCGGCAGTCCTGAGCAACAATCGCTCTCAGCAAATGATTGTACATTAATTATTTTGAGCTTTATTTGCAAATACTTTGAAAATTAGTAATTGCTCTTACAATATCTGACAGTTTGCTCAGTTAATGGAATGCTCATAGATTCTGCTGTAACTTATTATTAAGGAATTTGGAGAGAACAAGAGATGTTGAGTGCACCCAATAAAGAGAGCTGGTTGGCATTCTGCATATTTTAACTTCACTTTCGTCACTATTTATCTCTGTAAGTCATTCACTTTTATTGAAAAGTAGTCTCCTAATTTTTATCACAGACACGCACTATACTTATTTTTTAAATATACAAACAAAAAGTTTTTATGTAAGATAAAACCTTCAACATTTCTGGCATATATTTAACAATAAGTGACAAGAATAAATTAGAATTTGCTATGGTGCAATTTTGGAACTATCAGAACTTGCTGCTTTGATGAAGGTACTGTTTTCTTGTTTCTTTTAAAATCACTTAAATACATAAATGTATCAAAAGACATAAAGAAAAGCAATACTCATGTTTAGCAGCAATTTTAACTACCAACATTGTTCTTTTGGTTGCAAAATGACTTCCTATTTACACCATACTCTTGTTTATTTTGGGTGTTCATGATCACTGTTACTTAATGTAGGTAATTTCCTGGTCATTTATTGAGAAGCAGCAGTTTAGATTTGTATGTGAATTAATAAGGCAAAGGAAAGAAAACAGACCTGTGAATGAAGAAAATGCTTTTTCAATCCTGGAGTCATTCTGTAGAATGGAGGAGGAGAGGCAGCACTTTCTCATATCTAGGTTGGCCTACATTCTTTTGCTGTGGTCTCTGGTCGACTTAGGTAGTCTCAGCATCAGTAGGCTTTGTTCTTCCTTCAGGTTGATGCAGACAAACTTCTGGACTTTATCAAAAGAGGTGTTGTGCCTCGTTTCCCTGGATCTTCTTGTTCCTCCCTCCCTTTGATCCCTGCTAATAGACCTTAATTTGGTGGCTGGCATACAATGCTACGTCAACCCCTCTTGGCCAATGGCAATGGGACAGCTACTATGAATCAGATGACTGTTGTCTCCTTGCCGAGCCTGATTTAGAAGTTAGTTTTCATTCCTTCTTAGAGCAAGACATTCTTATTTTTGGTTAGATGCATTGATAATAGAGTAGGTTGCCATATGAGTGAAGACCTTTATGATTCTTATCACCAATCCTATGTTTTCTCACAGAAATTTGATAACGTTTGCAGAATGCTAGTTATTAATGTGATACAGTTAGAAGCGGTTTCATCCTACAGAGTTAAAACAAAATTTGGAATGCTGAGTTAACACAGATTAAAGAGGGCTCCAATTCTCAACAACATAAAATAATTAATTTTACATTCTGGAAAATTGAGGAAATTTTCCATTGAGGAAAGAAATCAATTTGTACCAAATTCCTTCTATTTTATCAATGAATTTTTATGTTGTAAGCAGTTAATTTGCTTAAGAATTTGATTTGACCACCTACATTTTGTATGTTTCAGAGATAGCAGGAATTGCAGTTGCTGGAGAATCTGAGATAACAAGGTGTGGAGCTGAAGGAACACAGCAGGCCAAGCAGCATCAGAGGAGCAGGAAAGCTTTTCTGAAAATTTTCTGACGAAGGGTCCTGACCCAAAACATCAGCTTTTCTGCTCCTCTGATGCTGCCTGGCCTGCTGTGTTCCTCTAGCTCCACGCTGTGTTAACCTGAAACATTAACTTTGTTTTTTCCTTCACAGATGCTGCCAGACCTGCTGAGCTTCTCCAGCAACTTTATTTTTGTTCCTGATTCGCAGCATCCACAATTCTCTCGGTTTTTATAATGTATGTACAGAGCACGTGAGTATGTCAGATTACATGGAACTCGAATCTGGGTCTGTAGTACACCAAATAAGATGATTTGTTTTACAGTCCCCTGTAATCACTTGTGTTTAATGAGGCCTGTTTTTGTTCATTCACAAAATATGTAGATATCGCATTCTTACAAAAACAAGCATGAGAATTTTAAAATCAAGCTATTGTTTGACTGGGATGCAAATGAATGTCAGTGAACATGGCTGTAGGGGAATGGAACTTGGCATGAGTTAACATATGTGTAGCGCAGGTTTGGATAAATACGCATTTATGCAGGATAGCAAGTGAGAGACCAGCCAGGAGGAAGTACTAAGTCTGGGGATAACACAGGCAACAGTGAATATTTGAGCTGCAGATGAACTGAAATGGGGTCAAAGCAGATGGTTTTATTGTTGATGCAAATACGAAGTTAGAAGCTTACCTTGGGACCAAATGTGACACTGTCTTTCTCCTGAGTAATTTTACACAAGTTAGTTCACACAACTATACAACATTTTCTTCTATAGGGCAAGACTTGACTGCTATTCTGGAGCAACTTCAAGCTCAGCCATTTAACTAAGTTGCTGGACATTTGGTGTTTAAAGTGGGCTGTTCGTTACATTGTTACCACATAAAGGATGTTTGCAAATTAGAGAACATCACAGTTTGAAGATATTGCATTTTGGAAACCACTGCACCACCAAAAAATGGTGAACAGCTGGGTAGAAAAAAAGGTAGAAATTCCCCCAAATCGGAGAGTATATTTCATTGGAAGTTTCAGACAAGATGGACGTGTCTAAGTGTTTCAGACCAGCTGGACCCAGGGGCAAATCTGAATCTTTCCCTGTTGTGTTTTCTTTCTCCTGAACACAACACTTACATGAGACTGGAAACACAAATGTTCTTCATATAAATAAACACACAAAGTTGGAGAGGTCTTGACAACATGTCTTATTTGCCTGACTATAAGCGGCAGACAACTTATCATGTAGGACCTTGAATTATTTTGTATCTAGTGATCAAGATTGATCATAGCCATAGCTGCTTGAAAGCATTGACAATATCTACAATATAGGAAATGTTTATACAGTACAAATTTACAGCTTAATAAGGTTCTGGGATAATGGGTCGATAAAGTATGATGGTGATCTTTATGTCACACCCCTATCTGGGGTCATTGTGAGCCTGATCTGAGATTAATGATCATTCTTGCAATGAACTGTAGGAATGCTGAGCTTAGATTTTGACTCTAACCTTGTTCTACTTGGAACAGAATTGGTTGTTTTTCTTGAATGAGATCTTTCCTGAATTAACATCAAAGCTTTTTTGACATCATCCCCTTTGATATGCCCCTTTATATGAGTACTTTGTGAGATCTTGGTTCAGAACATATTCATGGGATGGAAAATCCAAACTTGCTATCCACCAATGGTTACAGACAAGCCCTTCGCACACACAGCATTTTCTCAGATGAGGAGCAACGCAATGGGCACCTAAATATTTTGAAGGACCCCCTCATAAGAATGGGGTAGAATACACAACTTGTTGATTGTCAGTTCTGACGTGCCACAGCAAAAAAAGTTCTCAATATTTTTCTTACATTAATTTTATTCAGTACCTATCCCTGATCTAGTACTAATTGCTCAGGACTTCCAGCAAGCTGTCCTCCTTTTCTACTGTAAACACTGAGGCAAAGTAATTATTCAACATTTCTGCCCATTTCCCCATAGTCATTTACACTATCAACACTTTCAGTCTTTAATGGGCCAACACTGCTCCTAAGCACCCCTTCTCCCTTCAGGCAACTAAATAATTTCTTCTTGTTGACGTTGATATCTCTTGTAAGTTTAGTGCTTAATGCTACCAGTTATATCCATTTTAATAGCTGTAACATTTGACTTTCTATACTTGAATCCCTACAGTGTGGAAGCAGACCATTCAGCCCATGAAATCCACACCAACCTTCTGAGGAGAACTAATTGAAGGATATATGATGTTAAAGGGGATTGACAAAATAAACATAGAAAGGATGTTTGATAATAAAATGTGAGGCTGGATGAACACAGCAGGCCAAGCAGCATCTCAGGAGCACAAAAGCTGATGTTTCGGGCCTAGACCCTTCATCAGAGAGGGGGATGGGGAGAGGGAACTGGAATAAATAGGGAGAGAGGGGGAGGCGGACCGAAGATGGAGAGTAAAGAAGATAGGTGGAGAGAGACTCTCCACCTATCTTCTTTACTCTCCATCTTCGGTCCGCCTCCCCCTCTCTCCCTATTTATTCCAGTTCCCTCTCCCCATCCCCCTCTCTGATGAAGGGTCTAGGCCCGAAACGTCAGCTTTTGTGCTCCTGAGATGCTGCTTGGCCTGCTGTGTTCATCCAGCCTCACATTTTATTATCTTGGAATTCTCCAGCATCTGCAGTTCCCATTATCTCTGATAGAAAGGATGTTTCCTTCTAAGGGACAATCTATAATGAGATGTCATAGCTTTAGGATAAGGGGTAGCAAAGATAGTGAATCTGTGGAATTGAGCAACCCGGATTGTGATGGATGCTAGGGCATTGAGTAAACTGAAGGAGGAGAGAGATAGATTTTTAATTAATATTGGTTTTAAAGGTTATAGGGAGCATGTAGGAAAGTGGAGTCGAGTTCTAGACAAAATCAGCCATGACCATATTAAACAGCAGAGCAGGCTAAAGGGGCTGAATTGCCTACTCCTGCTCCTTATTTCAGAGGTCATTTGTAACTATTTTCTGTGAGTTTACGAAGAATTCCTTATTTATATTACAGCAAAACTTTTCAGACAAACTTACATGTGCTCTTTTTAAATAATGGTATTTTTTCGTTACATTTGTCAATTGTTTTGTTCATCAAGGTGAGGCATGATGTTAGAGCTGGAAAATGTTCCTTTATGGTGAGTAAATGCACACAGGTCAAATTTAAAAGAGAGTTAAATCAATAGCTGTCCAAAAAGAAAAGTGAATGTTACAGAATCTAACGTGCTCGGAGAAAATGGATGTGACCAGATCAGTTACCAGTTTTCCAAAATCTCTCCAACTTCACTTTTCATTGAAGCTGGAGGGCAAACATAAATTCAGCCTGCATTATCCTCGTAATGTACACCACACACACTAATCTACACTTTGATGTAACTATACCTTTTTATATATTTGAGTATATCAAGCTGCTGTTTTGAAATTATTCCCTCATTTATTTTTATTTAATTTATGATTACTTCATTGTTTTTGAAAGTTGTTTTTTATTATGCTGCCAGAAGCTATTGTGGAAAGTTGTAAATCAGAGACCAGATGAATTATTACACAAAAAATACTTTCAAAAGCAGATTGGTGGGAAAAATGCTCAAACTTTTGCTATGAAAACGACAGATGATCGACCTGCTGCTATATCAAGTGGCAACTACATCCCATACACAGTAACAACTTGTGATTCTCAGAAACAGGCTGTCTCAGTTTCTGTCCTACTAGCACATGATGTTTTTAATTAAAACATTCTATCCTGTACTCCATTACAGTGCATACCACATCCAGTTCATTAGGAGCTCTCTTTTTCTCCTTAATCAGTGGCATAGACTGTTCCTTTGCATCTTATTGACAAGAGTACTATTTGCCCAATTAACAATGTATTACTTGGTACCTGATTAGTACTCTGATTTCATTGGTTAACCAACTAACATGCCACAGCTTAATAATGAAATAGAAGCCACATTGCATTGGCTGGCAAAGTAATATTTTGTAACCTGAAGGCACAATTTTCAATTAATACACTACCTTCCCTCATCTTGAGGACCAAAAAAACTGACAAGCGTAACAAAAATGTGATTGTTTAAAACAAGCACAATTAATTTTGTACGCAAAGATTTTGCTGCAATACGTTTATCAATTCTTTTTTTGCCAGTCCACAGGTTAGAATTGCAATGGCCACTGCAAGGTGGTATAGTCTTTGACATTTTAAAAATAGTTTGAAATGTCAGAACAAAAATAGTAGCTATTTAATAGTAGGCCTTTTGATCTGATGACCTTGCTTGAAATTTATAATTGTATCTGATCATGTTGAAAACATTGTGGGTGTGAATGTCATATTAAGAAAAATCCTTTTCCTACTCTGTCACTACAAACCCTGTAAATCTTATATAATTGTGATATATTGTAACATTTTATATACTGGCATTGCATTAATGTTCTGGCCCCATTGGTTGAGGCTGTCTGCAATCTCCATCCCATTCTTGAAGAAAAAATTGGAACAACTACAGAAAATAGCTCATTCATGAGATGATTAATGTAAAGGATTAGGTTTCATGATGTTCTTCTGAAATCTGATGTAATTATACCTTGAACATGAAACTTTAAAAAATTGCAATTGCAATAAATAGCAAGAGTTTTAGCCTGAGTCAGTGAGTTTATTATATATGATTCTGGTGACTTACTAAGTACTATTTCCATATTTTCAGTAATATTAAAAAAAACTGGTGAGCTTACTGGAAAGTTGAACTGTTTTCCACTGTTGATTAACAATGACCAACCACAATGTCTGCTGTGAAATTTGAACAATGGATTATAGATTAGAAAAGAAATTTCCACTAACTGAAACAATAAAATTCAGTTTATCAGCAAGAGATAGTGTAATTCACACAGCGAGGGAAATGATACCAAAGTAACCCAAATCTGGCAAACACACACGTTCTATAGTGCTGACTTCTGCTTGAGAAAAAGCGATTCTAAATTGGACATATGTTTGCTTAGCTTTTATTTATTGCAATCAGTCATGTTTCTTAGTTGTGCCTTTCCTCCCAACATCATAATACCTCCGTTAGCCAAAAGCATTGTGTCTTTAGGAGAATAACCTTCAGTTTTCTAATCACTATTGATCTCTCCCGTTTTAGCATACTCCAAACTTGAAGCCAAGTTTGTTCTTTAGCTAAATGTATTTTGCCATCAGTGACCCATAAATATACATCCATTAGCAAAATTATGACACATATTTAATTTAAAAACATATCTCAGTTTCTGCGCAATTGCCTTAAACAAATGTTGACTCGATCATTATATGAGATTTCACTCTGGAATCTAATGCTTTAGTGATCTTGAAATGTGAGTAGTATTGAAACAAACATAACGAAATGTAATGGAACAACTTGTAGGGCACATATTTCTGCTGCTGTTGAAACTGGAAACTGAAATTGTAGCCAGTTCCAAGAAGAAAATCTCCCCAGATAAACTTCCAGAGCACAAAAGAACCATTATTCTTTTTTTTACATGAATCATCTCCACTTTCCTTGATAAGAACAAGACTATGTATCTTTCAAGCAAGTAACAGAAAGAGTATGACATGGCCACATTTTATAGTTAGCTGTCAAACACAGACGAATAGCACAAACCAACTCCATTACGTAAAGAAGAATGAATTTCATTTTTAATGCACAGTAACACATGCATTTTACAATCCACAGCTATGTGTAATAGCTCATACTTTAAATAAATTATGTATGACATGAACTTCTATATTCAAGAAGTGTATTTCTAGGTGTTCTCTTAAAACTAGACTTAAGTACTGTATGCTTTGTACCCTGAAGGTTGTGCTTTTGAAGATTACTGTGGAACTTACAACAGTTAATGCATCCCAGGCATTTAGAATGCATGAATTTTGTGCACGCTACTTACTATGATCTGCTTATCACAGAATCAGCAGATATTTTGAAATGGTTTTCATCATAAGTGTTGCCTGGAAACAGAACTGAAATAAATCTTTTGAACCTTCTTCCTTTTATCTGCACACTGATTTTAAATTCCACAGAAACAAAGAGAATTCTATTCAAATTTAAACAGAAGCTAAATATATATTATGCTAATACTGTTTTAGGAAGCAGCAATAAATCACACATGATGAGACTTTGATCATGTAACAATGATCTCTTCAAGGGATTGTCTCAATCTGCTTTTTTATTGACTAGCTGAATGATCTGAGTGCAAAAACTCTCTCAAGTTACTCCTTTCTGATACCTTCCAAATCAGGTAGTTTAATCTGAAACACAACATCATCTCAGGTGACGGAGAATTTTATAGGCTGCAAGTAATTGGACTTTTGTGTAATCTTTGATCATAAACCTTCCAGAAACATATGGAGGGAGGTATCTGCAATTGGATAATCCCCTTTCAGGGAACGGCAACGTCTGTTGCATTTTAGTTTTCATCAACAGAGGTAAGTGGTGGCTTTTTAAAAAATAAATCAATGCATACTGCAGCAAGTGATTTCTGGCACCCTATTTTTGATTTAAGAGCAACAGTGAATTAACCTGAACACAGTTATGTGCCTGTTCTCTGACTTCCTGTAAAATTAATTCTGTTTCATTGGATTCTGCGATTGATTTTGAAGGTTGAAGTTTACTTTATGATGTATGTTTAGGTATATATATTTCGTATGTTTATGATGTATGTTTAGTGTTGCGTGAACTGTGCATGTGCATGTTGTCTGTTTGTGCATGTTGTATAAGTGGATAAACCTATGTACACAATTTTGTTCTATTGTTGAAAACTAAGATTGAATAGTTCACTTCCCTCCCTCAACAACTATGCTCCAGTTTCCTTTATGAACTCTTTGAGTATAATTGAGCATGTGGATGAGGGAAGGGCAGTTGACATGGTGTACATGGACTTCAGTAAAGCCTTTGATAAGGTTCCACATGGTAGGCTATTGGAGAAAATACAGAGGCACGGGATTGAGGGAGATTTAGCAGTTTGGATTAGAAACTGGCTTTCTGTAAGAAGGCAACAAGTGGTGGTTGGTGGAAAATATTCAGCCTGAAATCCGGTTACTAGTGGTGTGCCCCAAGGATCTGTTTTGGGACCACCACTGTTTGTCATTTTTATAAATGACTTGGATGCAGGCATAGGTGGATGGGTTAGTAAGTTTGCAGATGACACTAAAGTCGGTGAAGTGGGGAAAGTGTGGAAGAATGTTGCAGGTTGCAGGGAAACTTGGATAAACTGCAGAATTGGGCTGAAAGGTGGCAAATGGAGTTTAATACAGATAAATGTGAGGTGCTTCACTTTGGGAGGAATAATAGGAAGGCAGAATACCGGGCCAATGGAAAGATTCTTGGTAGTGTGGATGTGTAGAGGGATCTTGGTGTCCATGTACATAGATCCCTGAAAGTTGCCACCCAGGTTGATAGTGCTGTTAAGAAGGCTTACGGTGTGTTAGGTTTTATTGGTAGAGGGATTGAGTTCCGGAGCCATGATGTCATGCTGCAACCGTACAAAATGCTCGTGCGGCCTCATTCGCAATATTGTGTGCAGTTCTAGTCGCCCCGTTACAGGAAGGATGTGGAAGCATTGGAAAAGGTGCAGAGGAGATTTACCAGGATGTTGCCTGGTCTGGAGCGCAGGCCCTAGGAAGAAAGGCTGAGGGACTTGGGTCTGTTCTCATTGGAGAGAAGGAGGCTAAGAGGGGATTTAATAGAGACATACAAGATGATCAGAGGATTAGACAGGGTGGACAGTGAGAGTCTTTTTCCGAGGATGATGACTTCAGCTTGTACAAGGGGGCATAGCTACAAATTGAGAGGTGATAGATTTAAGACAGATGTCAGAGGCAGGTTCTTTACTCAGAGAGTGGTAAGGGCATGGAATGCCCTGCCTGCCAATGTAGTTAACTCAGCCACATTAGGGGCATTTAAATAGTCCTTGGATAAGCACATGGATAATGATGGGATAGGGGCTCAGATTAGTTCACAGGTCGATGCAACTTCGAGGGCCGAAGGGCCTGTTCTGCGCTGTATTGTTCTATGTTCTATGTTCTTCTTATATGTCTACATAGGTTTAAAAATATGATACAGGATAAAGCTTCCTGTGCTCTACCTCAACAATTCTTCAACCCTGGAAAACCTTCTTCCCTCCCTCAACAACTATACTCCAGTTTCCTTTATGAACTCTGAGTATAATTGACAGTTTTATATAAGTTTGTGCTACATCACATGTATTTTGTGCACAGGGTAATTCTCATTACAGATGTCTGTAAAAATGATATTTTCAGCCGTGGGTGTGAAGATTGAATAAAAATACTATCAGTTTGGGTGGGCTCTAACACCAGTTTCCAGAAGTGAAAGGATGATACATTAATCTACTGAGCCATTTACTTTGACATGTACTTGTGTGCTTGACATGTATATATGCGAATTGAAGGCCTGATCAACAAAATTTGACTTGTTATATCACATGTTACCTCAATGAGGTCCAAGTGTTAAAGTAGCTCTCACAGCTAAGATAAGAACAACTAAAATGTCATGCCCTGCTTATGAACATACTCAACCAGTTATAACGATAATACTACCTTTGGGATAGCTATTGCAAATTCATTGGATTATCTGCACAAAGTAGGCACATCTTCATCTAATATGTACAATACATATATGTACAGCAGTCTGTTGGGAATCAAAGTAACATGAACTTGCTGCTACAACAAATCCACATTATAAAAAACACATTTCAAAGAAAAGAATGTAAAATTGCTTTTTTGTGATTCTACTTCCACAAGTCAATATTTTTCTGAACAAGATGTCGTGCAATCTGACTACCTGAGGTCATCCTGGGAACAGGTAGTGCAAGTTTCTTGACATGACTAAAAATAACTTGGTTTCTTTGTAGCTGACAATATGTTGTACTCTATTATTGATTGAAACAGTTATTAACATATCTGAGGAAGGGCCACCGGACCCGAAACTTCAACTGTTTTTCCCTTCACAGATGCTGCCAGACCTGCTGAGCTTTTCCGGCAACTTTGTTTTTTCCCTGATTTACAACATCTGCAGTCCTTTCAGTTTTAATTAACATATCTTGCTTAATGTGATTGTTTCGAATCAAACCCTACCACTGATGAACTCTGTATGGAGTAAATTGTATTTTGTTCCTTACACTGATTTCTGACAACAGCAATGGAAAAGTGAAAAGCATACGATTAGTATAGCAGATGTAATGGTGATTATTAAAACAGAGCATATTTCTCTGCATATTCTTTGAAGGATCACTATTTGTTACTATGTAAATAAGTGCAATTAATTTGAGAATAGAATTAAAAATTTAACTAAAATAAGAATGAATATATGTCAATGAGTTTTATGGGGTAGAGTTATATTTTGGCTGATTCTGCTGCTTAAAGTTCAATTTTGCTGTAGGCTGGTTTCATTGTTTAGATAATAGAATATATTCCAAAATGTATTATTTAATTCCAAAGTCTGCCAGAGGACATATAGCACAGTGGTTGGCAAATCTAATCTAAAAGATCTGAGGTTAGATCAACATAAAGTCAATGCCTTGTGCAAGTAAATGACATTGCATCATTTTAATGGTAGCTTCATCTGTCTGAATGGTTGATTATTTGTAGTTTTAGTCTAATGGAGATAAAACCACTGCAATAACTGTCTCAGTTAAATAGTTCTTAACAATGGTTCAGAAATGGCAAGTAACGCAGGCAGGCTGCAACTGGACTCTATGTTCGACTCCTAGGAGGTTTCTGAAATTCCTAAGATATTCAAACCTTTGATGTATTTCACACATTCATTCACTTACAGATTCCTTTCACTTCACACTTCAAGTACTTGAAAACTGGAAATTTTCTCTAAATTAAAGTTTTCAATCTTAGGACTGAGGGACTTGTTAAATAGATCGTGCCGAAACATAATGCATTTTTATGTTCGCATTTACTTCAAAGAAAGCAACACTTATGCAGAGAGCTGTGAACTTGGGGCATTTGACCTTTTACTGTTAATGTGCATCGAGTTCTCAGTGGAAATCTATGAGAAAGGTCAGTTACAATATACCAATGCGAGTATGTAGTTCATCTAGTTAGTAGAATACGAAGGCACAGTCATAGACCCTGACATTCCAGGAAGTGAGCTGTCAATAATTGGAGTACTAGCTTTCTTTCTGCCAGTTAAAAAGTGGTATCAATATTAAAGAGCCTATTTGCCTTAGATCATTTGCTTTAGCTTATGCCTTTCGATCAAACCATGGAGGATGGCTAAATTTGATTTCAATAAAAAAAGGCATTAATAATTACTAAGCCTAACAGTGACCATGTAGCTACTGTTGATTGTTGTTAAAGCCCATCTAGTTCATTAATGCTATTTGGGGAATGAATGCTGCCATCCTTACACGGTCTCGTCTACATGTGACTCCAGGCCACAGCAAGGTGGATGACTCTAAACAGAACATCAAGGGGCAATGGTTAGATTCTCCCTTGTTGGAGATGGCTGATGCCTGGCACTTGAATTGCAAATATCACTTGCAATGTATTATTCCAAGCCTGGATCTTATCCATGTCTTGCTGCATATGAACATGGGTTGCTTTTGATTACTGTGCAATCATTAATGAGTATTCTCACATCTGACCATATGATGGAGATCTGCTCATTGATGAAGGAGATTAATATATTTAGGCTTCGGATGCTAAAATCAGGAATGCCTACAATCATGTTCCGGTGCCGGGATGATGGAATTTCAACAATACAACCATCTTCCTTCATGCCAAGTATAATTCCAGCCAGTAGAAAGCTTTCCTCTTGATTCCCATTGACTCTCATTGTGCCACGTCTCCTCGATGCAGCACTCATTCAAAAGCAAGGTCAAGTGTATTCATTCACTGACAAGGTTTTAAAGAGAAGAGTGAAGGGAAGGAAAAGGCAGTTACAGTTTAAGGTCTTTAGAGTCCACAAATTGTGAGAGTGCAACCTGAGTCCCAAGTTTTTAGCTGAAGTCCTGTTTCCTCAGGACTGCCCACAGCTTGTAAATAACCTTGAATTCTTGATGAATAATGGCTTTTCCAATTTGACTTTTCACTGGTGCTGCTTCCTGGGATTGAGAGAGAGCTTGGGAGATAGGGAAAGAGAAGAACCTCTAATATTCTTGCTATAACCAATCCATTTGTTTATGCATCACTTTGTTTAAAGCAAACTACTGAAATAAGATTCCTTCTTATATTCCAAGTCTAGCTTCACTGTCTTTTGCCAACTGAGTACTCCAAAGGTAACATTAGCTAGGATTTTCCCATGCTTGTAGTAATAAGGTTAGAGGCAAGAATGTTGGGAAAATATGACAAGAATGAAAAAAAATCAGAATCTCAATACCCTAATCCTCCCCTTAGGGTTAATAATGAATACAAAATCTCACTACTGAGCTGTAAATATCTTACTTTCATGCATAATAATTTCATTAATACTCTAACTCACCTTATTTATATGTGACTACCAAATTTTCTCTACTTCCATGAAAAGCTAAATAGCAAAACTTTCCTAAATGAAAGTCAGAGCAGGTACCTGGTGGCGGCAGCCCGCTAATTTCTTATACTGGTTGCCATCAAACTCTGTCTTCATCATAATGTCAGTACATTTTGTGGGTATCATCTTCCTCAAACTTTCATGCACAGAAGATAGCAGCAGTAGATTGCTACCCAATGCCTGTTCATGGTCCAACTCAAAGTATCAGTTTTTCCTTCCAGGACTTCACTTTGGAGATGAGGGATGGCTATGACTTGGATGCTTCAAACACCTTGAAGTACATCTCAAGCACCTAAACAAGATGTACCTAATGGCCTTAAGTTGACTCTCCTGGTGCTTACTCTGTGTTTACTTGAAGGCTGCCTGCCAGTGTGGCTTACTTTGTTTCTTTTAGTGCAGAGAGATAGAGGCAAGCAGTTTATCACGGTGGGGAGCACCAAAAAGCCATGGAGTGTTCATGGCATTGTATGACATTTGGTAACATTAGTGCCATCTGCAGAATATGCAAAAGCATACAGTATGTGTTTCAAGCAAATGGTAACATGTAGAAGTCAAAGAGTGTTTGGCATAATCTGGGTGAAATGGAATTACGATCAGTCAGGCTGTGCCACATTAGTCAATTAAAGGGCGGGGGGGATCTGATTCCAGTCTACCAAGCTGGCCATGGTAATTCCGGAATCCAAAGCTGGAGCACAGATAGATCGGTTGGAGTACTGTGGAGGCAGTTGGACCTATAATGAGGAAAAGGGAGAAAATTAGCTTGATAGCAATGGATGAAAGAGGACTTTGTCCTCAATCAGGAGAAATAGAGGTGTTGGAGGTATCCCCATTGAATGAGTAAGAATTGCAGATGTCAGGAAGGCCTAGTAATTTTGGGGAGATATGGTGGGTGAGAGCCATTGAGTGCACATGATGAATGAAATACTGAGAGCTATTGTCCATGAGCCTTGGTGAGGTAAGTGTGCGGTGGAAGAGTTTCAGTGAGTGTTGGCCCTGTGAGATGGAGTAGCAGAGGGAAGAGGTCCCTGATATAAATATATAATTGCACACTGAGAGAGCCAGGGAAGAGAAGCAATTGTCAGATCTCATCCAGTCTAATCACTGCTTAACTTTGTAGAGCACAGCATATCATTGACCTTCTTCCTGCTGTCCATTTCCTTTAACATAGGCAGAGCACTGACCCAGCCCAAGAGCTATATCCAGGTTGGTTAGATCTAATGCTATGGTCTCCTTTGATAGTCTAAGGATAAAGCACTGGCCTAAGTGCCATTGGTGTAAAGATCAGAAGGACCCAGTAGTGGCCAACAAATCTTCCTCCCTTGCTGCACAATTCATTGGGGAGGGAACTGTAGATCCTGTGCCCATAATGAATGAGTTGAAAAGTGAAAAATGGAATGAGAAAAGTGACTCTGAGCCATGGTGGACCAGGCACCATGAATCTCACTCATCAAAACGCTAACTGTAAATGGGAAAATTCAGTCCTTCGTCTCCAATATTTGAAGTTATTATGTAAATGTAATATTTCTTGATGTAAATTTCTTGACACACTTGACTGAGTGTTGATTTAAAAAGTAATTCCAATGCAGCCAGTGTTGTATATACCACAATGGTTGCCTAGGCTTGTCAGGTAATCACTATTGCCATTTTAAGTCAACAGTGTTCTATCCAAAACCATTTTAATCCCTGAACACCTTGGACCTTAAAGTCAAAGGTGGAAAAATGAGTATTGGTAGTTTATTTCCACTATGAATGTAACACCTGTTCACTACACAAATAACACATTTAAACATTTCTCCATTTTGTTTACAATAAGCACATAGGTACCAGGGTCAAGACAGAGAGAACAGTGCAACAATTATGACAACAACATGCACATTCCATATTCACTCTCTTTATATTAATCTGAGTTCCAAATTTGTCTTGGGACTGGGTGTCAGACCTGTTCATTGGCTTTATCATGTTACCAAGTCTCAAAGCTTCACTGCCCATTTTTACAATCCAGATGCTAGATTTGGGGGCTTTAACACATAATTTTTAAGAGGTTGGTGGGTGATAACTTGAGGTTTGTGCTATGAGCTGCCCATACTGCTTGCAAAGCAAAACTTTTCACTGTACTTAGGTACATGTGACTACGATAAATCAAATCAAATCAATTATGGTATCTGGACTTGCTTCCTGCACCTCACTCACAATTGATTATACAACAACCCAATAATGTTGGATGTAACGGGACTTGATTCTGTTTCTTGGATCTCCCATGGATAATCATATTCCTTCTTAGGCAGCCTCTCAAGACTGAGAATGACATTTTTCCATTCTGGAGTTGTGGGTTCCGAGGTGATTAAACAGTCCAATGTTGGGTAGGGTTAGTAGGTTTTGATGATGTGGGTGGGTGGGTTGCTTGAATTTCAAAAACTCATTCCACTGTTTGCACTTGGTCTCTCCGGGGCTGTCAGAGATCCAATGGACAATAAATCCTGGCCAAGGAGCAACACCCACATTTCATGATGAATATGAAAGAAAATGTTTGGCACCTTTGCAGATTCTCATTTTCTGGTTTGAGGGGATTCAGTGCAAGAAATTCCTATAAGGAATCTACCAAAGTTCAGGAATTGAAACATGTTGTCTGGTGGCTCGTTGTGAATCTTCATTTATGTGGTGACAGTGCTGTGCAGAGGTAAGAAGCTGGCAGAGGATCTTCTTCTGGATGTTTTCAGCCTGAGGTCCATGCGATGATTTGCAGTTCAGCTTCTGTTTATTACATAATAAGGAGACTATGATATAAAGATCACTCACAAGATCACAACTAGTTGAAGCCAAGCATTTTGCTTTCAAGGTGGATTATGACAGCATTCTGGAATTCTGGAATCAACAGGAGAACAGGTTATATTAAACTTGGTATTGCATAATGAGGCAGAATTAGCTGATGATTTCAGAGTAAAGGCACTTTTAGCCAGCAGCAACCACAATACAATTGAATTTTTCATCTAGTTTAAAGGGAGAGCAATGGATCTAGGACTAGTACTGTAACCTTGTGTAACGACAACTATATAGGCATGAAAGCTGAAATAACTGCACAGAAGCAGGTGTCCCAACATCAGGTTACCCTTTATTTACTTGTGCACAGTACACTGGCTGTGGTTAGCCAGCTCGGAGTCAGTCGCTTGAACTGAAGAGATTCTAATCTCCTGGTTATATTTTTTAATGTGTGTGTATATATATATATATATTTTTTTAAAATTATACCCCTACACTATTGCCATACAGCAGTAGTGCTTATTTTTCCCACAGCACCCGTATTGTGTGTGTATAAATCCAAGAGTCAGTAAAAATACCATGTACAAAACAATTTTATTCAACGTTTCCTCTATCCAGAAAAACACCCATGTGGCCAGGGAATGAGTAACAAGCAAAGCTCAGCAGGTGCTATGCTTGCATGAAATAAAATGTGAAGGGTAGGGTAGGGATCAAATCAAAATACTGTTGGAGGGGAAAGTGAAGTACCCAAAATCCCACGGTGCCCACATCTCCCAAAAGGCATTGATTCCCTGGTTATATTGGTTAGCCAGGGCTGTCCTGAGTGACCCAGGTTAACAAGCCCAATCAATGACTTTGTAGTCAACAAGGTCAACCTGGTTCCAATCACTATTAAAGCTAAACTAGCTGAAGTGTGTTGATCACCTAGAGAGAGACAATGGAGAGTCAACAATAGATAATGATGAAAACGTGGAACAAAATGAACAAATATTTTATCAGAGATAATGGGAGCTACAGATGCTGGAGAATCCAAGATGACAAAGTGTGAAGCTGGATGAACACAGGAGGCCAAGCAGCATCTCAGGAGCACAATAGCTGACGTTTCAGGCCGAGACCCTTCATCAGAGAGGGGAATGGGGAGAGGGTTCTGGAATAAATAGGGAGAGAGGGGGAGGCGCACCTCCATTTCCTACCTACTAACCTCATCCCGCCTCCTTGACCTGTCCGTCTTCCCTGGACTGACCTATCCCCTCCCTACCTCCACACCTATACTCTCCTCTCTACCTATCTTCTTTTCTCTCCATTTTCAGTCCGCCTCCCCCCTCTCCCTTTTATTCCAGAACCCTGTCCCCATCCCCCTCTCTGATGAAGGGTCTAGGCCCGAAACGTCAGCTTTTGTGCTCCTGAGATGCTGCTTGGCCTGCTGTGTTCATCCAGCTTCACACTTTGTTAACAAATATTTTATCTTTGTTTTCAGTGTAGAGGAAACATTTCAGTAATAGCTGTAAATCAGGAGTTGGGAGGTGCAATTTGGTGAAGTTACAATCATAAGGGAAGCAGTACCATGCAAACTGATGGAGCTGCATGGCAGAAAGTAGATATTTATAAATGCATCTCTTTTCTGATTAGCAGCATGTAACAACTGGAGTTCCATGGGGGTATGTGATATGGCATCAGCTATTTACAATTTGCATCAATGACTTAGACAAGGGAAGTGAAGGCATGGTAAAGAAATTTGCTAACCACAAATATGAGGAGGAACATATGTTGTGAAGAGGGCAAAAGGAGGCTGCACGACAGACATAGATAGATTGAGTTAATGGGCTAAAATGTGGCTGACCTACAATGTGAGAAAGTGCAATTTATTTTGGCAAGAATAATTTAGAAAAAAAAGTGTCAAATGGCAAATGACTCCAAGGTGTAGAGAATCCAGATGGTCTACCGAATGAATCACAAAATGTTAGCATGCAAATACAAGCTGTAATCAAGAAAGCTGATGGGATGCTTTTATTTGTTATGAGAAGAATTAATCATAAAAGTGAGGATGTTGAGCTCAGTTATATTGAGCACTGGCGAGACCACATCTCAAAAGATGTGTACGGTTTAGGTTTCGTTATTTAATGATGGATGTAAATGCTTTGGAAGACATTTACTAGATTGATACAAAGAATGTGCGGGTTGTTTTATGAGGATAGTTTGGAGAGACAGTCTTGTTTTCATTAGACTTTAGAAGAGTAATTTAGAAGAGAATACTTAATTGAAGTATATAGGTTTTGAATGTCATGATATGTTGGATGTGGAAATGATGTTTACTCTTGTGGATGAGCTCAGAACTGAGGGCACTCAGTTAAAAATTAGCAGTTACAGTTTTGGGACAGAAATCAGGAAAACTTTATTTCCCCAGCAGGTTTTGCAATTTTGGAACTTTGCCTCAGAAGACATTATTAAATTTTGTTTACAGGGAAAGGCAGATGTAGTTTTTTCAGGCACTAGAGTAGATGGAAATGTGGAATTCAATTAATCATGATTGTATTGAAAGGTGGAGCAGATGGAGGGGCTGAATGGCCTATATCTACCCCTAATTCTTATGTTCATAATACATGAGCCCTCACTGAATTTTCTTAATATTAATTTTTCAAAAAACATTTTGAACAATTAATGTGTTTGTTATGCTGCTGGAGATACATTGTTCTGTAGTTTTATTCCTATTTATTAAGCTAGATTTGAGTTAAGACTACGTCTGGCTTTAACAAAGCAAAATCAAAGCCATGTAAATTTCAGAAATTCAGGAATACATCTTGCCATCGTGTTCAGATATAATGTTTCAAATGTCTCATTGTTTTCAATATGAGAAATGCACTGCAACAATTGCCTGACATCGTCTCATGGAGCCAAAAAAAACATAGAACTGCATTTTTTTCCTCAAGACATTAGACAATAATGTCAGGAAAGGGCTGCGTGAGGTGGGACAAAGAGTTGAGTAGGTTTGAATTTCTGACAGCGCTACCTCTTCTCTAGACAGTCTGACAACAAATTATGCTGTCTCTTTTGAGATCAAGATTTTTTTTTGTTGTTTTGCCAGATTGAAGATGCTCTTCTTGGATTCAACAGTGTTAGGAATCCTAATGGTCTTACAGCAGCTCATTTCACAGTAGTTAGAACAAATACACTTCCACTCAGCACCAGAATCATCATTTCTCTTTAGCTGGAGCTGCTGCCACTGGAAATTAGGGCTGTAGACAACCCTCAGGGGGTTTGTCTTTGCCAGCTGAGTTACTTTATGTACAGCAACAATTTATTAAATTGCCTCCTTTTTAAGTTGCAGTAATAGGCATTGTGCTTAGAATAGTTTAAGAGACATCCAGAACATTATTTTTTAAGATGATGGCAGTAATTATATTGTGATTACCTAACAAGACAGTTCAGGTTGCATTTATGCCTACTGATTTATGTGGATATCCAATGATTGAGCAAGGGCCAGTGATCTTGACTTGTTGAAATTTGTCTCTTGAAGTACTTCAGGTCATCGCCTGGTTATTTTGAATGAAGCACATGACCAAAAGCAATAAAGTGAAAATCTGGATTATTCCCAAAAAGCACTGAGCACTACGCAGGAAACGTAATAAAAAGGAGCATGTTAAATTTGATTTTATTTGAAGTGGAGAGCTTGAAATATAAATTTTTTAAAGTAGCAGTTCTGTTTTACCTGCACATGAGATAAAGAAAATGAATATCATGCTGAAGGGATTTAAACTCATAGCGACCTTGAATCGTTTAATCATTCACAGTCAGAATTGCCAGACAGGACTTTTTATTCATCTACACGATTTGGGCACCCCCAGCCATGCCAACTTTTGTTGCCCATCCTTAACTGCCCACAGCACAGTTAAGAGTCAGCCACATTGTTGTGGGTTTGGAGTCACATGTTGGCCAGACAAAGTAAAGATGACTGATTTTTTTCCCCGAAGGAGCACGATTTATTTTTTCTGGCAATCAACCGTGGTTTTGTGGTCATCGTTAGACTCTCAATTCCAGATTTTTACTGAATTCAGATTTCATCATTTGCCTTAAACTCAGAACATTACCTGGGTCTCCTCATGAAATATCCTTGGATCTTGCTGACAAATAAACTGCATCATTCCATTTTTATCCATTGAATTATTGGCAGAATTTCACTTGCAATAGTTACTCAAACCAAACTTTTACCTCGTGTTTCCCCTAATAATCTATTCATGCCAACACCCATGTTCCCATTTCTCATCTACATGCTACCCCCAAGGCATTATCTTAAAGAATACTGTTGCTTTGTAGCTGTATGTCAGCAAAATCCAGTTCTACCTCACCGATGCTTCTCTCAATTCCGTCAGATGCTAAATTATCATACTGCTTATCTGTCATCTCCTGATGAATGAACAGAAATTTCATCCAAATAAATGCTGAGAAGACTGAAGCCATTGTTTTCGATGCCAGTTATAAACTCTATTCCTTTGTTGCCAACTCTATCCCTCTTCCTAGTTCCTGGGGCTTCATTAGATTGGTCCCAAATTTGTTATCATACGAGATGATATTCTGCCCATTTCCTTGTACTATTACTGAAAGAGCCTTTTTTAAAAAAAGAACAATCTGTTCAGAGATGCTAAGCTTGCAGCCCAGGGCCTAACTCACATCAGCTTTCAATCACCTCACTCCTTTAAACCCTCTGATCTGTGTTGGCTCTCAGTTAAGCAGCATTGTGGTTTCAAAATTCTCATTCTTGTTTTTAGATTTTTCCATAAATTCATCCCTGCCAACCCCTATCATGTTCTGTAGCCCCAAAACTCTCTGAGATACCTGTGCTTCTCCAATTCTGGTCTCTTGAGCAGGCATTTTGTTAGCTCACCTGACATTTCCACATCTGCCGTATCTTATGCTCTTATGCCACACCTTGGGAACTTTTATTGCATTAAAAGTACTACATGAATATGTGCAATTGTTGCTATTCATGTAAGGGCTAATATGATGGGCATTAAGGAATGCTTCCTCTAATCTTTGAAGTCAGGTAAAAATAATTTAATGTTGCTTTTCCCTGATGCAAACTACCTGTGCAATCCAAAACATAAGTATATTATTAAGACTTTGAAACTTAGTGCATAAAAATGATATGTAAACTTGGATCTTAATCCTGTTTAACGGTCTTTCCACTGTTTGTAACATTTTAGGTTCTGGATTGAGGAATTTCAGCCTTAATTCATAAAGCCTTGATGTGAAATATGTTGTATGGTCATGTCAGTTCATAATGAAAGTTACTGCCTTCATTCTCTTTAGCTATAGAAAGCTATATGGCCAGTTTGGTCTAGTGTGGTAGAATAAAGCTATTTTCTGGCCTGACTAGAATAGTCACTTTTGTAGTCAACGAGAGAAAGCTTATTGCATGTTACCAACTAGTTTCAGGTTACATTGACATGGTAGAATTGTAACAGAGTTTTTGAGAATGATCATATGTTAGATCTTGTTGTTTTGAAATCCTAAGCAGCTATGCCAGCAAGTCCATAAACATCATCATAATGGATGGCGGTAATGCTAGTTCTCAGTATTAACTCTTTCAGAATATTCAAACCCATATACAACCAACAATAAGGTGACTTACTTCACTGGCATTATGGTTGCAACTTCTCACAATGCATATGAATTGGACCTAAATTCTGATTAGTTGCTCCAGAGGATAAAACACACATGGAACAGTTTATTGAACTTATATAACATGGAACATGTCATTTTATTCTGTCAAATGCAGTTTAATTGCATCTTCACTTCAGCAGTATCATTTGAATGAGTTATTGCCGGAGGGCAGCAGCATTCAAACTAAGTCTTGCTTTCAGAAATCTGAAAGTGTTCATTGTCAAAGTTAAGGAAATTCACTTCACTCATTCTTGAGTTCAGAGATTGCACAGTGATCTACTGCCAAATTCGGATAATGTGTAATGATCTCACACACAGAAATTACTAAACACTTAACCTGCCAAGTTCAGAGATTCCAATAGCCCACACCGCTAAATTCAGAGATTGCACATTGATGACTCTGCCAAGTTCAGAGGTTACAAAACACTCACACTGCCAAGTTCAGAAATTGTTCACATTATCAAATGCAAAGACAACACAGAGCTTGCATGACTGAGTTCAGAGAGTAGACAGTGTTTACACACAGTTTCAGAGAATGTATATTGCTAAAGATCACTGAGTTCAGAGAACACTCACGTTTCATGTTTTCTACTTCAGAGTGCAAGCATGCTGATGCTCAGAGTTTAGTCAGTTATGAATGCTGTGAATCCTCTGGAACCAGTGTGAATTCTGTGTACTTTCTGAAGGCTGTACTGAGAGCTTAGTGTACTTCCTCAACCAGGAGTGATATGCTTTCTGAAACCAATGTTTGGAGCTCAAATATGAAGGACTGGGCCATAGACGATCTCAACCTGAGGACAACAAAGAGCCAGTGCATTTCTCTGAACATGGAGTACTGTGTGAACAGGATATTCAACAAACATTTTGCTGATCTCAAGTTCACAGTGTTGAAGATGGAGAGTTGTTCATCTGTATTGATCAGCAAAATCTGAAAAGCAATGCCTTAGCTGCAGAATGCTCCATAGTTATCCAAATCTTTCTCAGATTGTAGATAAGGTAGGTATTTCTTGGTCATCCCCATTTGCGCTTCAGAAGTTAGTGAGGGGCTTTTTTGGTATCTTTGTATTCCACATGATGAAGATTTAGTGAACGTTAGAACCCTAGGATGTACAGAAGATCAGAGGGACCTTGGTATGCTAGCTCATATATCCTTGAAGGCTGCAGCATAGGTATGAAAGGTGGTCAGGAAGGCATACGGGATACTTGCATTTATTAGTCAATGCATTGAATACAAAAGCAAAGGGGTTATGTTGGAACTGGAGATTACATTAATTAGGCCTCAACAGAAATACTGTGTGTAGTTCTGGACATAACAGTGTAGGAAGGATGTAATTGTAGTAGAGAGGGTGCAAAGGAGATTCACCAGGAATTTGCTTCGACTGGACTGAATCAGCTAAAAAGAAAAACTAAGTAGATAAGGTTTTCTTTTCCTTCAGAGATCTCATTGAGGTGTACAGAGTTTTGTGGGATCAAGAATCAAGTGGTAACTAAGGTAATGAGCAAGAGCTTGCCGTGGCGTAATGGTGAGCACGCGGGTTTGTGACCGCTGGGGTCTGAGTTCAAGTCCTGGGCCAGCCTATTTCTAAGGGCGGCATGGGGGCTTAGTGATTAACATTGCAGCCTCACAGCACCAGGGACCCGGGTTCAATTCCAGCCTCGGGCGACTGTCTGTGTGGAGTTTGCACATTCTCCCCGTGTCTGCATGGGTTTCCTCCAGGTGCTCCGGTTTCCTCCCACAGTCCAAAGATGTGCAGGTTAGGTGGATTGGCCATGCTAAATCGCCCGTAGCGTTCAGGGTTGTGTGGGTTCTCAGGGGATGGGTCTGGGTGGGATGCTCCAAGAGGTGGTGTGGACTTGTTGGGCTGAAGGGCCTGTTTCCACACTGAAGGGAATCTAATCTAATCTAAACTTTAGAGTGGATTTGAAGATAGAACCTAGAACAGTACTGCACAGTACAGGTCCTTCGGCCCACCACGTTGTGCTGACCTATTATCGTACTAAGATCAAATTACCCTGCATACCCTACATTTTACTATCCTCCATGTGCCTATCCAAGCATCGCTTAAAAGTCTTTAAAGTATTTGACTTCACTACCACCATCAGCAGTGCAATCCATGCACCCACCACTCTCTGTGTAAAGAGCCTACTTCTGACATCTCCCCTATACCTTCCTCCAATCACCTTAAAATTATGCCCCCTTGTAATAGTAATTGCAGCCCTGGGAAAAAGTCTCTGGCTATCCACTTTATCTGTGCTTCTCATCATCTTGTAAACCCCTATCAAGTCGCCTCTCATCCTTCTTTGCTCCAATGAAAAAAGCCCCAGCTCCCTCAACCTTTCCTCATCAGACCTGCCCACCAGTCCACGCAGCATCCTGCTCAATCTCCTCTGCGCACTCTCTAAAGCTTCTATATCCTTCATATTATGAGGTGACCAGAACTGAACACAACATTCCAAGTTTGGTCTAACCAGGGTTTTATAGACCTGCAGCATGACCTCGTGGCTCTTAAACTCAATTCCCCTGCCAATGAAAGCTAATACAGCACACACCTTCTTTACAATCTTATTAACTTGGGTAGCAACTTTGAGGGATCTGTAGATGTGGACCCCAACATCCCGCTGTTCCTCCAAACTGACAAGAATCCTACCATTAACACTGTAAAAACTTTTTCACACAGAGGGTGATTGGTATCTGAAACTCACTGCCTGAAAGGGTAATCCTAGCAGGAACCCTCAAGATATTTCAGAACTATTTAGACGAGCCCTTGGAAAGCCATAACATGCAAGTCTACAGGCCAAATGCTGAATAAAAATGGCATTAGAATAAATAAATGTTTGATGAATGCACAGACATAATGGGCCAGGATTCCTTGCCAAACAGCCACTGAATTTACAACCACATTCATTTTTTGGCTGCAGTCATCTTTGTTTAAAAATACATTTGCAACTGGAATAACTGTAAATTCATTGGAGGTTCTGATCCATGTCATGACACTGTAAGGAGGTCTGGAGCCAAGTGATCCTGATGGAGCCGAAACTGAGCATTGGTGAACAGGTTAATGGTAATTAAAGTCACCTAATTCACATAATAAAATGGTTAACGATACTTTCACCACTTTGTTGGTGATTGAAAGGATTTTGATGGAGTAATAATTGTCCAGGTTAAATTTACTTTGCTTTGCAGGATTATGCTGGACAATTTTCCACTTTAATAAAAACAAGTAATGGAAATACAACATATGGAAAGGGAGAAAATCAGAGTTAATGGGTATGATTTAAACTGCAAGTGGATAGAATTAAAGTGGGTTAAAATCTAGGCCAACATTTCATATCAATGCCCCTTTCATCAGAACTTCAAGGTTGGGTAAGAGGCTAATGCCAAAAAGAAGAATAGATCAAGTCAGTGAATGGGTGGAGAGCAGGGAAAATTAAACAAAAAAAAAATATGGCAAGACAGAAAGAAATGTAATTGGACAAAAAGGAAGTGTCTAGATGAAGAGCAAATGAGAAAATGAAGATCATAACCAATAGCTGTTATTCACAAAATTGGCAAAGAATGTAAAAAGATTACATTTGTGTTTTCTTCCATCCTTCCATGCAAACACTAACTTATCGATCGCTCGAATATATCTTCTTTTCTCTCCATCTTCGGTCCGCCTCCCCCTCTCTCCCTATTTATTCCAGTTCCCTCTCCCCATCCCCCTCTCTGATGAAGGGTCTAGGCCCGAAACGTCAGCTTTTGTGCTCCTGAGATGCTGCTGGGCCTGTTGTGTTCATTCAGCTTCACATTTTATTATCTTGGATTCTCCAGCATCTGCAGTTCCCATTATCTCTGATCGCTCGAATAGGACTGGCAAACTATATTGTTAGTTCCTTATTTAAAAACAATAACAGTATTGAAATGTTGCTGGAGAGCTATCACCACTGTGATTTACTTGATCAACTCACACATTCCAGCTTCAGTGCCATTCAACAAATGATATTATATCCTTCTAATGATGGATACAGTTTAAGGACATACCCATTTGGTGTCACTACCTTATACAATTTTGCTTGTTGACATCCTTAGCTATTCCAGCAGGAAACCAGATACCCTCTGTCAGATATAGACCTGAATGTTGTGTCATTTGGTCAAACTTTGCAATTTTTTGCTTCCATGTGGGTCATACATATCCTTTAGCCTCCCTTGTTTTTCTAGGAGCTCGCTACATATAATTGGAAATTCAAATAGGTGACGGCTTGGTAGAGTTGTGTGAACTTCCCTTTGAAATAAAAGCTCAGTTGGTGAGGGGCAACCTGTTCTGAATGGTGATGTCTTTAGATACAGCACTGCAATCTGGAAATTCTGTTTCATTTCCCAACACTTTGTAATCAAGATCTTAACAGCACCAACCATTTCTTGAAATAGCTTGCCCGTTATTACAAACAAGACTGGAAGGGTGAATAAGTTCCTCTCTTTTTACACCTGGTGTTGGTATAAAAGAGTGTTCATGTTTTTTTTTAAATAATGTACACTTTGTTTAATTCAGTATATACGTGAACCCATGTAAAGCAATGAGAAATATAAGCCAGATTGACCTCTTTAGTTAGCAAGTAAACAGTTTGTTTTATTATTAAAAAGAATTCAGTAAGTTAAAGGTTTAGCCATTACTAAATTGTAAAAACCATTCTGAACTCATTACAAATACATGCAATAGCATACAAACAAACAGAACAAGTTTCTGGGTGGTTTGCGATCAGAAAAAAGTTAAGACCATGAGAAAAGAAGAATTTTACATTCTGATATTTGCGTTACAATTCCTGCGGGTTGCCACGAAGGGAACCAGGTCATCGTTCCAGGGATTGTGTCTTTTAACTTGCAACCTACCCTTTTCCAGAGTGGACGCAATAGCATTTGAAATTCCTTTCATTTTTAGATTCAATATTTCTGGGATGAATTTCAACTTGTAACAGAAATGCTATCTGTTCCAATTTGCAGGCCTTTCTTGATATTACCGCTTTTCTGAGCCAAATGCACAAGTCTACAATGTTAGTTCTTCCTGGGTTGGGTTTCAATAATGTGACATCACAACGGAAGCAATCCATATGTACAAAGGAACTTCACCTTTCCATTGCCAATACTATCAAAAAGCCATTGAACAGTAAGAGGTCCTCAACACTCCTTTTACATCATAAGATTCAGCAAGGTTCAATTTGTCTCCGGCTGCTCCTTCAAATGGACTGTCTGTTGTCGGTTGCGTATTGTCAGTTTCAAAACTATCAATGCAACTCGGTTCCTCAAAATTTTGTTTCGGCAACCAATTTATAATTTCTTGTGGATCTTGCCGAGCTTAGCAACAAAGTGGTACCTGGCTCCTACAAATATTCTCTTTTTTTCAAATGACACTCCCAGCTATAAAATCATTCATGGAATTAAAGATTAAAAGCCATAAAATGCAACTTATGGCACCATGTACTGAGGACAGTTGCTTGAAACAATTTCTTGTGACATGCTAAACAAATTGAAAATGGCACTCAGCACACAGGCAACCCCCACACATGATGTATCAGGTGGTTGTCAAATTATCTAAAACTTATAAGCAAAGTCCATTATGAGTAGAAAATGGTCACCATGAAGATTGAATGAGTCTGGAGCAATTCCAGTCCAAACATTTATTGGAATCTCATGAAGCATCGATTGTTTTTCATGTTAGCTTGGCTCGTGTGTCTGACAAGTTTGCACCTGTCTTACCTACCACTGCTTCATGGTCTGCTACAGTTTTCTTTGTTAAATCTTTCCTGCATTCAATACCCATATAAGCCTCGTGTAGAAGCTCCAGAATGCCAAGTCAGAGTGATTCAGATTTTTGTGAATTTTTGCTATCAGCTCAATATTATGTCAAAAGATCTTCCTAATTCATATTGGTTGGCCCAAAGTAGTCTTAGGTTTTCCTGGCTTCTTGCAGTGCATCAAAGCAACCTTCAATTACGATTTGCCAAAGAGCCTGAAGTATTGGATCTTTGCATGGCTCTTCCTGCAGTTGTCGAAATTTACATCATCTAAAACTCATAAAAGTAGTTCTGCTGTGATGTGTATTTCATTACTGCGAAATGGCAGTAATGCAATTGATAAATAGTGGATGCTGTTTGGATAATGCATACTTTCTACTGTACAGTATAGCAATTTTCTACGGCAATTTCCCTACAATGCAATTTTCCAAGGTGATTTTCTGAAGTGTGAGGTCACACAAGAGCGCAGCTATCACGTAATAGGAGAACTACCTGTACAATCAATCTTCAGCATGCCTTCAACTTCTGACTTGTCTTGGATATGAATGCTGAATTCTTCCAGAGGTTCTACTGACAGAATTTTATCTCCCATGGGTGCAAGGCTGTATCCCCTTTCGAACAGCCAATTGTAATGGACCGATCTGAATATTTGTTTTCAAGTTGAGATCTGAGTGAGGTAGTTGTTGGTATCTGTATCCTTGCCGGTACCTTATTGATCCAATGAGTAGTAGCAAACTTAAGGCAGGCCTGTTCAAACTCGAGCTTGTGGATGAACAAGACAAGAGTCCTATGATCATATTGTTGATTGATTGTCGATGTATTTTCGTGTTATGTTGCTGATATGATTAACAGTCAATTCAGTATCCGTAGGGGAAGGATAACAGCACTCATCCCAGTTTCAGTTTTTCTCCTCAATGTGTGTTTTCCAAACGTATAATAATAATAATGGTTACAAATGGTTCTGGTGATGTAATTGCTTGTATGGACTTGCGAATGATTACATGTGGATTACTCATTGTTAGGATCCCAGCAGATGTTATTCCTGGATAATTCACATCCCAGATTAAAATCTGTCTTGATAGATTATTCACGATGGAGTTCATTTAAACATTGACCACAAACTTTAATCCTCTTTGAATACTAGAGTGGTCCACAGGTCTGACAGATTGAAAGGACAGAGGGAGGAACCCTAATAACTGAAAGCTAATCAATTCACTGTCCTTTTGGGGAAATGAAAACCCTTGTTTTCGAAATGCATCTGTAGCTGTTCCTGCTTCTATTTCTGCATTCTTTCTTTTAGCAGAGTGGGATGTTCTTATCCATTGAATTACAGATTATGGTAGAACACAATTCCAATGAGACTATAACAAAACTGCACCATTCCAACACCATGCTTTTTGTTTTGTAATGATGTGTGCATGTCTTAGGTGTGTTTCTTTATTCACAGGATCTGGGAATCACTAGCTAGTTTATTGCCTATCCCTAATTGCCCAGAGGATATTTAAGAGTCAACCGCATTGCTAGGATCTGGAGTTAAATGTAGACTAGACCACGTAAGGATGGCAGATTACTTTCCTTAATGGACATTAGTGAATCAAATGTCAGTCAACAGTGGCCTTCATTAGATGTTTAATTCCAGATTTTTATTGAATTCAAATTCCATCATTGGTACAACAAGTAAGGGTAGGGCTTATATAATTAATTGTAGAGCCTTCAGTGGTGTTGAAGAACAGACAGGCATAGGGGTTCAGGCAGATAATTCTTTGAAGTTTATATCGCATATAAACAGGATGGTTATAAAGGCATTTAGCACGCTTGCCTTCATTGCTCACTCCTTTGCATATAAGAGCTGGGCCGTCATGTTGAGGTTGTGTAGGACATTGCTGAGGCCTCTTTGGAATACTGCATCCAATTCTGGTTGCCCAGTTACAGGAAGGATGTTATTAACCTAGAGAGGGTTCAGAAAAGATCGACCAGGATGTTGCCGGTTATGGAAGGTTTGAGTTATAAAGAAAGGTTCGTTAGGCTGGAACTATTTTCACTGGAGCATTGGAGATTGCGAGGCAACCTTACTGAAGTTTATAAAGTAATGAGGAGTATAGATAGGGTTAATGGTAGTTGTCTTTTTCTGTAGAATCGGGGATTTCAAGACCAAGGGGCACATTTTTAAGGTGAGAAGAGATGGATTTAAAAAAGATGTGAGGGGCAAATTGTTTATACTGATTTATAAAGAAAGGTTCGTTAGGCTGGAACTATTTTCACTGGAGCATTGGAGATTGCGAGGCAACCTTACTGAAGTTTATAAAGTAATGAGGAGTATAGATAGGGTTAATGGTAGTTGTCTTTTTCTGTAGAATCGGGGATTTCAAGACCAAGGGGCACATTTTTAAGGTGAGAAGAGATGGATTTAAAAAAGATGTGAGGGGCAAATTGTTTATACTGATTTATAAAGAAAGGTTCGTTAGGCTGGAACTATTTTCACTGGAGCATTGGAGATTGAGAGGCAACCTTACTGAAGTTTATAAAGTAATGAGGAGTATAGATAGGGTTAATGGTAGTTGTCTTTTTCTGTAGAATCGGGGATTTCAAGACCAAGGGGCACATTTTTAAGGTGAGAAGAGATGGATTTAAAAAAGATGTGAGGGGCAAATTGTTTATACTGAAGGTAGTTCGCATGTGAAACAAACTTTCTGAGCAAGTGGTGGATGTGGGTACAATTACAATATTTAAAACACCTTTTGAAAAGTACATGAATGGTGAAGGTTTGGAGGAAATTGACCAGGAGCAGGCAGGTGGGATTAGTTTAGTTTGGGGTTATGTTTGGCATGGACTGGTTGCTTCGAAGGGTCTGTTTCCATACTGTATGGCTGGGTGCTGATTCAAACACAAATCTTGAGAATATTACTCGGGATTCTGAATTAATGATCTCGTGACAAGTGCACTAGGCCATTGCCTCCTTCAAGGTTGTGTAAACAGTTCATCTGTTATTGGATAGGGCATATCTGTTCAAATTGCTATAGCTTCTCAATGACTAATGTGCTGGCAAGATTGGCAACGCAAAAGAGAGAAGGCATCCTGGCCTGTGGTTACAAGTGTTGTGTAGCAAATGACACTTTTGGTGGGTTTAATGTGAAATTTTGAAGTGGAATGAAGTTTGGTAATTATTTGGAAGGCAGGAACATGGATTTCTAAGTTTCCCTGCAGGAGGGGCCCTACGAGCAACAGGATTCTCTCCATGTCTGGGATGAGGAGTCTAATGGCTGGTATTCCTCCACCAATGTGGACTCACTCCACCCTGTTTTCTCCTGTAATGACTGAAAGGGAGGGATGGTATGAGCTGAAAGTGGATGGCACAGCTGTTAGTCTGGTGCAAGTAAGTAAAAACTGTGAAGAGACACTGCGGAGACAATGCAAGGTTAGTGGTGTGGGAGGCTGTAGGGGTTAGTAAGAATGTGTGAGAGGAGAGTTTTTAGACAGTAGTGAGAATGGTAGAACATGAGTTTTGGTGGTTGGTGACTGGCAGTAGCAGGGAGTGAGTGTGGGGAAGTGGAGTGTGATACTAACTTTAGCATAGCAAAGAAGCTTATTGAAAAAGTAACTGAAAGAATTACAGATGCTGTAAATCAGGAACAAAAACAGAAGTTGCTGGAAAAGCACAGCAGGTCAGGCAGCATCTGTGAAGAAAAAATCAGAGTTAACGTTTCAGGTCCAGTGACTCTTCCTCAGAACTATTCTGAAACGCTAACTCTGACTTCTTTCTTCACAGATGATGCCAGACCTAAAGAAACTTATTGACCTTGTTATGGCACTGTTGGACATTCCTCTGCACAAGGTAGCAACTTCGGACTGGATTGCCAATGTCCAGTGGCATGGCTTCCACTGCCAGTCCTCTGGGAAGATGACATTTATCCGTTGTACAACCTCCTCCAGTAGCGCCTCCAGGTCTCTTTTGGAGAATGGTGGCTCCCTCTTCCTTTTCACCGACATGTCCAAATTCTGTGCTTGACTGTGCAGACTAGCTTCTGAATGCCAATGCTCTTCCAGGTACACAGCTGCCCACTGCTATGGGAAAGCAGCCAACATTATCAAAGATCCCTCCCACGCCAGTTATACTCTCTTCCACACTTTTCCATCCAGCGCAAGATACAAAAGTTTGAAAACACATAACAACAACTCGAAAACAGTTTCTTCCCTGTTGTGACCAGACTTTTGAATAGACCTCTCAAATATTAAAGTTGATCTTTCTCTGCACCTTCTCTGTAGCTGTAACACTACAGTCAGCATTTTTTTCTGTTACCTTAATATACACATGTAAGGTATGAATTACCTGGAAAGCACGCAAAACAGTACTTTTCACTACATCTTGGTACTTGTGACGATAATAACTTAAATCACACAGCAGACTTTAAAAGTTGGTGCAGCTGCAAAGGATACTGATCTTCCAGCAAATGTCCGCTGATTGTTCTGAGAATGGCATGTGGGAAGACCTGGCCTGAATTGGACATGAGGGACACTGTAGGAGCAGAGTAGACAGTTAATGAAGGGACCTTGCTAAGACACAGCGAGAAAACTTCCAGGGTATGGTGGTGGAAATCCCTTCAATCAACTCAGTGCCACTCAGACTTCGCAAAAAATCTTAAAATTCAGCCTCTTGTTGTCATTCTTTCAATGTTTCTGTGTCAAAATTTGGAAAATCCCTGCCAAACCGCACTGTAGTTCTGAGGAAGGGAGCAACACAATTCTGAGGAAGGGTCACTTGACCCGAAATGTTAACTCTGTTTTGTCTTCACAGGTGCTGCCAGCCCTGCTGAACTCGTCCAGCAATTCCAATTTTCCTTTTAATTTGCAGCATTCGTAGTTCTTTCGGTTTTTATTTAGCACTGCAGATGTACCAATGTCTCATGACTGCAGATGAGTCCAAGAAGTAACTCGATGCCATCTTCTCCAATCCAGTTGTGAAAAGGACATAAATGTCGGCCTTGGCATTCATGTCCTGTGGTTGATTTTTTTTAAATTAAAAAAAAATCCAGTTGCCATCGCAATGTCAGTCTGGAGCCTTCATTTATGTGCTGTAAAAGACTGACTATCATAACTACCCAATCCAGTTCATGCTAAATTTTTTGATTCTTTTGAATGCATCCAAATCATTCTCACTCAGACCAGTTGAAAATTGGATTTGAATTTGGTGCTCACCCAATGCAATGTTGTGGCAGTCTCAAACCAAGCAGAAGAATGGTAACTGGTTGGAATCATAAGACCTGGATTTTCTGTTGTTGTTCCTGATGATTTCAGGCAGGATTATAAAGGAAAATAATCCCCTGATTTCCTGAAAAGTGCATTAGATGTGGAAAGATGACTTGAATAGTGACAGATTAAAAATGACTGCAAAACCACATTTCTGGATTCCATTGACAGTCTTCATGATCTTCCAATTGAAGTTACAGGTTCTAAGTACAGATAGAAGTAAAGTTTAAAGCAAAGATTTTTTGGTCTGCTTTTGTAATAGAAGTATGCTTTGAGCTGGATATAATTGAAAGCTGATATACATCTAAATGTTCTTCTTGTAAAATCTAGTAAATTCAACTAATCCCTGTATCAACCTGGACTGTATTCAATACATGCAATTTAATAAATCTTTCATTACTCACCCATAAATCTCCTTGTGCAAGTATATTTACTTATGGCCGCTGTGGAAAGAAAATAAAGCTATCAAGATCATAATTTCTTTGGGAATGACAATAAATGAGAAATTGGGATTATAGTCATAAAATAATTGTTTCCATTAATAACTCTTATATAAGAGAATGTCCAAGTGCATTTGCCAAGAAGAAATACACATAGGGTTGTGTCTGACTATTTGGGTTCCCACATGAAGAAAAGAACTGGGGGTTCATTGATGTCAATGAATTTGGACCTCAACTTGTATTAATCCCTGTGAAGAAGTAATGAGTAATATTAGTGTTTGTTTAATCCTCCCAATGCGAGCCCCTTTCAAGATTTCATTGGATCAATGCATTCTATTATCTGGGAACTCCAAATGAATTTACCTTAATCATATTAAAGAATTGGCATCATAAAATGATTATTTGGCTACAGCAATGTTAAAGTCTTGTACGAGTTAAATAGCAAATGTCATCATTTCAGGCAGAAATTCTGATGAAATTTCCAGACAAGGCGCTACCTGAGGAACCTTGCAATTTGTTGCAGATCTCAGGGTAAACCACTGTGAAACTCATTCTCCACCTTTACCTAACTTCTGCATGATCATGACCCTTGCAAAAGGTAACATAGAAAACTCAAGGAAGCCAGAAAATGAAGTTACTCATTCACCAGAAATATATTTACAGACCTTCAAAACACACCTTAACAGAAAATGGGTTAAAAAGAAAAAATAAGTTATAAAACATATCTTATTTAAACAGGAATAGATAAGATGTTAAAATCAAGCTCTGATTTCTATACTTAGAAAATAAACTTTCTTCATTGTGGTGATTTTAATGAGTTAATTACACCTTCTGACTCTTGTGGCATGTTAAACAACACAACCATCTGTCCAGAACAAGATATTTAATTCCATTGGAAGAACCATCTTGGATTATATTCAGAAGATCATAGCTTAGTTGATATTTATATTTGCAACACTATAACAGTGTTTTTTTGTCGTTTCTGTAATGAAAGACATTTTTATGTTGACACACAACATGCAGCTAGGAAGGCTCTGGAGAATGTTTAATCTATCTTACAACTCTTTGGCTTGAGCAGCATTATTGAAGTAGATTCCTTAAAGATAGTCTATGACTGGGATTAAGCTTACGGTGGCGGAGGAGTTGCATCAGAAATAAATACTCATCTTTCTTTTCATGTAAGTCAGCATTCTATTAATAGAGCCGTGCCTTAAATCAGCCATTATGTCTATCCTGAATCAAACAGGGCACTATAGTAGGCCACACATCAATGAATCAAGTTGACCTGGGAACACCTTAAGGATATTGGACAGTCATAGTTCCAGGATTCCTGATCCCATTCCTGGGGTTTCTAATTTTTACAAGTGCCTTTTAATTGTGCAGGTTGGTTCAGTTTGTGAGGCTATGATTGTTTTATTACCTTGGAGTAATGTCCTTTCCAAAGTTCAACATGGTCCATGTGATCACAGACCACAGACACTTGGTCATTGAACAGTCTGGGCAAAGTGTGCCTGAAGATTAATGCTTAATGTATCCATTAGTTTCACTGTAAATAAATCCATCAGAGACCTCAAAGTAAATGGACTCCATGTATCCCACTTGTGTTCCAATTAGATAACACAAGAATATCATTATATTTTGTGCAGTTGGAGTGTTTTGTTTTCTTGAAAGAAATGAAAAGAACAAACAGAACCTTTTAAACTTGAATGCCAGATTGAGTAGCAGGAAACAAAATATAACCGCAATCTGGAAGTTTCTACCATACAAAGCATAGAAGAAAATAAGAGATAACAAAATGTGGAGCTGGATGAACACAGCAGGCCAAGCAGCATCTTAGGAGCACAAAAGCTGACATTTCGGGTCCAGACCCTTGGGTCGAGGCCCAAAATGTCAGCTTTTGTGCTCCTAAGATGCTGCTTGGCCTGCTGTGTTCATCCAGCTCCGCACTTTGTTATCTCGATTCTCCAGCATCTGCAGTTCCCATTATCTCTCATAGAAAATAAGATTCATTTGTAAACTGTGAGTACCTTTAAGTTGGCCAAGGTCCCTGTCAGCTGGTTCAGGCTAATCTCATTGAAAGTTTGCAGACGGCACAAAGATGGAGAAAGAAGGCAGGCTGCCAAAGGACCTGGACAGACTATGAGAATGTGCAAAGAAGAGGCAGATGGAATGCAATGTGGGAAAGTGTGAGGTTGTACACCTGGGTAGGAAGAATAGAATAGAATATTTTCTAAATAGGGATAACCTTCAGAAATCTGAAGCACAAAGGAACTTAGGAGTCCAATTTGGGATTCTCTTAGGATTGCCATGCAGGTTCAGTTGGCAGTTAGGAAAGCAAATGTAATGATAGCATTTATTTTAACAGGTCTAGAATGCGAAAGCTGGGATGTACCACTGAAGCTGTGTAAGGCTCTGGTCAGACCACATTTGGATTATTGTAAGCAGGTTTGGGCACCATATCTAAAAAAGGATGTGCCAACAGTGGAGGGGATCCAGAGAAGGTTTATAAGAATGTTCATGGGGATGAAAGGCTTGTCATATGAGGAGCTGTTGAGGCCTCTGAGTCTGTACTCCATGGTTTAGAAGGGTTAAGGGGTACCTCATTGCAACTTACAGAATGCTGAGAGGCTTGGATAGATTGGACATGGACAAGATGTTTCCACCAGTAAAGGAGATTAGGACCCCTCAGAGTGAAGGGATGGCACTATGGAACTGAGATGAGATGGCATTTCTTCACCCAGAAGGTGATAAATCTGTGGAACATATTGCTGCAGACGTCTGTAGAGAGTAAGTCGTTCAATGCATTTAAGGCAGAGGTGGATACTTTCTTGATTCATAAGGGGATCAAAGGCAAAGGGTGGAAGGCAGGAGACTGGGGTTGAGAAGCATCTCAGCCACGATCAGATGATGGAGCAGACGCTATTGGTCGAATGACCTCATTTTGCTCCTGTATCTTAAGGTCTTAAGGTTATTTACAATTTGATTGACACAATTACAAGTTACACCTGCACTGAACTAAGACAAAACACACCTGTATTCAAACAACAGGATTAAAGAGATTATATTCAGAAGTGATGCAGACCCAATAGAGTAAGTCTTAAAACAAGTTTCAAGCCAAAAAATTGAAACAGTCACGAAATACAGTGCTGAAAGCAGTGAATGAGCGAACAAAGTTAAATAAAATGTGAAATAACAAAGGTAGAACAAAGGGATAGAAACTGGAAAACCAAGGGCCTTCATCTAAGTTCACATTCTTTAAACAAAGGATGCAGCTTCATAGATCAAATAGTTGCTGAACAAGCTCAATAAGATGTGGAAGTGTGGATTGCTATTAGTACTGGGGGTGTTGCATCGTGTCAATACCTCAGTCTTACCTGAAGAATAAGTTCCTACAAAGATGATCAAAGCCCTTAGAAGACTAGCTACACGTAAGAGTCAAATTTTGGATGAATCACTTAGAATTGATGTCCTATGAGCAAAAGTCACAAGAATCAATAGGTTGGCTTCTCAGTAGAAATCATAGCAAGGGCAACAAGGCTGAATTTCTGCATTGAATAATGGAGTTGGTGATTGCTTCAAAATCTATCAAAGCATTCAAAAAGGACTTCTTGGCTAAAAACAAAGAACAGTGCATTTATTCACTGCTAACAGATGGCAGATGACCCTAATATGCAATGCCCTGACAATGGCCAAACTTAAGTACAATGTAGCCCATGCTTTGAATAGGGCCATCAGGCAGCGTAGGTCTGCTGAAGATGAGATTCCAGCATATTCGTGGCCTGCTGTGCTCTGCACAACCTGAGCAGGCAAAGAGGGGACATGATGGATGCTGAAGAGCTGGGAGAAGGGCAGCAGTCATCCAATGAGGAAAATGAGGATAATGATCTTGAAGAACATCCTCTTCAGCAAGATATACTGACCAACTTCAGAGACAACAAGCCTGACAGGACTTAATTGACACCCAGTTCCAACAGATGTGAACTGGGTGCAGTGATCACTCAATAATTATAAAATGTCTTGTTCCTGGAAAGGCAAGCAGTTCCAGTCTGTCCCCAAAAGCAAATACAGTTTCTGTGTTTTTGTTATCTCTTCACCCTTACAGTTGCTGAGGAGAAGTGAATGTTTTCAATTGTTCAAGGATTTCCAAACTATGATGGTCCCACATGGAACAATGCGAAAGTATCAGTCTGTACTTGATGTTGGGGAAAGAGTAGCACTCCCTCAGACAGGTTTCTCAGAAAAGGTGATGTCAAGGATGGGAACTATGTAACTTGGTTCTCAAATACCAATAAATTTACAAATGTGCACTTTTATTTATGATAAAATATCAGCCGTGCCGCCATTATGTTGCCCAAAGCATTTCTTTTTGGTCCCCTCACCTTATGTGTAAAGTGGCAGCCAGTGTTTGATGTGGCACATGACTGTGTTTAAAAATGGCACTGGTGCTGGTAATCTCCGGGAGTTCCAAGCATGGTAGGCAATAGTGGCATTACCACTGGACAATTGATCCAAGGACCCGGATAATATGCTAGGGACCTGGGTTCACATCCTGCAGATGAAGGAATTTGAATTCAATAGTAATCTGGAAATAAGACTTTAATGATGACCATGAAATTGTTATTGATTATCAGGAAAACCCATCTGGTTCACCAATGTCCTTTAGGGAAAGGAATGACCATCCTTATCTGGTTAGGCCTACAATGATTCCAGACCCATAGCCATGTAGTTGACTCTTAGCCCTCTGGGGTAATTAGGGATAGGCAATAAATGCTGGTGCAGCCAATGATGCCCACATCCCATGAATGAATAAATAAAAAAGGTGGGCATTTCCTACCAGTGGTAAGAGGTAAGACAGACAGAGTGGGTGCAATAGAGATGTGGTGCATAACTAATGAGATGAGCTGTGGAGAATAGTGTGAAAAAACTGGTAAGGGCTCACAGAGAGTAAAGGCCCATGGAACTTTCCAACATTAATTCATTTGTTGATTTTAGTGGTTTGCGATCACAGTTATCTAATACAAGCAGTTGATGATTTGGAGTAATTTTCTGATAGTTTGTTGAGAAGAAGCAGTTTAGATATCATACATCAGTTCATTAGGCGAAGAGTGGAAGTATACATCTTGGGGCAGATGAGAGTTTTTCACTGATCCCGAACACACCTGTAAAATGAAGGACTGGAGGAAGCAAGAAACAGAAGTTGCTGGAAAAGCTCAGCATCTGTAAAGGAATGCCCTTGGAACGGTCAGAGGACCAAAACGTTAATTCTGACGACTTCACAAATGCTGCCAGACCTGCTTTTCCAGCAACTTCTGTTTTTGTTCCTGATTTACAAATGTCTACAGTTCTTTCGGTTTTTATTGATTAGAGGAAGCAGACTCCCACAGACAAAATGTCTTGTAGCCTTTAGTGACCTTTGGTAACAGCTGTCAATGTTAATCCCTTGGCCTGATGCAGGGAAACTTCTGGTCTTCCCTCCAGGAGCTGGTGGCTTGTTTCCTGATCTTGCTCATACCTGCCACTTTCCACCTTTCTCTATTGAAGTGCTATTTTGGGGGCTGGCAATCTTTAATCACCCATCTGAATCGTCTTAGTCAATGATCATGGGCAGCTACTCATGATGCCAGGGTGACCTTTGCGGTCTTGCACACCTCTGTTTAAAGGTGAGTTTTCATTTCTTGTGAGAATGAAACCTTATTTCTGAAAACATTGCACTCTGTTTGTGTAGTGTAGTGCCTGATAAATCTTTTGTTTATGCTTGTGGAAGACTAGTTACTAAAGTGACACAGTTAAACGAGATTTCATGTCACACAGGAAATTCCAAATATTCAATGCTGAGGGAACACCGGTTTCAGGGGGATCCAAATTTCCAACAATTATCTGATTTCTTTCTTAAATTCCACTGTAATCTATCCAACTTCTACTGTTACACTACATCAGAATTTCAAGGATTTTGCAGGGCCAGAAAAGATTCTGGCTGTCAAACTGTGAATTCTTGGTACAGGATTGTACTGCAAAGGAAACAATTTTTTTTGCAAGAAAAGAGAAACTGGCAGGCATGATGAGTGGGGAGTAAATTGTACAGCATTTTGAAAGCAATTGATGCTATTTGCCACACTACTTTCTCATAATCACTGAACTGATAATTTAAGCACAAGGCCCTCAGGTACTCACCTCTGAATCAATACCTTAAATTTTTCTTTATCCCGCTGCAATGCATCATTAGAGTGCTCTTTGTATCTAATGTAGGGTGAACTCATGGAAATAAAGAAACAAAAATCTCCCGATGGCAAGTATATTGACATTTACAGATGCAGTCTGAGTCATTAGATTCACAACATAAAAAGGGTAATAAAATTGTGACTGCTTTCCACTGAATAACATTTTTCAGCAATGTCACTAAATCCCACAGTGTTCAGTCATAGAAACATGCAGCTAAGAATCTCTGAGTCAAGCAAATATATTTTCCATTAGCTGGATTTATTAACCAGTGCAAAATTGATAACTTTATGTATTATAATCCAAATAATTATGATTTTATTGATTTAAAACATTCACTTATTCATTGGAGATCAGAATTGACCTGTAAAATCAGGAGCTGTAAATAGAAAATAAAGCCTATAAATGCTTGCAATACTGAGTATTTCCAATACTTTCTGATTTTTATTTCAGATTTTTAACAACTGCAGTATTCTGCTTTTACATTCATGGCAGCAATTAGGAAGACTGTGTGAGGAACAACAAACAAATCAGCTTTCAATTGGGGAATTCCAAAAGGACAGATAACGGAGAGATGATGAAACAATGTGAGCTTGGAATGTCCGAAAGGAAACAAGGGAAAAGTCAGGGACACAGTTGATTGGATGGTCTTGTCAAATGGCAGAGAATCAAAGAGATCCATACAGTTCATAAAGTTGAGACTGGAGGAGACAATGGAAAGAGTTTTAAGAAAATGATTTTGTGGGAAATGAAGGGAGCCAGTTTATCTTTGAATTTCAGGATGATTGTGGGAGAGCCAGAAGTTTTGATAGATGAGAGCAGAATTGTCCAGTTAGAACTGGTGGTGAAAAGCTAAACAAGTTGTCTATTCTTTCATAATAATAAAATGTGAGGCTGGATGAACACAGCAGGCCAAGCAGCATCTCAGGAGCACAAAAGCTGACGTTTCGGGCCTAGACCCTTCATCAGGGAGGGGGATGGGGAGAGGGAACTGGAATATTCCAAAGCCACATGACGTAGCAAGGTCAAAGAGGATGGCATAAATATGAGTTGACAAATCATAGGGAGGATGAGACAGCTGCAGATTCTGGTGAGAGAGAACATGATCAACCAAAATGAAGACTGAAATCACAGGGTGATCAATCCAGAAGCTGAATGGAGAAAGTAGGAAAGATGTCTCAATGATAACGTTGTTGTGATAGTTGGGATGGCAGTAAAGAATTAAAATTTTAAATAGGATAATGAGGGAGGTTATCAAAGGATGTAGCAGGATCTAGATCAGCTGGAAAGTTGGGAGTTTAACACAGACAAGTAGGAGGTGATGTATTTTGAGAAGAAAAATGAAAGAAGAGAATGTAGAGTAAATGACAGGACCCTTAGGAGCACTCGTATATATAGGGATCTGGGAGTCCAAGTGCATAGCTCCTTGAAAGTGGCAACACAAGTGGATAAGGTGGTAACGAAGGCATACAGCACGCTTCATCAGTTGGGTATTGAGTATAAAAGTTGCCAAGTCATGTTGCAGCTCTATAAACTTTGGTCAGGCCATATTTGGAGTGCTGTGTGTAGTTCTGGTCACCATGTAAGAAATATGTAGAGACTTTGTAGAGGGTGTAAAAGAAGTTATCAGGGCATTGCCTGGATTGGAACATATTAGCTATAAGGAGAGGCTGGGCAAGCTTGGATTGTTTTTTCTAGAGCGTCAGAGGCTGAGGGGTAATCTGATTGAAAATGTAAAACTACGAGGGGCATGGATAGAATGGGAATGCCAAATACAAGAGGGCATAGGTTTAAGCTGAGAGGGAAAAGTTTGGAGATGTACAAGGAAAGCTTTTTTACATGGGGGTGTTGTGTCGAACATGCAGCTGGGGAAGTGACAGAAGCAAATGTGTAAGCAACGTTTAAGAGACATTTAGACCGATGCATGTTTAGGTGGAGGACAGAGGGACATGGACCATCTGCAGGCAGGTAGGATTCGTTTAGAAATAGCATGATGGAGGGTTGAAAGGCCTGTTTCTGTGCTCTATTGTTCTACGTTCTATGTTAAATGAAATGTGAGAGGGATGGAACTGAGCAAATTCTCAAAGGAGCAGAGATTTAAGGAGACAGACCAAGATGTAATTTGTCAAGAAGACTTAAACTGCCAAAATGATATTCTGCGCAGATCAAGATTTGAAAGACATCTGGGGTAAGGTGTCATCACCCATAAGCTAGGTTTCCATCAAAGCAAAGATATTGGTTCAATTATCCACAATAAGCTCATGGAACTTCATCACAAGTGTACAGAGACTCTGGAGTGAAGTATGAGGAGGGGCTTTGAAAATTGATCCACAGTTTCAATGGTTTCAATGGGGCTGCAGGATCAACAGTGAACTGAATAAGGTGGAGCTTTTAACACTCGCCCTCATTTGCAGTTGCTTCTCAAAATGAGGCAGTGCCATGTACCATGATCTACCTTTTGGTGGATGTCAAGAGAGGCACGGAGAGAAGTTGTCATCTTACATAGTCAGGGTGGCATGGTGGCTTAGTGGTTAGCACTGCTGCCTTACAGGGCCAGGGACTTGGGTTCAATTCTAGCTTAGGGTGACTGTCTGAGTGGAGTTTGCATGTTCTCCTCATGTCTGCATGGGTTTTGGGGAAAACGGCTGCTCCTGTTTCCTCTTACAGTCCAAAGATGTCCAGGTTAGGTAGACTGGTCATGTTAGATTGCCCATAGTATCCAGGAAAGTGTAAGTGGGTTAGTCATGGTAAAAAGGGGATAAGAAAAGGGGTTAGGTCTGGGTAGAATGCTCTTTAGAGGGTTTCTGTAGACTGATGGGCTGAATGGCCTCTTTCCAAACGGTAGGGATTCCATGATAATTGAGAACTGAATGTGACAAGGACCTAGATGGTGGATATTCAAACAGCACTGAAGTATAGAGACGGACATTTCAAAGGGCACAATACCTGTAAGGGGTAAAGGGAAAAATAAATGTCTGAAGCCATGAGAACAGCTCAAAGAGAAAAAAGGTGAAGAACAACCTAAAAATAGAAGTGATTTGGAACAACAGTTAAATACACAGGCAAATGGACAACGGTAAGTTCCAGTTACATGGGATACATAATATACTGGTGGTAAACAATGACTGATAGGATACTATTGGAGAAAGTCTAGAGTTAAAATCAGAGATCCAATAGTGAAATGAAGTTGATGCAAATAAGATGGAGTCAATATGGAGCAACAATAAACTGTTGCCTAATTAGGCATACTGCAGTGAGTAAATGAAGCCCAGAAGCTTTTTGCAGGTAGGATGTTTTAATGGAGGCATTTCTATGATAAGGAAGAGTCCAAAATTGTCTGGAATCAGTTGTGAGATGAAAAAAGTAATTATAAGAAGCAGAAGAGAATTTATCTTGGCCCAGGAATCACTGGTCAGGCTGAAACTGAGAAACTGTAGGATTAGAGACGTTGTGACTGTTTTCCTTCGAGAGAAAGCTAAGGGGATTTGTGAGAAATTTTAAAAACCATTGGGTGGGGTTGAGTCTGGACAGAATGGATAGGGAGAACTTTTCTGATGAAGGGTCTAGGCCCGAAACGTCAGTTTTTGTGCTCCTAAGATGCTGCTTGGCCTGCTGTGTTCATCCAGCTTCACACTTTGTTATTCCGGATCCTCCAGCATCTGCAGTTCCCATATTCTCGGATAGGGAGAACTGTTCCCTTTATAAACAGATTGAGATTGAGTGCTCAGTTTTAAAGTATTTTGCAAGAAAAGAAAATGTGAAAGTGAACTTTATTACTCAATAAGTAGTTAGGGTCTGGAATTCATTGCTTGGAAGTGTGGAGGAGGTTGTTTCAATTAAGGTGTTCAAAACGTCATTGGATGATTACTGAACAGGGATACACGAAAATTTACACTAAATTGAAATGTTCAGGGTACTGGTGCAGACAGGTTAGCAACCAAATGATGTCCAAATGATGGCAATGATATGCTAGCCACTTTATCTACTACAAATAGACTTTCCATGTGAGATTCACTAAGCAAATAAAATGGCCTGGATTTTCTGCTGGCCAGACAGTCATCATTCCAGTGTAAACAGGAGTTACCATGGGGATCCTGTGGAATCTCCATGATGGTACGCTTTGAATGAATTGCCTGGGGAATTGAATTTTCTGCTTGATAATTCCTCTACACCTGGAAACCTCCTAAAACTAAATTGTAGTCTTTGGAGGGTTTTGATGAGATTAAATAAAATAATTACTTAGCAAATGTTAGATAACTAAATACACAGAGCACATAACATTCTTTAAATTTCAGAATACAGCAGCTGACTGGGGTGATAAGGTTTGCTTTCGTTTGACAGTTGCATGCTGAAAACTATCAGAATGGTCACATGGCTCTACATTTCTGAAGCAGCCCTGAGTGAAATTGCCTCTCAGAAATACCAAATTTCTTCTTACATTCAAAATGACGGGTCAGCGTATCAATCCATGTGAGATTGCCATTCTAAAAATCTCCAAAGCTATTCATCTCCCTCTGCATAGTGTTAATGACATTTATCAACTCTGCAAGGATTTATTCAAGTATTTTGATATAGGCTTATAAATACATGACAAAGCATAGGAAAATACATAAATAGGCATTGGGCCCGTCTTACATACAATATCACCCATCCTGTTTCCCAACCTACCCTAAAAAAAAATACGGTGCAGGCCAGAAATGTGAAATTAAAATCCATGTACAAAAAACTGAGTTAATGTTTTGGATGAGATGTGACAGTCCGGCACATTGGTTCAGATGCTCTGATCAGGATTAGAAATGATATGTCTGACCCTGTTTAGATTAAAAATTACATATTGCCTTCAGTTACCTTCTGTGCTGTAGGTTCCTAGACAGGGTTCTCCTTTTTCGAGGCTGTCCAGAAAGCCATGAATCCAACAGCAGAGGGAATTGTTATAGAGACCATTTCTCTTTTGCAGCAGGCAATTTATGGTATTTCATAATTGAAGTATTCAGCAGCACACTTTGACACTTTCTATGAAAGGGTAGGTACGGAAGGTAAGTGTGAGGCTTGGGTGCTAGATGGATAAGCGTGGGTAGAGAGCCAAGTGGATTGGGGGGCAGGGGGAGGGTGTGGTTGGTGAGGTGGGTAGTACTGAATGATAATCATTTGAATCCTTATTGTCCTTGAGAATGGGATCCTTACTCTGGCTGCCCTGGGTATTAAAGTGACCAAACACTGGACTGTTAGCAGACAATGCCCATAAGGTACTGCACCAGGGTACTCTGACTGAACCTGGCTTGACTGAGGACTACTCCTCCTCGACTTTGAGACATGACCACTGTCTTGAGACATTCAGCAAGCTAGTGTTGTCAGGTATCTGCTTTGAACTTTATTTCAGGACTTCCCTGCATTGTATTAGTGAGGTGACATTATATTATACTGAGGGTGATGAGTGATAATTCCCATAAATAGGTTTCTCACTGCCTGTTAATAACAAACTTGTCTCAACTTTAGGAATTTAGTTGGAGAATGTGACTTACTCGTCTTGACATTGAAAAAGGCCTCCTTGGAATCTGACACACTTGGCATGATCCTCCCAGTTTGCTAACCTTGGTGAGTATCATTCAGGGCCTGGGAAGGTTCTGCCCTCTGAGTTTGTCAGGTGAAAGTGCCTTTGATCTAAATAACACTAATGAAGAGAAACAAACATCTAGAACATCTCTCACTTTGGCAGTTCCAGTTGTGAAGGGCACTACATGCCACAATGTTATGGAACACCCTTTCTGGGCTATGCTGCAAAGCCCTGGTGGAGCAATCAAAGATTTTTTACAGATTAAGGTCTACTTGTTCAGCAATTAAAGTAATAAAACCCCACCCTTATTTTTCCCTGAGAACTTTGTTAGACATTGTTTCCCAAAGTCATTTGTGTTTTTTGGAGACAACAGATAGACAACAGTCTCTGTTAACCTTTTCACTTTCAAGCATTTACAAGATAAATTCTTTTTAAATTAGTAATATGTTGAAAAATCTCCAAATTCCAAGTCTCAAACCACACATAGATTAGATTCTCTACAGTGTGGAAACAGGCCCTTTGGCCCACCAAGTCCACACCGCCCCTTGCAGCATCCCACCCAGACCCATCCCCCTATAACCCACACACCCCTGAACACTATGGGCAATTTAGCATGGCCGATCCACCTAGCCTGCACATCTTTGGACTGTGGGAGGAAACCAGAGCACCCAGAGGAAACCATGCAGACCTGGGGAGAACGTGCAAACTCCGCACAGACAGTCGCCCAAGGCTAGAATTGAGCCCGGGTCTCTGGCACTGTGAGGCTGCAGTGCTAACCACTGAGCCACCGTGCCGCCCAAACACGTGCTCCCAACATTATTTCCAACATTCTGCATGGATTATCAGTTCATGGATCTGAGATGAAGCCTGTGTTCCAAGAAGCAACTGGGCACCTGTACGACATCTCACAACCCTCATGAATCTATGCAGGATGTAACTGATGACCTTTCCTCCAAAGAACAGATCTTCATTTTCTTCCCCTGTGATGAGGAGAGTCATGCAGCCTGGAGCCTGTGAGATTCTCCAAAATCACTGGTTTCCCCAGCTGGAGCATTAAAAACACAACACCCACATTGCTTTGAGAGTGCCCTTCACTAACAGAAAATGTTTACCCCCATCATTACCCAGCTTATCTGTGACCATTGATGATACGTCTCGGAGATGTGCAGTGAATATCTTTGTTGTTGCCAAAACTCTTACTTGCCAGAAAACTTATGGGTTCCCATGTCCTCAGGTCATACAGGAATGGTTGCTGGGAGACAAGGATTACCCAGTCTAAACATGGCTAACAGCTTTGGAATGACGCAGAATGATCCTCATGCTTGAACAAGGTCATAGTGTATGCCTCCAGATGTACCTTTCATTCCTTGATTGCTCCTCCATGTCTTGCAACATAGCTCATGGACACCCCATCTGATTATGGCAGGTTGTGCCCTTCACAACTGGAACTGTCAATGTGAGGGATGGTTTGGATGCACAGGGAAATGGGAAAATCAACAGCAATCCTCAGAGGCTGAAGCGGAACCTGAAGATGAGGATCGGGGCGTTGACCACAGGGGGCATCCAAGAGATAATGATAGATCAATGCATCTTGAGCTCTAGAGTCCAGACTTAAACTGATTGAAACCGTCTTCCCATGGGCCTGAGCTGCTTTGGAGTTCCATTCATTGTGCAACTTTGTTAAACAAAGCAAGCAACCCCTGCTCATTCTACAGTGAGTGCCTTCTTATCCATATGGCATCATCAGGTGGGTCTGACCTTCAAGTACCTGCACATAATAGGTCCTTCTCATTGTTGGGAGAACGTGCGACACTGGCAGGAAAGAAGGTGCCGTAGAATGATGAAATTGTTCCAGCACCAACAGTGTGGCCCCAAGTCATGACTGGCAGAGGCAGTGGCATTCTGGCTGCAGGAGCACATGGGGACTTGGGGCATCTGAGAGTTGGCACACTGAGGGATGAACTTTGTGGCTTCGTCTTTCTGGCAGCAAGGTCTCATGGCAGAAGTGGTGGGGGAGGGGTGTGTGGTTGCTGATCTGGACATTTACTTTTCTTTTGGCTGTTTCTATTATTTCTGCTTCTGTTTTTGATGCTGTCTTTAGTATTCTAAGATGGCACTGGAGAATGGTAACATGTACATTTTTCATGTACTCAAGCATACATGACAATAAAATTGAATAACAACAATAGTGTTGAGATGAGTAAGAGCAGTAACAAGGCATGATGTTGAGATTTTATTGCTTTTGAAACTCTAGTCATCATACCATATCTGAGTGTTGTGCAGTGAAATCTCTCGCAATAGCTAGCAGGTTAGAAGCAATCCTAAGGCACCTCCTATCCACCAATCCATCCACCAGCACCTCCAAGTCGCTTTTGGTAAACCAAGGGATTAACTTGTCTTTTTGGGCCATATCTCTGTGATATTAGCCAAAAAGGAAACTATGAGAAGCAGTTCATTGCTTGGAACATCTGAAGTGCTGTGGAGCTGGGGTTTAAATATAGCGCAAACAGAGTAAGCCACGCAAAATCCTGGCAGCAATGAGCACTTCCACTAGACTTATCCTATGATTGCATGAGCCAGTTGCTATGGCGGCCAGTTACATAATTAATAAGCTGAAGATGGGAAGCTTGCATGAGCCAGATCGTATAGACCACAGCACGATACTCACATGAACCTCACTGAAATTATAAGTTTGTTAAAATTCAGCTTACTGCACATCAATTGGATAAAACATTATACCCATAATATATTACTTTCTAGAAGGCAGTCACTTTTATTATAGAGACAAATATATAAAAACAAAACTTAAAAACATTGATTGGAGTGATTTCAAAACGCCTGTCACAAACTTGATGACAATCAAAATAAAAAACACAGGAAAAACAATTTTGCAGAAACATTAAGACCAAAGCCACTGTTTCAAAGTGACTGAATAGATTGAACTTCTTTTTAATACTTTGGACTTCAGTATTGTCATTTTTTTAAGAGTCACATTCTTCCATTTAGATTATCATTTTCTGCCAAATATTAACAGGGCTGCGAAATGGGCTTATTATCAACTAATAGTTCATTTGTACTATGCCTAATTTTCTTTCCCATTGATTTTACATCAAAGAAAACCAGGCTCAGTGTTTGCAGGCTGTCATTTCAATATGAGCCCATTGTAAGTTATTGGGGAAGATCAATTTCAATCCCTATTACTCTCATCCACCATCTAAACTATTCTAATTCTCCCACACTTGACTCAGTGTCTCCTCAGCCCTTCATGCGGATTTGGATAGATACAATTTAAAATCATTTTCGATAGTTGACTCTTTCCATGCAAATATCAGTTTTCCATCCCCATGCAAACACTGATCAGAAAAGTGTAGACTTATCAAATATAAAAAGCCAAGTACTACAATGGCTGGAGATCCGGAATAAAAATGGAAACTGCAAGAAATACCCAGCTGGCCCAGCAACATCTGTGGAGAAAGAAACAGAATTAATGTCCATTATGACGCTTCTTCAGAGAAAGGACTCTGTCCTCTTTCCAAAGGTGCTGTCAGACCGCCAAGATTGTCCAATATTTTGTATTGTTTACCTATTATGCGGTTTCTAATGTGGGCATGAAGTGAAATTTAAGTTTATAAGTTGGTGTTCCTTAGAATTAAAATTGCTATTGGCTCTATACTTATTGTGTATTTGTGTCTTTTATAAACTTGTTCAGCTTTAATCTTCTCCTATAATAAGCCTATATAACATTCTAACAAAATATGCAACATATTTCTGTTTCTGTCAGTAAGAACATAATATATTGCAGCTAGAAACTGTAAAACTATTCAACAGTTTTAATGAACAACAGCTCAAAACTGATTCAATTTATAAGCTGCCAACTACTTGATTGCTTTGGTATGTCCTTGTATGACAGACTCCAGTATGAAATTCTGTGGTACTGCAAAGATAAACTCAGTGGCATTCACACATTAACAAACAAATTATAAGCAACATATGCAAAACACATTAGCATCTATTTAGCACAACAAGCCATCAAATGTGTGAAAAAAGGGTCTGAAAAAACCTCTGAAGGTTTCTGAGCAAGTCTGTCAACAGCAAGCAAAGATCTTCTCCCGTATCTTTGGGTGGGTTGAATATAAGTGTGCACTCATGCTGCATGGGTTTCCTCCAGGTCCTCTGGTTTCCTCCCACAAGCCAAAAATGTGCAGGTTTGGTAGACTGGCCATGTTAAATTGCCCATAGTGTCCAGAGATGTGTAGGCTAGGTGGATTAGCCATGGGAAGTGCAGGGTTTCAGGGATGGGGTGAGATGCTCTTTGGAGGGTCAGTGCAGACTTGATGGGCTAAATGGCCACTTTCTGTGCTTTGCAGATTCTATGACATTTGCTGTACTAGAGCATCATGTTCATAGTCTTGGTACTTCTCTTTTCTGGGCACCAAAATCCCAAACTTGGGCCTAGGTATCTCAATTAAGACAGAGGTGAGGAGGAATTCATTCTCAGATGGTTGTTAGTCTTTGAAATTCTCTGGTATTACAAAAGCAATTGAAATTCTCCAAACATTGGAGTTCGGGTCATTGATTGTAGCCATGACTGTTTTATCAAGGGAGTCAAAGGTTATGGGGGAGGGCTGACCCTAGTGATGGTACTGAGTTTGGAAGGGAGGAACATGTGGGGTCATGTACTATGATACATGCCTTAACATGAGGGAATTCCTAGGCCACAACATAACTATCAGGGGTCACTTGGCTGCCCCACCACATGTCATCCACCAGTAAAATACCAATGAGGGGAAGACCACAAGTGGTCTTTAATGCACTGCTTAAGAGTTCCAAATGCCCTCTTTGGCAAGTATCCTCCCGACTAGTGCAATTCCCTGGCTAGTGCCAAGATTTTGGCAATGTGTCATCTTTTAAACCCTTTCCTGAAGTTGACTCCCCAGTAGTCAAACAGATTACTTGTACCTCTCCCTATAGATTTTGCAACTCCTAATTAATATTTATGATTCTTTACCAATAGGGCAAGTGCTATTAGCCTTCCCTAACAATCAGACACATGGATCACTTTCCTTGAACCAATCAACTTGCAGCAATCCTAATTGTTATTTATAGCTGGAACAGGGGGTACTTTGGCTCCTTCCTGACCATTTCCCTCTTAAAACCACATTACAGCATCCAGCACTTTAGCAGACATGAAATTTAAGATGATTCATAAAGTAAACTATGCACGGTATAATTTACCAATTTTAAGCTCTATTAACTACATAAAACAAATGTGCCAGTGAAGTGAATTCTAATATCCAGGACATTGGTTGCAGAGGGGTTCAAGTAAAACACATTCCAGCATATTATTGCACAGATTCCAGAAAAGTACAGAATATAGAATCATAGAATCCCTGTAATGCAGAAAGAAACCAATCAACCCATTAAGTCAGCACTGACCCTCCGAAGGCCATCCAACCATAGCTCTCCATTTATCATGGCTAATCTAAGCATGTCCGTGAACACTTTGGACGATTTAACATAGCCAATCCGCCTATCCTGCACACGTTTGGGTCCCTTTAAGAAAGCTAGGTTACATCATGATATTATGGTCTACAATATGAGGTCTCCACCTTATTCTCTGTTTATCCATAGAATCAAAGGATCATATAGCATGGAAACAGATGCTTTGGTGCAACTCGTCTATTCCGGCTATATTTCCCAAACTAAAATGGGTTTGGTCTATATCCCTCTAAACCTTTCCTATTCACGTACCCGTCCAAATGCCTGTACCTGCATCTACCACTTCGTCTGGCAGTTCATTCCACATAAGGAACCATTCTTTATATGATAAAGCTGTTCCTTTTAAACCTTTCTCTTGTCACCTTAGAATTACGCTCTCCAGTTATGAACTTCCCAACCCTAAGGAAAAGGCTTTTCCTATTCACCTTATCTATGCCTCTCATGATTTTATAAACCTCCATACGTTAGCAATCTATCTGTTAGCAGCTAACTGATCAGTCAGTCATCCGCGTACATAATGTCATAGCAATCAAAGTCAGCATAGTACTCACACAATATATGTATGTCTTATTAGTCTGCATGGTTAGATATTAACAAACTAACAGATACCTGTTTGAATAAAAAGCTGAGTCTTTGTAGTACATTATGTTGACTAACATATGGAAAAACACATCACATTAGTTCCTACAATGAACTTATTTCTCCGGGACTGCTGTCAGTTTTGCAAACCTTGAAACCCATTTCACCCAAACCAATCTTGCAGCCATGCAATTAACTCTTTAATCTTATTTACCCTAATCCATTAGCTTCTAATTCTTGCTATTAAATTATGTTAAGTTAATTACAGAAGTATTTTACAAGAAACATATATGGATTCGGACACTTGAACTGACATAATTTTGGAGCTAACAGAAATTTTTTGCAATCTGAATTTACATCTAACAAATTTTCCTTTAGAAATCACTCATTTACTGTGCCATATTTTCAAATTGTGGTAAAGGAAGCATAAAACCAAGAACATTTCAGAATTATTTGAGATTCAATGAATGAAGCAAAGACGTGCTTACTGGATTGTAACAGGAATTACAAATTAATTGACAGGAAAAGGAAACAACATTCAGTCAACTGCACAACATCTGCAAATTAGTCTTGTGTAGACCACTTCTGTATTGTTGCCACTAATAAGTGAAAAGGTTAATGAACTCAATCACATTCCCGAATACTTACAGAATTATTGAACACCATGCACTGCCTTATCATTACTATTCTACCATCATTTCTTGGAAAAGTAACCATGTCACATGAACAAAGCAAACATAGAAATCCAGGGCCATTAATGCACTCTTCCTGCTAAGGTAACATGCTCAGGTTGTCTAAGAGAATGCCATGTGCCAGTGATAAGGACCCTTGACCACAAATTTCTATCAATTACATTCATTCCAAGAAACTAATTTGCTGAACCAATCTGTTATTAGTGTCTAGGATTTCGTTGGCTTGGTTCTACAGAGCAGGAATCATCATACTCAAAATATTTCAGGGCTCTCTTCTATGTTGTTTTCTAGAGTATCTCATTTTTGCAGGTGGAAGATAGGAAAGGAATATGTTTCCAACAGACCCCTGTTATTACCTCATTCTGCCAGTAATATATATGAAAAACAGCATATTCTTTTGTGCCAATCAGCTCTTCACAACTGTCTTTAACAATGGACCCAAAGCTCATGATACAACAATTATTATTGCAGTCATGGACTAGGTCAGCCTCATATCATGCAAGGAAGAATGTTTGCTCTCCTCTCTCTCTTCAGGTTCATGAGAAAGCATTGGTGACCATAGACTTCAATTTTGATATTGGTCTAGTGTCATGGATCATAGAATCCCTAAAGTCTGTAAACGGGCCCTTTGGCCCAACAAATCCACACAGCATCCCACCAGACTGATCCTGCATAACCCACCTAATCTACACACCCCTGAAAACTATGGGCAACTTAGCATGGCCAATCCACCTATCCTGTACATCTTTGGATGGGAGGAAATCAGCGAATCCAAAGGAAACCCACGCAGACACAGGGAGAATGTACAAACTCCACACAGACAGTTACCCAAGGGTGGAATCGAACCCAGGTCCCTGGTGCTATGAGGCAGCAGTGCTAACCACTGCGCCACCATGGATGATCTTCATTGACAGTGCTTTCATCCAAATTGTAAGTCTCTTTCGAAAGGCTGTTCATTTTCCATGGCAATCCCTTTTATCATCAATATGTTCTGTCAATATCAAACTTCCTAAAGCACATGTTCTTACTGCATTTACAACAAATTCAAATTATTTTTTCCTTATCTTGGTCAGCCATCATTCGTTTGGTCCCTGATTTTTTTCGCACGTCTTCATTGGCATTGTGATTTGTCCAAGACGTTTTCTTGGACAACAACTCCGCTGCTTCAAAGCCTTTTTGCATTATTGCTTTAGTCAACACCTCTTGCTTCTTTGTGTTAAAGTTGATGCGATGCAGCACTGATGTAGCAACACACACTTCGAAAGGTCTAAAAATGGGAATTTCCCAAAGTTGCTGTGATTGGGTGCGAATTAGAAACATTGGTCGGAATCTATCATTTTTGTTTGGCAAAGTCTGAGTTGCATTGAGATTTTTGTAGAGAATTCTGCCACGAGACCTAGAGAATATTAAGCGCATTAACTACCTACCACACCCAGCGGCTTGCCTCACATTCAATCCCAGCCCATCTTAACCAGACACCAGATATCAGCAGATATCATGGAATTCACCAGCATACCTTGAGCCCATGCCTGTTGTGCACTTAGACAGGCACTGTCGGTCTGGAACAGTCCTGCATGGTTCACTACAGTTGCCCCAGACATGGCAGACAGGAGGACCCATGCTGTGGACTGGTACCTGAAGATCCAGGTGGAAGGGTTAGTGCAGAAACAGGACTCCCTCTTCAACCAGGACTAGGGCTAGAGGTTACAACACCAGATGTCAGACTGGTCAATGGATGCCACCCAGGTTAAGGCAGTCTTGGCCAACTGGAGGAATACCCAGAGCTGGAGGAACCTCAAACCTGCCTCTCTCTCATTCCACAGGGAAAGCAGCCTGCCTGCTCCTGGCCCATATTCCCCTCCAAACCTTTCCTGTACATATATCCATCCAAATTCCTTTTAAACGTTGTATTTGTGCCCATATCCACAGCTTCATCAAGAGGTTCATTCCACACTCGAACCACACTGTGTAAAAACTTTGCCCCTTATGTATTTTTTAACTCTCTTTCCTCTCACCTTAAAGATATGTCTTCTAGTCTTGAAATTCCTCATCTTAGAGAAAAGACAACTACCATCAACTTGATGTATACCTCTCATTATTTTATAAACTTCTAATCAGGTCATCTCTTAACCTCCTATGCTCCATTGGAAAAAGTCCCAGCCTATCCAGCCTTTCCCTATAACTCAAACCTTCCATACGCAGCAACATTCTGGAAAATCTCTTCTGAACCCTCTCCAGCTTGTTAATATCCTTTCCATAACTGGGTGACCAGAACTAGACACAGTAATCCAGAAGAGGCCATGACAATGTTCTGTACAACCCCAACGTAACGTCCCAACTCCTATACTCAAAGGACTGAGCAATGAATGCAAGCGTGACAAACGCCTTTTTAACCAGCCTGTCTATGTACGATGCAAACTTTAGAGAATTAAGTACCTGTATCCCTGCATCCCTCTGTTCTACAGCACTATCCAAGGCCCTACCATTAATTTAATAAGCCTTACCCTTGTTTGCTGTACCAAAATGCAATACCTTATGACTCAGGGTATTTCAACATGCTTCGAAGTCAATTGAATATTTTTGAAATGTGTTCAATCTTGAAACACAGGAAGCACAGCAGTCATGTTGAGCACAGCAAGATTCCATAAGCAGTACTGTGATCATGATGAAATAAAAGGTTTTAGATGTTTGCTCCTAGCATTGGTTGAACACTGTCACAGGATAAAGCTCTGTAGGTAATTTTCATTAAAGTGAATGAAAGTGAAGTGACTTTGTGGAGTTTGCACATTCTCCCCGTGTCTGCGTGGGTTTCCTCCGGGTGCTCTGGTTTCCTCCCACAATCCAAAGATGTGCAGGCTAGGTGGACTGGCCATGCTTTTATGCCCGTAGTTTTCAGGGGTGTGTGGGTTATAGGGGGATGGGTCTGGGTGGGATGTTGCAAGGGGTGGTGTGGGCTTGTTGGGCCTATTGGCCTGTTTCCACACTGTAGGAAATCTAATCTAATTACCAACATGAAGTAACAGATAAAGTAGTGGGGGAAAGATTTACATTTAGTAAAGCAGGAGTTTGGGCAAATCTTGGAGAAAATGGTCGAGTGGTTCAGAATAATCACATTGATGGAGAATGAGCAGTGTGATGGTATACTTTCCACCAGTCATGATGGTTACGGATCCAACATCACTCAAGAAGCTGGTGCTGCATCCATTTCTTCATGCGTTCATTCCCTCCAGCACCAACACACATACTACTGACAAGATGCACTGCAATGAGTCACCGAGATTGCTTTGACAGCATCTTTCAAACCATGACCTATATCTCGTAGAAGACGTAGGACCACAAATGCATGGAAGCACCATCATGCACAAGCTCCCCTTCAAGTCACACCCCATCCTGACATGGAATGATATCACAGTTCCTTCACAGTCACTGGCCAAAATTCTGGAGCTACCTTTGTAACAATCTTCCTCCAACACGTAGACTACAACCTTTCAAGAAGACAGTTCAACCTACCTCTTCTCGTGGGCAATCAGGGAAGGGCAAGAAATTCTTGCACTGCCCATGTCCTGGAAATGCACAAAAAAACAAAATCAGTTTTAAAACCATGATTTCAAGTGGACATGGACAGGTCGCTTTGGGAGAGAAAAAAAATAAGAAAAATAGTGGAAGGGCAAAGTGTCAAAGTGATAATTGTTTCAAATTTGTAGGCCTGCACATTATACTTGCTTAGATTTAGTGTTCTGAGACAACCTCTCAAAAGCTCGCATGCCCTTCAGACAATCTTTACAGCTCAGTATCTAGTTCAGTGATTGCATTATCCAGGGAGCAAAACAATAAGTCTCTTGTAGTGTGTAATGAATCCTATGATCATGTAGATGTCACCATATATTTGTTTCTGTTTTTTTTTCAGCAAGTGGAATGAAAAGTACTCTCATGCTACATGCTCAATTGTAAAGTAGTGAACTGAATTATTTTACATGAAACATTTATGCGTACAGAATACGGACTTCAGTAAGATGTACCAATGTCTCATTGCTCCTCATATAAAACAATACATATGTGTTTCTATCCCCCTTCCCTTAATAGAAACATAGAAAACTTACAGTGCTGAAGAAGACTATTCTGCCCATCGTGTCTGAACCATTTATGTACTAAGCTCAGCCATCAGCTACAGCTGACAAATCTGATGCAAGCTTTTGCTCCGACGATGCGTCATGTTTCTATAACTCAAGATGGAGTTGCATAGCCTCTGACTCAGACTATTCTAGATTGACTTCTCGAAAGAAAGATAGAAAATGATGGATAGAGATGCAGTCCTGTATCTCAAGTATTAACAAGCAATTTAACATATTCAGTGAAAAACACTTGCTCTTGCTGTGGATGTTCACAGCAGCCAAAACGTCATTTAGGCAAGTCACTTACTAAATAAAGAACATTTAGGTTGTAAGGCATTACACTGCTCTGGGATTTGCTCAATTACTCCCGTTCATCAAAGCTCATATAAGAGTATACAATTTTGATAGTTGCTCCATTTGGTATCCCAACCAACTGTCCTAATCAACACACTGAATGACATTGTGTGCCTCTCAGCATTTTGTAAACTAAACCTAACCTGACATCAGTAATTTGATGCTAAGAAGCTAAAATTGCTTGGGGCTGAATAAGCAAAAAGCTGAATATGTTTTACGGGTGGAGTATGGAGAACCATGCCTTGTGGCCAGTCAAGGAGAATTATAGTGAAGGAAATATGAAGAAACATAAAGGGCGAAGTAATTTATATCTGAATGTTGAAATCTACGTGAAAATATATAAAGCAATTGAAGTAAATTTGAACAAATAGATACAGTAATTAATTGGATTGTTATAAGGCTGTTTGAACTGCAAAAACTTGGTTTCAATTTGTACTATTAGCATTATCCAACCATGATATATTCAAGGAAGCTAGGAAAGGAAGAAAGGGTTATTAAATAAAATCATGACCATAGCCAATAAAAGGACAGCTTTTACTGATGTTGATTGCTATTTAGTCTCTCTAGATAAAGGTTAAAAGCCTCAGTTTTGATTAGGTCCCACCCAAATTTGGGTCAATCTGAAAGGAATGTGGTGAAATATTGACTGCATCATTCTCTGTTGGCTCTCTCGCCAGTTAATGCCTCTCCTGGGATTTTCAATTGAATGTGAAAGTTGCCATTGCACAGATCAGTAAACACGGATTTTTCCTTTCCCTGGAGTGGTGTGAGCAATGGTGTGGAAGGTGCAAAAATACAGAGAGTAAAAATACCAGAGACATAACGTTGAGAAAAGCTTTTGTGATTTTTGCCTCATTCCTTAAATGGTGAATTCAGAATCTCACCACAGAGTGGCAACTGCCCTATTTCCACAATTACCTTATTTCCATGTATAGCAAGCTTTGTTTTAATTGACACCTTCTGAATGGGCACTCACAATAATCTGGCAAAAATTACAGGTCTCAAATACGAGACATTTACTATATTACAGTGATCTCCTTGATGACCAAGTTATGAGTTAAGGATTCATGGGAGAAGGCTCTCTGCCGGTAAGTTCATTGTAAGACAAAGTTGCATTATTATTTAAGTGATTTGTGCTGGAAATAAAGTTTAACAGTGATGCTTTTACAGCCTGCATTACGTTTCTATTTCTCGTGTGTGTCTTTACATTGATTATGTGGCCCTCGTGATCAACCGGAATACAGTCGGTTCTGATATAGCATTTCAGGAGCACAAAAGCTGACGTTTCCGGCCTAGACCCTTCATCAGAGAGCTCTCTGATGAAGGGTCTAGGCCGGAAACGTCAGCTTTTGTGCTCCTGAGATGCTGCTTGGCCTGCTGTGTTCATCCAGCTTCACACTTTGTTATCTTGGATTCTCCAACATCTGCAGTTCCCATTATCACCGGTTCTGATATAACCTGATAGTTCCGCTCTCGCGCTATAAGCAAATCGCCCAATAGCCGCACCATTTAAACTAATGGGACTGGAATCGTGTTGTCGCCAATACAGGTCAGGAAAGTTTGCGTTCAGGAAATAGTGTCGCGTTGCAGAAACATGCATTGTAGCAGAACCAACTGCATTTGATCAACTGGCACATTCCTGGTCCCGTAGGTGTCGGTTCATAAAAAGTTTGCTGCATGTGCATCTCACAAAAGCCCTATCTCACCTTATTTTCAATTCTTCTCCCCTTCCCTGAGAAAGTGGACAGCGCTAACTCTGAGCAGGTAAATCAGAACTAATACCTGAATCCTAGTCTCAGTCATCATGCAGCTGCTTCTTCACAGGAACGTCCCTGCATAAGCCAGGGCCACCGTCTTCCTTGACGATTCGCCATGTAATCAGCAGCCAACCGCCAGCGCTTGGATCAACTCACATCATTTCGGCTGTGCAACACTTTACCTCCGTAACTATTATAACTTGTATGTTTCTGCCTGATACCTTTGCGCGTGCATTTCATGCACCTACACAGGGTGTGTTTTGTGGCTGAGTGATAATGGGAACTGCAGATGCTGGAGAATCCAAGATAATAAAATGTGAGGCTGGATGAACACAGCAGGCCCAGCAGCATCTCAGGAGCACAAAAGCTGATGTTTCGGGCCTAGACCCTTCATCAGAGAGGGGGAAGAGGAGAGAAAACTGGAATAAATAGGGAGAGAGGGGAAGGCGGACCGAAGATGGAGAGAAAAGAAGATAGGTGGAGAGGACAGTATAGGTGGGGAGGTAGGGAGGGGATAGGTCAGTCCAGGGAAGACGGACAGGTCAAGGAGATGGGATGAGGTTAGTAGGTAGGAGATGGAGGTGCGGCTTGGGGTGGGAGGAAGGGATGGGTGAGAGGAAGAACAGGTTAGGGAGGCAGAGACAGGTTGGACTGGTTTTGGGATGCAGTGGGGGGAGAGGAAGAGCTGGGCTAGTTGTGTGGTGCAGTGGGGGGAGGGGACGAACTGGGCTGGTTTTGGGATGCGGTGGGTGAAGGGGGGATTTTGAAGCTGGTGAAGTCCACATTGATACCATTGGGCTGCAGGGTTCCCAAGCGGAATATGAGTTGCTGTTCCTGCAACCTTTGGATGGCATCATTGTGGCACTGCAGGAGGCCCATGATGGACATGTCATCTAAAGAATGGGAGGGGGAGTGGAAGTGGTTTGCGACTGGGAGGTTGCAGGAACAGCAACTCATATTCCGCTTGGGAACCCTGCAGCCCAATGGTATCAATGTGGACTTCACCAGCTTCAAAATCTCCCCTTCACCCACCGCATCCCAAAACCAGCCCAGTTCGTCCCCTCCCCGCACTGCACCACACAACCAGCCCAGCTCTTCCCCTCCACCCACTGCATCCCAAAACCAGTCCAACCTTTCTCTGCCTCCCTAACCTGCTCTTCCTCTCACCCATCCCTTCCTCCCACCCCAAGCCGCACCTCTATCTCCTACCTACTAACCTCATCCCACCTCCTTGACCTGTCCGTCTTCCCTGGACTGACCTATCCCCTCCCTACCTCCCCACCTATACTCTCCTCTCCACCTATCTTCTTTTCTCTCCATCTTCGGTCCGCCTCCACCCCTCTCCCTATTTATTCCAGAACCTTCACCCCATCCCCCTCTCTGATGAAGGGTCTAGGCCCGAAACGTCAGCTTTTGTGCTCCTGAGATGCTGCTGGGCCTGCTGTGTTCATCCAGCCTCACATTTTATTATCTCGTGTTTTATGGCTCTCAGCTTGCTTTCTTGCTCACTTTTTGCTAACTTAGAAGATGCTAGATACTGTTTTCTTAAGCGCACATTTAATGATTTCATCTGTTTCACTCCAATAGCTTTCCTAGTACATAGTGCCTTCTGTGGTCGGTTACAGGCTGCCAACCTCTTGTAGCTTTCTTTGCTTTTCAGTGCAGAGGAGAGGGCAGGTAGCTTGTGACAGTGGTGAATGCTGAACAGTCAAGGAGGTGGATAGGTCTCTGGGCAGCATGTGCCATTAGTTGACACAGCAAACACACAACATGCGCTTCAGTGATAACAAAGTGTGGGGCTGGATGAACACAGCAGGGCAAGCAGCATCTTAGGAGCACAAAAGCTGACGTTTCGGGCCTAGACCCTTCATCAGAAAAAGGGGATTGGGAGACGATTCTGAAATAAATTCAGAGAGATGGGGAGGCAGACTGAAGATGGATAGAGGAGAAGGTAGGTGGAGAGGAGAGTATGGGTGGGGAGGTAGGGAGGGGATAGGTCAGTCTGGGGAGGATGGGCAGGTCAAGGGGGCAGGATGAGGCTAGTAGGTAGGAAATGGAGGCGCGGCTTGAGGTGGGAGGAGGGGATTGGTGAGAGGAAGAGAGATAATGGGAACTGCAGATGCTGGAGAATCCAAGATAAAAAAGTGTGAGGCTGGATGAACACAGCAGGCTAAGCAGCATTTTAGGAGCATAAAAGCTGATGTTTCGGGCCTAGACCCTTCATCAGAATTCTTCCAAAATCTTCTGATGAAGGGTCTAGGTCCGAAATGTCAGCTTTTGAGCTCTGAAGATACTACTTGGCCTGCTCTGTTCATCCAGCCCCACACTTTGTTATCTTGGATTCTCCAGCATCTGCAGTTCCCATTATCTCTGCTGATATGGGAAACACACAAGAATGCTGATGGTGTTTTCTGGGACATTGCATGCAAGGTACAATTCTGTAAGTATGACTGTGTCAAGCTATTGCTTGATTACTTTGTGAGACAATGCACCCAATTTTAGAGACAACAGGAACTGCAGATGCTGGAGAATCCAAGAAAACAAGGTGTAGAACTGGATGAACACAGCAGGCCAAACAGCATCATAGGAGCAGGAAGGCTGATGTTTCGGGCCTAGAAGGGGCTAGACCTGAAACGTCAGCCTTCCTGCTCCTGTGATGCTGCTTAGCCTGCTGTGTTCATCCAGCTCTGCACTCAATTTTAGCACTTGCCCTGTCAGATATCAGTAAGGAGGACACTGCAGGATTGACAGGACTCTATTTGTAATTATTGTTACCATTATATAGGCCAGTGTCAGGTGGTCAGTCCAGTTTCACTCCTTTTTTGAGGCTTTTAGCAGTTTAATACAACTGAGTGGCATTTCAGTGCATGGTTAAGAATCAACCACATCCAGTGGACAGTTAAGAGTTACAAGTAGACAAGACCAAGTAAGAATGGCAGATTTCCTTCCCTAAAGGACATTAGTAAACAAGTTACATTATTATGACAATCAACAAATGGTTTCATGGTCACCATTAGACTGGAGCACACTTGAACCAGTTTTCAGTGTTGTGTAGCAGTGAGAGTGGTGATGTCTTAGCAGTGCAGCTTAGAGTATGTCCACAGCACTGTGGTACAAATAACTGTATGGAAGGGCAATGCAGAGGGTAGGAATGAAGTGATCACAAATGATTCTATAACTGGGGGTGAGGCAGGCATTTTTAAAACTGTGGCCATGCATCCCGCATTGTGTGGTGACCTCCTAATGCTTGGGTAAAGGACGTCACTGAGGGGAGACTTAATATTTTGAGGAGGTGGGGGAAATTACCAGAAGTGGTGGTTTATATGAATCATTGGTTTAGGAAAGAAGAGAGCTCATGATCTTTTTATGAAGTCCTACGGTAAAGATTTCAGGTGATAGAACTGTGACGATAATTTGGGGAGCCAATGACATAGAGTAATGTCGCCGGACCAGTCATCCACAAATATGGGCTAATTTTCAGTAGATAAAAATAGAAAAGGCTGGAGAACCTCAACAAGTCTAACAGTATCTGTGGAGGGCAAAACAGAATGGAGATTGAGTCTGAAATGACTCTTCTGGGCACATTAACTCAATTGCAGCATGACAGATGGTAAAATTTGAAATCTACTAAATTATAGAATAAAAAGCTTGGCTAAAAGTGACTGTGTAACTGCAGTTCATTGTCATAAAATGCTTTTTAGGAAAGGAAATCTTCCAGCCTTATGTGATCTGCTCAACTTTTGATTCCAGGCCAACAGCAGTATGGTTGACTCTTAACTTTTGTTTTATTCATTCACAGGATGAGGGTGTCACTGGCTAGGCAGCATTTATTGCCTATCCCTAATTATCCAGAGGGCAGTTATGAGTCAACCACATTGCATGGGTCTGGAGTCACATATAGACCAGACCAGATAAGGATGGCAGTTTCCTTTCCTAAAGGACATTCATGAACCAGATGGGTTTTTCCTGATAATTGATTCATGATCATCATTAGACTATTAATTTGAGACATTTTATTGAATTCAAATTCCCTGCCAAGGCAGGATTTGAACCCGGGTCCCTAGAATATTCTCTGGGTCTCTGGAATAGCAGTCCAGTGATAGTACCACAAGGCCATCGCCTCCCCATTGGCAGATAGGAATGGGCAATGAATGGTGCCCCAGCCAGCAATAACTACATCTTGTAAACAAATAATGAGAAACATCTCTGGATTATTTGCAATGTTGAACATTTGTTATGTCAAGAATTCTAAGATAAAACGGATTAAAATGCAGGGAGAGAGAAAGAACAGGAAAGATTGCTTTATATTTTAGGGGAATGGGGACCAATTCCAAAACAGGATGACCTGTTCATTGTCATTAATGGCTATGAAAAAGAACAGTGGTCCTGACAGTGACCCCTGAGGAACATCTCAAAACATTTTCAAGTTAAAACAACAATCATTTGTCACTACTGTATTCTTTGTGTTTCTCAGCTAATTCTCCATTCTAGTGTTTCATCTTAGCGTGCATCCTCCAACTAAATGCATTTGACCCCTTCCTCAGTGCACTAGGATACCTTCTTGTAGGACAGCACTGTTGGAAGTTGAACCTAGGGTAATTGATATGATGGGGACAATAGTGGTAAACAAATACAATAAGTATGTTTTTTTTAACTTGAGGAAAGGACACTGATGTTTCTCAGGAGTCAGTATGAGGACCACTTCTCTTTTTGATAGCTTTAACACATGGACTTGAGTGTATAAGACATAATTTGAAAGACTGCAAATAGAAAGCAACTGAGAAATGTGAAATAGTAGCGTGATTGGTAACAGGAGGATACAGCAGACTGGTGAAATGGCCAGACACACAGCAGATTAATTTTAACACAGGAAGAATGAAGAGATGTAATATGAAGTAAATTATACAATTTTATAGAGCTTCAGGAACAGAGCCACCTGGTATGTACACAAATAATTGAAGGTGACGTGCCAAGTTTACAGGGGTGTTGTAAAAGCATATGGATCCTTAGCTTTATTAATAGAGGAGCAGAGTACAAAAGGAAGGAAGTTATGTTAAAGTTATAAAACTCCAGTTCAGCCAAAGCTGGTGCATTGTGTTAAATTCAAAGTGGAGGTACTTGAAAAGCTGGAATATTTGCCTGAGAGCAAAGAAAGTTAAGACAAACTTGAGAGAGATAAGACTATGATTAGTTTAGACATATAAACTATTGTCAATAGCTGCAAGTTAACCAGAGTACACCAATTTAAGTTGATTGGTCTAATTTTGGCTTTCCATCACAGTCCTGTCTGGTTTACAGCAGAAACTTAAGAATCATAGAATCCCTACAATCTGGAAACAGACCATTCGGCCTAACAAATCCACACCGACCTTCTAAAGAGCATCCCGCCCAGAACCAGCCCTCTATACTTTCCCTGTAATTCTGTATTTCCCACGGCCTATGCACCTAACCTACATATCCCTGAACACTATGTGCAACTTAGCATGGCTAATCCACCTAGACTGCACATCTTTGGACTGTGGGAGGAATTGGAACACCCGATGGAAATCCATGCAGACATGGGGAGAATGTGCAAACTCTACACAGACAGTTGCCCAAAGGTGGAATCAGACCCAGGCCCCTGCTGCCGTGAGGCAGCTAACCACTGAGCCACCGTGCCACCCAGCAAAGACTGAAAATTTTAGTCCAATGGTATTTTTATTAGTTTGAACTCCTTCTACCCTGTGTTGAACAACAAATGTAACCAGCCTGCATTTGCATAGTGTAACACACCTCTGGGGCCGATTGGACTTCTGTTGCCTCCTTAGTGCTAGGGTCAAGGATGTCTCAGTACAGCTAAAGGACATCCTGGATAGGGAGGGTGAATAGCCAGCAGCTGTGTACTCATTGGTACCAAAGATATGGGTTAAAAAAAAGGGATGAGGTCCTAAAAGCAGAATATAAGGATTTAGGAAGCAAGCTGAAAAATAATAATCTCAGGATTACTGCCAGTGCCACTTGCTAGTCAGAATAGAAATAATAGGAAAATAACCCCAAAAAATCTGCGGATGCTGTAAATCAGGAATAAAAACAAAGTTGCTGGCAAAGCTCAGCAGGTCTGGCAGCATCTGTGGTGGAGAAAACAGAGTTAACATTTCAGGTCCAGTGACCCTTCCTCAGTGTGTGTAGAAATAATACAATATGTCGGATGAAGATGTGGTTGAAGAGATAGTGTGAGGGCGGAGAAGGGTTCAAATTTCTGGAGCTTTGGAACTGGACCTGGGGAGGTGGGACCAGTGCAAACTGGATGGGTTACACCTGGGCAGGACTGGGACTGATGCCCTAATGGGAGTATTTCCAAGAGAGGGTAGGGACAGTTTAAACTAAATTGAAGGAGGGATAGGAACCTACACAGGGTGTCCGAAGAAGGGGAAGTAAAGGCCAGAATAAAAAGGCAGAAAATGGAATAAGAGAAGTTACAGGAAAAGGCCAGAATTAAACAAGGCCCCAGTAAAATAAATTATGTGAATGGTCACAGAGCATTAAAAAGAAAACCCTTAAAGCTTTGTGGCTGAATACACAGAGCATTAAAAAAGTGGATAAATTAATGTCACAAACAGATTTTAATGGGTAGTTGGTACGATGGAGATATGGCTGCAGGGTGACCAAGGATGGGAATTGAACATCCAGGGCATTCAATTTTTATGAGGGACAGACAAAAGGAAAAGGCAGTGGGGATGCATTGCTAGTTAAAGAGGATAGAAGTGCAATATTGAGGAAAGATATTAACTCAGACAATGTAAACTCAATGTAGGTAAAATGGAGAAAGTATCAAGGGTTGAAAGACATTTGTGGGATTGCTATTTAGACCACTAAACTACATTGGTGGTGTTGGGAATGGCATTAGACAAGATACCAGAGATACATGCGGTAAAGGAACATCTATATTAATGGGCGACTGTAATTTTCATTTAGATTAGGTGAATCAAATTAGTCAAAATATCATAGCGGAGGAATCCCTACAGTATATATGGGATGGTTTTCGGGATTAATTGGTTGAGGAACCAACTTGAGACCTGGCCATCTTAGACTGCGAATTATGCAATGGGAGAAGGAATAATGTCGTTGTGAGTGACCTGCTTCAGATGAGCAACCATAAATTTTAGAATTCTTCATCATGATGTAGAGTGAGGTAGTTGATTCTGAGGCTAATGATGTGAATCTTAATAAGGGAAACTATGATGATTAGGTGTGAATTGGCTATGATGCATTAAGAAATGTTACTGAAAGGAATGACAACAGATAGGCAATAGTATACATTCAAAAAGTGAATGCGTGATCTACAAAAATTGTTTATTCCTGACTGGCACAAGAGTACAAAGACACATTGGCTAAAACATGGCTTACAGTAGAGATACTTAGAGTCAGTAATAGTGTTATCAGACTCATGAATGAACCTCTCATATATTAGAGTTGATCTTTCTCTACATCTTCTCTGTGGCTGTAACACTATATTCTGCATTCTATTCTATTACCCTGATATACTTATTTAAGGTATGATTTGCCTGGATAGCATGAAAAAGAATACTTATCATTGCATCTCAGTACACGTGACAATAATAAATCAAACCAAATCAATCAACGTTAAAAAGAGACATACAAATTGGTAAGAAAAAACAGATGTGATACTTAGGAACAGTTTAGAAGCCAGCAAAGGAGGACCAAGGGATTGATTAAGAAGGGAAAGTGGAGTATAAGATTAAGCTTTCGGGGAACATAAGAACTGAATGTAAAAGTTTCTGTTTTTGTCTAAAGGGAAGAGATTGATGAAAACTCAGATAGGTCCCTTATAGTCAGAAAAGGGGGGATTTATATTGGGAAACAAAGAAATGGCTGACAGTAAAAATTCATACTTAGCTTCTGTCTTCATAAAGAAGGACACAAATAATGTACCAGAAATGATAAGGAACACAGGCTTAGTCACAGGGAGGAGCTGAAGCTAATCTGTATTAGTTGAGAAACAGAGATGGAGAAATCGATGAGATTGAAGGCAGATAAATCCCCATAAATAATAATCTACGTCCCAAAGAACTCAAGAAAATGATCCTAGAAATAATTAACAAGGTGTGGAGTTGGATGCACGCAGCTTCAGAAGAAGGGTCCAGGCCCGAAACGTCAGCTTTGCTGCTCTTCTGATACATGCTTGGCTGGGTGTATTTATCTAGCTCCACACCTTGTTATCTCAGACTGCAGCATTGGCAGTTCCTACTGTCCCATCCTAGAAATAATGGTTCCATTGGTGGTCGTCTTGTAAGATTCTTTCGACTCTGGAACAGTTCTTACAGATTAGAGTTTAGATGACATAGTTCCTATATCCAAAAGGAAGGTAAAGAGAAAACAGGGAGCGAAAGACCACTGAGTCTGATGTCCAGTTGGGGAAGGTACAAGAGTCCATTGTCAAGGATTTTGTAGCAGATTATTTAGAAAACAGTGATAGAATCAAACACAGTCAGCATGGAATAACCAAAGGTAAACATGCCTGACAAATATCTGGAATTCTTTACGGATGAAACTAGTAGAGATGATTGGAGGAACCAGTGGATATAGTTTATTTGGACTTTCAGAAAGCATTCAAGGAAGTCCCACCAATGAGTCTATTTGTGTAAAATTAGCATGCATGGGACTGGGGCTGCTGTAGTGAGGCAGATAGAAAATTGGCCTAGAGAACAGACAAAGAGTAGGAATAAAAGGACCTTTTTCTGAATGGCAAGCAGCGACTAGTAGATACTAGGACCCCAGGTATTTGAAATATATGTTGATGAACTTAGTTGAGGGATCTAAGTGTAATATCTCAAAATTTGCAGATGACATAAAGCTGGGTGGAAGGTTAAGCTGTGATGATGATACAGAAGTGTTACAGTGTGATTTGGACAGGCTAAGTGAGTGGGAAAATGCATGGGCGGCTGTTGTATAATGTGGATAAATGTGATGCTAATCATTTTGGCAGAAAAAATAGGAAGGCAGATTGTAATTTGAATGGCTGTAAATTGGGAGAGGGGAGAGTGCAGTGGGACCTGGGATCCCTCGTGCACCATTCGCTGGAAGTAAATATGCAGGTACAGCAGACAGTAAAGAAGGCAAACTGTATGTTGGCCTTCATAGCAAGATGATTTGAGCACAGGAATAGGGATGTCTTGCTGCAATTATGCAGGACATTGGTGAGGCCACTCCTGGTGTATTATGTGCCATTTTGATCTCCTTATCTGAAGAAGGATGCTCTTACTGTAGAGGGAGTACAGTGAAGGTTTACCAAACTGATTCCCAGGATAGCAGCTCTAACATGGGAGAGAGATTGAGTCAGTTAGGATTGTATTCATAGAGTTTACAAGAATTGGTGGGAGGGAGGATTTAAGAAATCTAGGAAATGTAACAGAAGTTAACAGGTTAGATGGAGGAAGGATGTTCGTTATGGTTAGGGAGTCTAGAACCAGGCATCACAGTTTAAGGATAAGGACTGAGATGAGGAGAAATTTCTTTACTGAAAGAGCTAGTGGAATTCTCTACCACAAAGAGCAAACATCTTCTATGGTTATATGTTTAGCCTAGTAGGAGGGACACTACTGTTGCACGACAAGACCTTATTTCTCTCCTGCCCTACACTAACAATTTAGTTGATAGCAATTTTCTAGATTTACTATTCTGTCAGTTTTCCTATATTTATCATAGTAAGATAATGACCACAAAATAATTTGGCATTATAGGTGCTGTCCTTTTTGAAAAATGGTGTTTGTTTCATATACATAAACCTCTCGTGTGGGCCACGCTTGATGTCATCTTGACTAGGTGTTCCCAGAAAGTAAAGCCAACAAATCTGGTAAATGAGATTTTGAGTTCTAGAACATAGAACATAGAACAGTGCAGCACAGTACAGACCCTTCAGCCCACAATGTTGTGCCGAATTTTTACTCTAAACCTAAGGTCTATCTAACCTCCACCGCTACCTTATGCTATCATCCATATGCCCATCTAATAGCCACCTAAATGCCTCTAATGAGGCTGACTCCATTACCGTCTCTTGCAACGCATCCCAGGCCCCTACCACTCTGAGTAAAGAACCTACCTCTGACGTCTCTCAGATGTAAGGACATAAGAACTACGTGCAGGATAGGCCATCTGACCCCTCGAGCCTGCCCTACCATTTAATAAAATCATGCCTGATCTTTTTGAGACTCAGCTCCACTTACCCGCCCACTCACCATAACCCTTAATTCCTTTACTGTTCAAAAATTTATCTAGCCTTGCCTTAAAAAGATTCAGTGAGGTAGCTTCACCCGCTTCACTGGGCGGGGAATTCCACAGATTCACAACCCTTTGGGTGAAGAAGTTCTTCCTGACCTCAGTCTGCTTCCCTTTTTTTTGAAGTGATGCCCTCTAGTCCTAGCTTCACCTGCAAGTGGAAATAACCTCCCTGCCTCCACCTTATCTATTCCTTTCATAATTTTATATGTTTCTATGAGATCTCCCCTCATTCTTCTGAATTCTAATGAGTATAAGCCCAGTCTACTCAGTCTCTTCTCATAAACCAACTCTCTCAACTCTGGAATCAACCAAATGAATCTCCTCCACTGCAAGTATATCTCTTCTCAAGTAAGGAGATCAAAACTGCACACAGTACTCCAGGTGTGGCCTCACCAGAACTTTATACAGCTGCAGCATAGCCTCCCTGTTTTAAACTCCATTCCAGCAGCCATGGCAGACAAAATTTCATTTGCCTTCTTAATTACCTGCTGCACCTGCAATCCTACTTGTAGTGATTCATGCACAGCACAGCATTGTGCTGCAGTTTTTCACCATTTAAAACATAGTCCATTTTGCTGTTATTCCTACCAAGTTGGATGACCTCATACTTATCAATGTATCTACCTCCTTTCCCTTTAAACCCAAAAACAAAAGTTGCTGGAGAAACCCATGCAGCATCTGTGAAGAGAGAGCAGAGATAACATTTTGAATCCAGTGACTCTTCTTCAGAACAGATAGAGATCCAATTCATCTTTAATACTTCAAAGTGGAGATTCGGAGCAACCAGTAAGCTAAATTCCCTGTACCATTCCTTTTTTTCACTCACCTTTCTCTCTGGGTTAATATGGCCAAAGAGGTTATCAGTCAGACTCTGCACTGTTCCCCTAATTTAAATCCATAGCCTGAGTTTTGGTGATCAACAGTGCAGATTATGCCCTCTCTGGATCTCACCCAGAAAAACGTGCAATCTGCAGGAAGCAGCATTCACCGCTCCAGAGCTACAAGAAGGGATAAGTAATTATTTTTAGCATAATTTCTGATTTATGCCTCCTGACCAATTTCTGCTGATGGCTGCTGAGTTTGTAGAAGTGTTTGGACATTCAAACTGTTATTTGAGGTTGTGGGAAATTGTTGAACATTAACACGTAGCCACAAATAAGGTTGCTCAGCACCTTTAAATAAACTTGCAAATGTTTCTTCATTGACTACTTTGTTAACTTGTCATGACACCTTCAAAGAATTGTGGAGAAGTTCTTGCAGCTGACTAATAAATAAGCCAAATGTTACTGATGTTAAATGTGAATATGAGCAAAATACAGGAAATGTTGGAAACGCTCAGCACCTTCACCAACCAGCTGGAAAATTCACTCTCCTTCCCCCACAGCTGCTGCTTGACCCCTTGAGTTTTCTAACCTCTGCGGTTTTTACTTCCTTACTTATACCCTACATTTTATTACTCCTACCTCTTCTAGAATCATTTTTTATAAATTGTCCCATTTTGCATATATTGTCTCTCTATATTCTTCAACCAGGATGCAGCACCTTACACATTTCTGCATTGAATTTCATCTGAATAAAAAGTAAAATTTTTGGGTGGGCTGTGATTAATTGGATTGTTGCCTGGTTACTGCCCTCGACAACAGTTATTGGCTTGGCACAAAGAGGAAGAGACTCAAATCTATATTCATTAACAATCAACTTTATTGATTCGTTAAAACAGACATACAATTCATACTGTATCAGAGATAATGAACCATGCAGCCCAATGGTATCAATGTGGATTTCACAAGCTTCAAAATCTCCCCTCCCCCTACTGCACCCCAAAACCAGCCCCAGCTCGTCCCCGCCTCCTTAACCCATTCTTCCTCTCCCCATCCCCTCCTCCCACCTCAAGCTGCACCTCCATCCCCTATCTCCTAACCTCACCCCTTGACCTGTCCGTCCTCCCCGGACTGACCTATCCCCTCCCTACCTCCCCACCTATACTCACCTCTACAGGCTTCATCCTCGCCCCCTTTAACTTGTCTCTTCTCCACCTATCTTCTCCTCTATCCGCCTTCGATCCGCCTCCCCCTGTCTCCCTATTTATTGCAGAACCCTCTCCTCATCCCCCTTTTCTGATGAAGGGTCTCAGCCCGAAACATCAGCTTTTGGTGCTGCTAAGATGCTGCTTGGCCTGCTTTGTTCATCCAGCTCCACACTTCGTTATCTCTGTATACAATTCACACTGTTTGGTAGTATGGGTAAAACGAAAGGTTTAAAAGCAGCCATGCAATTCATACAAGACTAAAATCTATGTGCACACCCACTAGCTTTCTCAGATGTTCCCTGAACAATCACAGCTAATGACTGAAAGTAGGAGTTCATGTCGGCCAGATGATTCCTTGAGTCATCAATGTAGTCTCCATCCTTCCAATGTAGGGTCCCCCACTTCTGTGAAGGTTGATCCCAGAGTTTTCACTGCATGCACGCCTGAAATCTTTCATGTTTATCCTTCTTCCTTAACTTCCCAAATTGTGGTCTCTTGCTTTTGTTGGCTGTGGCTTATCTGCCAGTCCTGTGTCCTTTCGTTATGCGTTCTGGCCCAAGGACACTGGCAGCATTACCTCATTAGTCTTCCATCAAATAAGGATTTGTACCTTATGTCACTCCCATTGTTTTCCTCTGAGCTGAGCCAGTTCCAGCCAGCCCAAGCCAGTGTCTGCGGTTCAAGTTACTTGAGTTTACAAGCTTCTGTCTGTGTGTGTGAGCAGCCTCTGGCCAACAGGATAATAGCTAACATGGACATGACAGGCTCAGTGGTCTCTTTCTGTGCTGTATGATTCCCTGATTCTATGCATCTTTTCACAAAATTGGAACTATTCAGTCAGTCATGGTTCAATCAAATTCCAGTCAAGTTTGTTACAAATCTCGATCGGATACTTCAAGTTGTCCACCCCCAGGTGAGGAGGAACGAACTGTTTTTTTCTCTCGTTTATTCACCCACCCCCTCAGTAGCTTTGTAACAAAGTTAATTTTAAAAAATGATCCCTTCCTTTGTGGATTTCTTTCAAACCATGCCAATTTATGCTTTAGAAATTGATTCAACTTAACTAGACGTTCTTGAATTAACAAAGAGTGAGTTTATTAGTTACTAGACACAAAAAGAATTTGAAACATAATGTACAGATGCACAGATTACAATTAAGAGTTGAGTCCAAAGGGATAATTTTTTAAAAATGCACAGATCAGTCTCTGAATTGTTTGTGAAGCATGGATAATTAAACACCAATCAGTCCCATACAGAATAATTTTACACCAGCAATTATTGTCTCTGTTGCAGTTCTCTTTTTAACAAACACTCATTTTGGAATTAAAAGTAAAAATTGTGTCGAAATATGCTTTGATTCATCATCAAAACAGCTCCCTTTGATGCTTTCTCCTAACCACCAAGGCAAATCTCCATCACACTGCTGGAGCAGATTAGTTTCTTTCCATTTCAATTCATTTTCCTCTCCAAGACCATCTCTTCAGTGAAATTTATTTCCTGCTCCCTCTGCACCATTTTCACTAACACACAAGACAAGGGATGAAAGGGGTTTGTTGGTTCTTCCAATACTGCGAGAAACCTGACTGTATGGGATCAATGATCCTTTACACAGGGGAACTGATTACAAAGGAAGAATGGTGATCTGGAGGGATTCTCTGGAACGGGCGGTAGTCAGTGATCCTAGAGGAGGGGTGGGGGGTTCATCTTCTTCAGCCATTGATCTTAGAGCAGACACCTGGGGGACTGAGGGGGCAGGGAGCACCCCTGTTGAAAAGGCGCTTAAGTCTGCCACACTACAGTTTCCCATCTTCCTTAATCTGCTGGTATCCTAGAGCCCAGGAATCGCCTCTGGCCTGAGTTACATCAGAAAGACAGAGCAAATGTGACTCACACAGTGTCATTAAAGTGTTTAAAGAACCCATTTCCTGATATCAGATTGATTGCTCATTCCTCACACAACCCTGCAGAGGAGTTATCACTGGCGTCCTGACCAACAGTTCTCTATAACTAAAAGCATTATCTGGTCATTTTATTATTTGTTCAAGCTTCACATGCTCAAATTGGCTGCTATATTTCCGACATTTCAACAACAACTACACTTCAAAAAGTGTTAGTTGGATATAAAGTACTTTGAGGCCTTGAGTATGGAAAATACCAAATAAAAGACAGCAGTTTCTTGAATATTGAAAAGAGAGACGCAACTTTTTCTTTTTCATCTTTAAGACAAATGCACAAATGACAAATTTTATATAATCACGGCAATTTATTGTACAGGAGAAACGGATATTGATTTATTGACAAGTTGACACATGATTCCTGCCTGTTAGAAGTAACGTATTCTTATACAAGGGAACATGTTCTCTGTAAACAAAAGGACTATGTTTAAACCTCATGTTCTTTGAACTTCCTGCTGCTGTGATATGGACCATTGTGATTATTTGAAATTTGACCTTCTCACATTGTCATGATGATGAGTTGAATAGTTTCAGCAACATTTCCACCTTTTCAGCAATATAAATGTCAGTCTTTTCCTTTTAAAACTGGAAGTGGGCAAATTGGAGTGGATCAGGGTGGAGATTTTAAACTTTTTTTTAACTTTCCACACCCACATGTTTTAAGGTTTGAAAGTTCCCCTCAATGACTGCAATGTTCTCCTGGCCAGACTCCCATCTTTCAGCCTCTGAGCACTTCATCTCATTCAACAATCTGCTTCTCATATATAATCTGGCAACAAGTCTCACTATAGATCCACATTACCCTGCCTTGGCTTATTCCTCTTCAAATATAAAAAGCGCATCACCTTCATCGACAAATTTAGTTGGCCAGCCTTATTCATCTCTGTTCAAGCACGTATGCAATTGTGTAAATTCAATTGAAATAAAATTGTTCTATCATAGCAGTTGACATGTTGTTGATAAATCAACCACTCTCTCCACCACCTGCTTCTCTTCTGTAAAACACTTCTTAAAGAATTGTTTTCTTGACAATAGTGTCCTTCCACCATTTGTAAAATGTGCTCTAATCCTGAAATCCCATGCTGATTGAACTACTCACCTTTTGCAACCTAAGCTAGTTAGAACTACCTACTTTTTCTTCTGTGATTCCTGAACTTATTTCAGTGTAGTGTTGGAATCGTGGTTATGAACAGTTATTGCTGCAAATGGAGGATTTCAAATTACCCAGGCCTGAAAGCTAAAGCAGTTTGATTACATTTAATCAGGCTCTGCTTTCCAGAAATCTTGTGTGGGTAAATGAGTTACTGTTAGGAAATGGAATGAAATGCTTAAAGAGAATCAATTGCAAATGCTAGCACATTATCTCTCTGTCAGGTTTGTTCACTGTTTATCTGATTACATGCATAATACCGTAGGACCTAATAAAAATATGAGAGTTTTACGCAGCCAGTGTAGATGACAGAGGCAAATTTTGTTGCATTTATCTATCTTCTTACGCTATAACAATAAATTGCATCCATTCTTCAATGCTTCCAGGGTCCTATGTCAGCACCAAGCATTGATTGGAACTATCAATATGTGAGGACTCACAAAGAAGCTATAAAATTGTACAACGCAGAGTTCCAAACATCACCGTCATCGCAGATTTAATTGACAGTCAGCTAGAAGAAAAACCATTGGTTGCCATAGTAACAAAATTGCATTGTTTGCTGGTTTCATGAATATTGACTTTTGCTTGTCAAATTATTGCAAGTTTAATAATACTGAGGTAGCCCAAAGCTCTTTTTATTACCTTCCATGGTACATTTCTTCCAGTGAATAGCATATTTGCCACTAAATTCTTACATTATCAGCAATGTTCACTCTCCTATAATTCACATAAAGATTCCTACTGTGCAGATTGCTCAATTTAAACTTGTGAATGAATTATCTGTAAAACCTCTTCACATGTTGTGAGACCAGAGACTCCTTCAGTCCTCTGAACCATTATGAATTTGCACAAATTGATGAGCAATCACAATATTGCAACTTTATTTTGGTCAGAGAGCAGCAGGTGAGCTAAAAATACCAACCTCCCAGGCTAAGGAAGAATCAGTTATGTTTCTAATACTTAACTGATGATTCCTGGTGAATAGAGAAGAAGATTTGACTGCGTAGTAATATCCCACGTGGAGAATAAATGATTAATTTTCTCTGTCTTGGTCCATACAGGAAGATAGACCGTTTGAGTGAATTGCTAGATGTCATCATCTCTACGGTCTTTCCTGTCTACACCCAATCTCACCTGCAGTTTTATTTATTGGGTGCCAAGTTATGCTTCTTAAGCTGAAATATTTCAATTAACATCACTGCAGGATATAACTTAAGTTAACAGACCAGGGAATATGTCTTAAATAAATTGTTTAAGAGTAAAGGATATCACCTGAATAGGTGCATTCAGCTAAAGTGACAAAAAAAAGACACCTTATACTTATAGTTTATAATAAACTTAGATATTTACTAGAATCACATCTTTTGTTTGTCAGTTTAATTCCTGCAATGGCAAGATTGTTTTATGAGGAGAGATTGAGGAGCCTGGATTTATATTCTCTGGAAATTCAAAGAATGAAAGATAATCTTAGTGAAATTTATAAAATTCTTACGGCCCAACTCAGGGTTAATGCAGTTTCTCCTAGCTGGTCAGTCTTGAGCCAGGGAACATGATCTCACAATAAGAAGTAGACCCATTTAAGACTAAGATAAGGAGAAATTTCTTCATTCAGAGTGTGTTGAATCTTTGAAACTGTCTACCTCAGTGGTCTGTGGAAGATTAATTATTGGTGAAGATACCGATTGATAGATTTCTAGATGCTGATAACACCGAGTGATAAAGGGTTAGTGGGGAAAATGGCACAAAGGTGTATGATCAGCGTGATCTTTTTGACTGGTAAAGCAGGTTCAATGAGTTGCATTGTGTACTCCTGTACCTATTTCCCATATTCCAATGTTCCTTTGGTTTAACAAATCATTTTCAATGTTGTAAAAATCTAGTTCTTATCAGAAATCTTGTAAAAAATAACAATGAAAAATCCATCTCTAAGTTTGTAACAGAGTCAGAGAGTCTTGACAAAGACAAATTACATCCAACAGAAATAACATATTCTTTTGGTTTACAAAATCAAAGGGTGATTTCTTCCAATAGCAGCGTGGGTCTCATCTGTTACTGACAAGGGACCCAAATTGCATCATCTAAGGAAGGCCACTAAACCTGCTGCGAATTTGGCCAATCCAAGGACACTTTCTCTGCAGCTGTGTTCCCAGAGTGAAGCTCCTGCCTTGGCAGCACCATGGAAAAGACCATGATTGCTGGTGCAAGTGCAACCATAGTGTACAAAGATTCAAGACCAGTGTGGATTGGGCTCATGAATGAGGACGATTATGATTGGGAATGCAACGTGTTTGCTACTTTAGTTGAATGTCCTGTTCAAGTGATTTTATTTCTCCCACTTAAGCAGTTTATTTAACATGTACTTCCTGATTTCTTAACTCATGTTACATCCTGTAGTGATGTACTTCAGCTTAATAGCAATAACATAGCACCGAATAAATGAAACTGCAGGTGGGAATATGTGCAGACAGGAAAGACCTTATAAATAATGATGTCCAGCAACTGACCTAAATGGTCACTGTTAGGATTTTGTGTGGGCTCCTCTCTAAGGCAAGGGGGCACAGAACACAATCATCCATAAAATCCAACCCACAGAGTCTTTATGAAAGAGATGGAGACCATTCAGTCCATCAACACCATGCTTGATATCTGTAGATTAAGCCAGTCAGTGCTATAGTCACATTCTGTTCTCTTAGCCCTACAAATGTATCCAAACAAGTGCGCATCTGATCTTGCTTTGAAATTAGTGATCATTTCCTCATCCACCACTCCTATAGGCACCACATTCTCAGTCATTAACACTTGCTATGGAATGAAGTTCATTTTATTCTCCCTCTGTGGATCTTTACAAAACCATAATTCTATGTCCCAAATTTCCTTATACTATCAGACAAATGGAACATTTATTTGTCTTCATTTTATAATTGTGATCATCTTGTACAACAATGAATTTTTTGACTGCTTGTTTATGACTTGTGCTCCTATTTATAGACGTTATTTAAATGTTTTTGAAAGTATAAGTTTAAAAACAGAAAGTACTGAAATAGTCAGCAGGTCAGGTAGCATTGAGAGGGAGAAATCAAGTTAGCATTTCATGTCAAGATGAACTTTCATCAAAACAATTTAGTACACCATGATCAGATCTCCCCTCAATCTCCTTTTGTCCAAGAAGAACGCACACCATCTCCAAACTAACCATGTAGCTAAATTTATTCGTAGCCAGAACAATTCTGGTAAATCTGCTCTGCACCCTGTCAAGGACTTTCTCTTCCTCCTTTAGATGTGGTGATCTGAACTGGATGCACTGCTGTAAAAGTTGAGCTCCATTTTTCAAATTTCCCTTCGAAGTAAATTAATTTCTGCTGTAAAATCAGGCTTGCTGAGGAGTACTTTATTGTGAAGAACTGGGGATGTTCATACTCCTAGCACTTTGTGAATCACCACTGAATACATTCATTTGTTTAACTTTATTTCAGATTTCTAAGTGAAATTTACACCAGTCAGATGATTACGTCTACTCAGCTAGCTGTACTACAATAATAACTCTTCGGTAGGTGCTTTCTAACTGAAGAAAAGGATAATGCAAGGTTACTATAACACTTAACGAATGGCTGTCCATGTGAAAATGTTTTCATTTAAAATTTGTAAGTTTATATTTAAAAAATGATTTTTAAAAAATTCATGATCATTGACTTAGTTTATAATGTCATACATGTTGTGTACTATAAATTACAGAAGCATTTATAAAACATTCATTTACAATTTCATTGCAAAAAGCGCTTAAAAGAAGCCTTCCTGCTGTGATTGTGCCAAGAACCTTGGCATCAAAAGCACCATTTGTGTCATCAAACCATTTTATGCTGTACAGTAGCTGTAACAAAGTGATTTAGCATTATATTCGAATTGATGCATTCATGATTAAGGTCCAAGAAAATCTCCCGGAAAAGTGTGGATTTCTTTTTGATATGCCAATATACAATGAAGACTGTGAACAAATCCAACTCTGCAGTGTGGATAATTTGGGATACGAATTCATCTTGGGCAGTAATGCAGGTATTAGGATCACCTGAAATCTCAGGACATGGTCATCACTGCATTTTGCAAGTTGCCTAAGGCACATGATTATGACCCATAAGCAGCAGTGTGGCCAGTTAACAAGGTATGAAGCTGGAGGAACACAGCAGGCCAGGAGGAGCAGGAAAGATGATGTTTCGGGTCTGGACACTTCATCAGAAATGGGGGAGGGGAATGGGGCTCTGAAATAAATGGGGGCGGGGCGGTGATAGAAGGTGGATAGTGGAGCAGTTAGGTGGGAGAGAAGACAGACAGGTCAAGGAGGCAGGGATGAAGCTAGTAAAAGTGAGTGTAGGTAGGAAGTTGGGATGGGGGTTGGTCAGTGAGGAGGGAGGGGCGGGTAGGTGGGAGAGAAGATGGACAGGTCAGGGAGTCAGGGCTGAAGCTAGAACGTGAGTAGAGCAACTGCAGGAAGTACTACACCTGCCCCTACATCTCCCCCCTCACCTCCATCCCAGGCCCCAAAAAAACCTCCACATCAAACAGATGTTCACCTGCATATCTGCTAATGTGGTCTATTGTTTCCGCTGTTCCCAATGTGGCCTCCTCTACATCAGGGAGACCAAGCAGAGGCTCAGAGACCACTTTGTGGAGCACCTACGCTCAGTTTACGACAAACAAGAACACCTCCCAGTCGCAAGCCAATTAAGTCCCCCCCTCCCACTCCCTGGGCCTCCTCCAGTGCCACAACAATGCCACCCGGAAACTGGAGGAACAGCACCTCATATTCCACCTTGGAACCCTACAACCCAATCATCTCAATGTGGACTTTAATAGCTTCAAAATCTCCCCAGCCCCGACCTCATCCCAAGACCAGTCCCTCTCTCATCCCCACCTCCTTGACCTGACAATCTCTCCCACCTATCCGCTCCTCCCACCTCACTGATCAATCCCCACTCCCACTTCCTACCTCGACTCACCATTACTAGCTTCATCCCTGCCTCCTTGACCTGTCTACCTTCTCTCCCACCTATCTGCTCCATTATCTGCCTTCTATCATCTCCCCCGCCATGTATTTCAGAGCCCCCTTTCCCTCCCCCATTTCTGAAGAAGGGTCCAGACCCAAAACATCAGCTTCCTTGCTCCCCTGATGCCGCCTGGCCTGCTGTGTTACTCCAGCTCCACACCATGTTACTTCAGACTCCGGCATCAGCAGTTCCTACTATCTCTGAGAGTAGCCAGCGTTTCTGCTGTACTGATGGTGGAAGAGCTCGAGGGACGTTACAGGTGGATGGTCCTTAGGGAAGATGATTAGTGTGTCCTTTAAGCACAGGAGGAAGCCAAGAGGAAGCCACTTACTGTATTCATTTCCCTGGTCATGTTATTCATTGAAATTGTAAATGGCAGGCTTCTATGAACTACTGTGTAAAACCACATGGTGTTGCAGAAACATGCAGAGGACGTGCCCTGGGGCAAATTGCCACTTTAAAGAATACAACATGGAAAGTATCACATGGGCCACCTGCTGAAATAAATGAAACAAAATATTGAACAGATTGTACAATGATCTCTAATGCAATACCACCATTTTATGCTGCTGTCAAGACAAAGTTCTCCCTTTTGTAGTACTTCTACAGAATGACTCATTTGACTGATGAAATCATTGCCATTATTTGGAAGGCAGGGAAAAATTAAGATTGTTCATTAACTGCTCTGCTGCACAGATAATGTTGAAGTATTCACTTTACCATTTCACTTTCAGAGGGCAAGCTATTTTGCATTACATTTGACTGAACTTAATGGTAAAGGCACTGTTGTGTAGTCTGAGCATCTCTCTGCAAAATCACATCTCATAAAAATGAAAAATATTCTTTCTCTTTATGGAAATGATGGTTTTTAACATGGACTAACAAGAACGGGTGAGTGATAACATGCAACATGCAGAACTCCTTGCTACTGTGTGGAAGATATGTTTGATATCAATGAGATTTTGTGACGTTTAGGATCTGGGGATATTGATGCTTGTACAAGCATTGCTTCTTGTTCATTTAATCAAAATCACAAACCACTCCTCTGGTATTAATTTTCACATTCTTCAGATTCAAAGCATTATCCATTGCAAAACCTAGGGTTGGGTGCTCAAATGCTAAAGAGAAAGAGAAAAATGCTAAAGAGAATGAGTTGAAAACTGCATTTTTGGAAAGCAGTACTGGATCACTCAGTCTCAGGAACAGTTTGTGAGTTGTAAGGAACCTACAAATAGGAAGAAATATGAACTCACAGTTTGGCAAGTAACGTAAAGACGCATGTTAAGGGGCCGGTCTTGAAAAGAGTGGAGCTTTCAATTTTTTCCATTAAGGCTGAACAGTCTTCACGTTCAGCATACGAATACGTGGCTGATGAGGTCAACAAGGGGCAAAAGGAAGTATATTTCCACATTCTGTTGTGAATTTGATGAGTTAACTTGTACTGTGTTGATGCTGCACCTTGACTTGGAGTTCTCAGCCAGTTTGCACTGTCTTTATTCTCTTGGTCTCTTCATCAGCTGCCGACTCTCCTCATTGAAACTGCCCTTCAGATTGCTGACTCTATCCTTTTTCTCCTGTTCAATGCATCCGTCTGCTGGAGACACTCAATAGAACTTGAGCAGCAAACTCACTTGCTGCCCAGTCGGCCCATCTATTTTCTAGAATAGCAATGCCAGTGTCACTTTGTTCAAGTGTAGCCCTGGGAATCATGCTGCTATCAGGTTTCTGACCCAGCATTGAAAATCCAGTCCACAGTACAAACTAACCAAGAAACCATAACAATGTTCACATCCTCATTCTCTGATGGTATTTTGGTAGAAATATCCCATGGCTAGGAATAAAATCCAGTCCCCAACCTGAAGTGGGTCCCTTTCTCAAGTTGGGGCTGAGGGAGAAGTGTGTGGAGACCAGTTCTTAAACTGGGTGCATGATGGTGGTGGGGTGATGAGAGATGGTGGGTTTGATTGCAAAGCTTCAGTGGCGGGTATGTTTGAGGACTGAGGAAATATTTCTGCTCCTTTTGGACCACATGCTATGCTCCTACGAAACTGGTAGCCATACAGGTTGATAATAGGTTTGAGATTTTTTAATTTAAATTATGTTTCATATGACCCCACTTGACCCTTCTTGTAGAATTAAAATTACACTATGGATGTCTTGACAAGAATTTTCAATTTGATTTGTTGAAGAGGTACAATATTACTGCCGCACACACAGGTAATGCAGGTACCCTGAAAAGGATTCCTGTTAAATCTAAGTTTTCATTTGAAAGCCCATGTTAAGCATGTGGATTGGTGTAATCACAATGAATGGAGAGGCACATTCCTTCAGGCTGACACCAAAATCCAAGACAATGCAACTATAGGTAACTGAGAGAAAAAAAACTGCAGAGACAGGAACTTGTTCACAATGCTTTCAAAAACAAAACTCTTAAATGTTCAGAAAACCAGTTCCCACTGTTTGTTTCATCTAGGCAAATGACATAATGCGATGCGTGTCTGAAAAAATTGGTGATTTCACCATGTGCATAATTTACATTGAATGTAAGTTACAAGATCTATTGAGTTTCTCATATAGTCTTGGAAAGCTTCTAATATATTGAATTTTTTTTTTACGAAGCTGCGCAATGCTGTGCAAATCTGAATCTCAAACCTTAGGCCCAGATTCAGTGCAGTGCATTGTCCACATGTCGGTATACTTAGCTCTGTTCTTTCTAATTCCACAAACACAAAATATCAGAAAGATTCAACTGGTCATGTGCTCTTTGTGAAAACATAAACAGACTTAATGGGGGAAAGTTTAAGCAATTCCCACCCCGATCCTAGAAAACAAATGGGTTTTGTCAGGTGGGAAGGCAAAATAGGAAAGAAACTCTCAGACAGAATCCTCACACACCTTCAACTTACCATTTATATTAAAATATCTAATGCAGCGGCCAGCATCAGATGGCACTTTCTTTGTTTCAGACTGAATGTTGGCCAGCTAGGTTCTCTGGACCTGAGGAAATGATCAGCTTACTGGAGACAGGAACTGCATCATGGAAGAGTTAAGTTAGGGTTTTCCAAACTGTGGGCTGTGAACCAGATGAGACTTTGCAGTTGGGAAGTCTGAGACAGCAATATCTGCTGCAAAATTCAGGCAATTTTCTGAAAGTTGTGAAACCCCTTTATTTTATTGATTGGCATGGCCTTATGGACTTCAATCTGAGGCCCAACTGCTGTTACAAAGAATAAAGCCTGTAAAATGCTAAGTGGTCACATTTTTCGTAGAAGGCTTATACATTCATTCACTAGGATTGTCTTGCATCAATAATGATAGTTATCATTCATGAATAATTATTGATTCTGTGACAATAATAGTCAGAACCCTATTACATCAATGATGGGAATCCTATTAAATCAACATCTAGAGTCACGTTACATTCAGATTTGGGATACTACTTTATTAATATTCAAGATATGATTACATTCATAATCTGATGTCTATTGCATCAACAGTTAGGACCCTATTGCATGAAAAGTAAAAATTATCACATCCTATTGCATTAATTATGCAGATTTTACATTAAAATCAAATCTAATTACATTAATTACATGGTTCCTATTGCATTAATAATCTGATGCCTATTGGTTCAATCATTGGGAAATTATTGCATCAATTGTCAGTATATTAATACACCATTAATTAGGATGATTTCAATTAGCATTCAGAGTCCGTTGCATCAATAATCTGGTTCTACTCCATGAAGGTCATTTGTCAATTGTGTCAATAATCAGGCTGCTATTACATGAATAGTTATAGTCCAGTAGATGGATAATCCATTAATAACTCCCCTGTTCGCCAGCTGAAGCAACCCCTTCATAACTCAATAGCTCATGTAAAACCAAATCTTCATTCTGGAGCCTTGCGCAGTCTGAGAAATGAAAATAGGGTTTTGCTGGGAAAATGCTTTTGCTAGAACTGCACTGTGCATTTTACCAGTGCAGGTTGTAGTTGAGATCAAGCAAGAGTGTTTCTCTTCACCCCCACGAGAAAATCTGTCAACCACTCCAGTAATCAGGTGCACCTCCCATTTTCAGTTAACACCCTCACAAAGGTTTTGATGATTCACAATCTTCTGCAATTTCCCACTTTCCACTAAAACTAAAATATTGCAGGTGCTGGAAATCTGAAACAAAAACAGAAAATAATGGAGAAGCAAGGCAGGGGTCTGGAGGCCTATGTGGGGAGGAAAACACAGTTAAAATTGTGAGTCCAAAGAGTCGCCTTTGGAACTGTTACTAAGTAGAAGCATCAGACTTCAAGCAATAACTGTGTTTCTCTCTCCAAAGATGCTGCCAGGTCTACTGAGTTTCTCCAGCATTTGATCTCTGATTCTCCTTCATGTGCAACCCTTCCTTTTCTCCCTTCCTCTACAATTTTTCTGGCCTTCCACAATCTTCTTTCTCTTTCCACAATTTTTATATCAGTTTCACCATTCCTCCTTTGAGCTTTTACCACGCTACATCACCACACAATCCTCCTTGACTTCTGAAATGGCCCTCCTACCAATTGATATCCCCTGACCCTGATCTTCAATCTTTCTGGATCTCCCCTTGATTCTGCCTAACCACTGCATCACTACACCATCAATTCTCATACATTCTGAACCTCGTGACCTCTCTCTGCCACCTGCTGCTTCTCTGCACTATCACAGTATGCTACAGATCTGCCTGCCTATCACACAATTGGTCTCTCAGTCAGTCTGGCTGTTTCTGAAAATTGAGACAAAAATGTGGAAATCGGATCCTGCTGTAAAATTAAATGTAATTTGACGGTTACCTGTTCCTGCAGAGTTCTAGACTTCCATTCTATCTTTGCTTCCTCATTAATTTCAAGGCCAATATTTCAGGTGAATGACTTTTAATCAGAATTAGGGGATGTGTCCAATCCAGTTTTGAGAACACTATAGAATTGCGTAGATGCTTTCATTTAGGAAAATTATTTATGGCTGATCTAGATATTATGTTTGAATGATATTTCTTGTTAACGTAATTTATTTTGTATGTGATTTAATCATAAACTTTCATTCTGAAAGATCTTGGTGTAAAATTCAAAAATGGCATTTGAACACATAAGCCGATAAAGAATACCTTGTAAGCAAAAATTGCAACAATAACAGTGGAGCATGTACGCTCAAGTATTGGTATCTGCTATGCATATCAGCTGAGAACTGTACCAGCATATACCTTGTATGTCATGGTTAAGAATAATAAAGAAACTAGTAATTACTTGGTATTATAGAATTTGAGAATTGCTGAGAAGACACATATTTTTGCAAAACTTTTGTCTTGCACTCATCAGGACAATTTGCAAGAATAACAATTCAAGGAGGATGAACAACATTTACGCTGCATGAGAGGAGAGTTGTCAAATGGGCTCTGATTGGTAGAGGCTTGGAGAATGCACCAAATAATGATGCTTGATGTCATGGACACCTCTCATTTTGATGTCATCAGTCAACTTACCAAACATATCACTTATGTTCACATCCAAATCATTTATATAAATGACAAAAAGCTTTGGATCCAGCACCGATCCTTGTGGCACACTGCTGATCGTAGGCCTCTAGCGTGGAAAGCAACCGTTCACCACCAATCTCTCTCTTCTAGCTTTGAGTCAGTTCAGTATTCAAATAGTTAGTGCTCACTCTTTTCCATGTGCTCTTATCTTGCTAACCAGTCTTCCAAAAGGAGCCTTGTCAAACATCTTACTGAAGTCCACATAGATGACGTCCACCGGTCTACTATCATCAATCCTTTTTGTTACTTCTTCAAAAATCTCAATTGCATTAGTAAGACATGCTTTCCCACACAGAAAACCATGTTAACTATCCATAATCAGTCCTTTCCTTTCCAAATGCATGCAAATCCTGTCCTTCAGGATTCTCTCCAACAGTTTACCCACCGTTGATGCCAGGCTCACCGGTCTATTGTTCCCTGGCTTTTCCTGAGTTTCTTTCAATTAAGAGGGGAAAATAGTGTAAGATTATATCTGAATAAACTTGTGGGGAACATGCATATTAAGTTTCTATAGGCATGTGAAGAAAGAAAGATGAGTGAAGACAAACGTAAGTTCCTTACAATCAGAAATCATGGGAAATTCTAATGAGGAACAAAGAAATGGCAAAGCAATCAAGTACACATTTTGGTTCTGTCTTCACAAAAGAGGATGCATATAACACCCCAAATAACTTTGGGGAAACTCATGGTTCCATGATGGGGAGGAACTGAAAGAAATCAATATTAGTAGGGAAATGGTGTTTGGTAAAGTGATGGGCTTAAGGGCCAATAAATACCTAAGGGCCAATAATCTACATCACTGAATACTTAAAGAAGTAGCTGTAGAAATAGTGAATGCTCATCCTTCAAGATTCTTTCAACTCTAGAGTGGCTACTTTGGATGGGAGGGTAGCTAATGTGACCCCACTGCTTAAAAAAAGGTAGTAGACAGAAAAATTGGGAATAATAGACTAGTTAGCCTGACATCAGCAGAAGGGAAAATTCTAGCATCCATTATAAACAGTTTTATAGCAGAGCATTTGGAAAACAGTGACAAGACTAGATAGAGTCAACATGGATTTATAAAAGGGAAATCAATCTTGACAAATCTTCGAATAGTTTTTGAGGATCCAACTGGTAGAATTGATATGGGGGAGCTAGTGTATATGATTTATTTGGACGCTTTTCAATGTAGTTCAATGCAAGAGGTTAGCACAAAAAATGATGGCACGTGGCATAGGAGGTAATGTACTGACATAAATAGAGGGCTGGTTGGCAAGCAGGCAACAAAGAGTGGTAATAAACAAGTCTTTATTTGACTGGCAGGCACTGACTAGCACAAGAGTCCTGATAGGACTCCAGCTTTTCATAGTATGTATAAATATTTGAATGAGGGAACTAAATGTAATATTTTCAGATTTACAGATGGCAGCAAGCTAGATAGGAGGGTGAACCGTGAGGAGAATGCAAAGCTGCTTCAATATGATTTGGACATGTTGAATGTGTGCACAAGTACAAGGCAAATGAAATATAACATGGATAAATAGAAAGTTATTCAGTTTGGTAGCAGACATATTAAGGTAAAATATTATCCTAATGTCACTAGATTGGGAAAAGGGGAGGTGCAATGAGACCTCCATGTCTTTGCAAGACCAGTCACTGAAAGTAAGCATGTGGGTACAGTAGGCGATGAAGAAAGCACGTAATGTGTTGACCTTCATTTCGAGAAGCAGGGATATCTTGCTGCAATTATATAAGGCATGTCGAAATCACACCTGGAGACAGCTTCGGTCTCCCTATCTGAGGAACAATACCCTGCCTATTGGGGAAAATGCAACAAATGTTTACCAGACTGGTTCCTATGATGACAGGGCTGACATATGAAAGGAGACTGGGTCAATTGGGACTATATTCACTGAAATTTGAAAGAATGAGGGGGCATCTCATAGAAACCTGTAAGATTTTACCAGGACTAGACATGTAAATACATGAAGGCTATTTTTGATTACCATGGAGTCCAGAACCCGAGGTCACAATCTAAAGATACTGGGAAGGCCATTTTGGACTGAGATGAGGGGAAATTCCTTCACCCAAAGAGTGGTGAGCCTGTGGGATTCTCTACCACAGGAAAGGAAAAAATATTGAATGTTTTCTTGACGGTTTTAGACATAGTTCTTGGGGTTAAAGAGTTCAAAGGGTATGAGGAGAAAATAGGAAGAGGATCAGATTGAATGGCAGAACAGACTTTAAGGGTCAAATGGTGTATATCGTCTTCTATTTTCTATGTTCTTCATCTATGGTTCGTTAACAATATGAGGCTAAAACCACAGCAAATGTACAGCCACCAACAATTGCCTTTCTTATGGAGAATCTGGAAATGAGCCACCTCACTTCTGAATGTTTGAACAAAAATTGGCTGCCTTGAAATTTGAGTAACAGCCCTATCAGAATTTCTACTTCTTACATATCCCTGATCTCGGCAATTATAATACCAGCTGTGCAGGTGAAAATGCACAGGTAGGAAAGAACTTGCACTTTCACGTAGCACATTTTATGACCTCAGGATGTCCCAAAGCATTTTGCAACCATGTAAGAATTTTGAATGTTATCTGATGCAATATAGGAAACAGAGGTGTTATCGTGGGGTCAGAAAGGATCGGAAAGAGTTAATACGATTGAATTCAATAAGCACTGCCCATTGTGATGATGTAGAGGACCTGGTGGGATAGTAAATAGGATCTTGTGGCAGAAAGACCAAAGGCTAAATCCTCCCAACAGTCTTTGTAAAAATGTAAAGCATATTCTTAAAACCCGGAAATAGTTGGAGTGTTGCAATAAACTAAAGCTTGTTTGCTCCACAACATTCTTCATGTCAAGACTAGAAAGTGATTACCCTCACACATAATAAACCACACAATCCCTTAAAGAATCCAAACACTCAGAAACTACAATGACAACACACACAAATGCAGTAAAGTCTCATAAACAGCATGTGATAATGACTAAATAATCCTTTTTACTGATGTTGGATGATAGACATGTTGTCTGAAGCACAACAGAAAAGTGCCTATTTTGAAAGAAAATGCTTTGGAATAGTCGATGTAACCTATGGGATCTTTGTTTAACATTTCAGCTGAAAAAATGTATCTCTAACAGTGGAATGCATCCTCTGTACTGCCTATCTTCATTTTGTGCTCAAAGTTCTGAAGTCGACTTGAAGCCATGACCATATCTGATTCAAAGGTGTAAATTATACCAACTGATACTAGGACTGCCTCTCAGAAATGCAATGGTAACACACCATCTTGGCCAAGATTGATTAATCAACACTAAAGGAAACAATTGCAGATGCTTGAAATCTAAACCAAAACAGCGATAAATGGTGCAAGCATTTCAGATTGATGCTCTGTCACCATGATTGATAGCTCAACTCTTAAATATTATGCATCTGTAATTCCATACTTATGAGGGAGAATGCAGCTTGGGAAACTGCAGATGCACTTCCTGTGAGTGATGGTCCATGCTGGGAGTATCAGATCAAGGAATTACCCCAAATATTCAAATCGATGACCAGATTTTTCTACCTTCACCTCACTGTTGACTTTCAAATCATTTTAGTTCGGCTTTTATCTCTTTTAATTTCTGCACGGTGCTCTGCCTGTGTTGGCACTGTATCTGTGTGCTACAGTCCATTTTTATGGCTATAATATTATTCGTTAGCTATGGAATGTTTTCTAAAGTGTTTGATTACAATAGCATGCTCACTGCCTGATTCGCTAAATATATTACTCAAAACTTCAGTTAACAGCTATTAGTCAAGCTCTTCAGAGTGACAGAGGAACGATCATTGCAGACATAATAGACCTGATGGTGCAAAGCAATTACATATTTGTCTGGTGGGATAATTATGTCTAAACTTTACTTGACCGTGCAGGGTTCAGATATCAGTTACTTGGCATTTTTCAAGCGGCTGATTACAGTTGTTCATTTTTCAATAAAGCCTTTATGAGGGGAAAGAAAAGAGTCTGCATTGTGACTGGATTAAATCACAAACGGATCACAAAATACTGTGGGGTTACAAGAGCCCTTCTGTGGCTCAGTGAATTGACAGATGTCGAAAGTGTTTTCTAGCTGCAGGAAATTGACAGAGGTGGTTCGGTTGGCACCCATCGGTCATTAAAAAGTTAGCATCAGTAATTCACTAAGATTGCATGCTGACAAGCTGAATGCTAATTCCATTTTGAGCATTCAATCAATATCTGAGGGAGAAAATAGATTAGAAGATGAGCAAGTTAAAGTGGAGGCACTACACTTCAGAGCAAGTGTGAACGCGGAGGTCAAAACAGTGAATCATGCATAGAAATGAACAAATTACTGAAGTAGAATTTTTTTTAAATTCTGAAGAGCAAAGCCTATACTTATTATACAGATTTAAATATGGGAGTTGGTATGTTAAGGTGAATGTCTGGTGTAATATCCCTTAAAAATGATTCCAGGTAGTCATAATTGTTCCATTGTATGTTTTTGCAGCTGTGCACCAGTCTAAACAGTTGCAGGCCTGTCTTATTCTGTGATAAATAACATGTTTTCATGACTGTATAGAATAATTTATGAGGACCATGGAATGGAAAACATGGGGATGCAAGGTACTAACTTTTAAAGGGAGCAGTTGTTCCGTTGCTCAGTTTCAACTGGGCTGCCTGGCAGATAAGTTGCAAACCAGGTTGAAGACATCAGGTCAGACCATGAGACTACAACAATACAGCAAGTAAGATTTGCTCATCATGTCTGCTCTGTCATTCAATGAGATCAGGCTGATCTCCTAACCCTTCACTTTACTGCAGTATCCCTATAATCCTTGATCCCTGATTAAAAGTCTGTCTGTCCTAACTTTGAACAGAACTAACAACCCACCTCAACATCTGTCTGTGGAAAAGAGTTCCTCAGATACACTACCCAACGAAAGAAGAAATTCCTCCTCACTTTTCCCTTAAATAGGGAACACATTATTCTGAGACTCTACCCTGTGGTTTTTGTCTCTCCCACAAGATGAAATACTTTCAGCATCTACCCAGCCAAGTCCCTCAAGAATCTTATATGTTTCAATAAAGTCACCTCTAATTCTTCGACACTCTAATGAGTACAGGTCCAACCTATTCAACTGCTCCTCATAAGAAAATTCCTCCACGCCCAGAATCGACTTTCTCTGGCCTGGCACCAATGGCAATAGTTATTTCCTTACACAAAGATCATAAAAATGTCCACAATATTCCAGGTGTGGTCTGATTAGTGCCTAATTTAGTTTTAGCAAGATCTCCCTGTCTTTGTACTTCTCTTGAAATTTGCCTTCCCTACTACCCACTGAATTTGGATGTTAGCTTTTTGTGATTCATGGACGAGGACACTCAAATCTCTGTATGAAGCATTCTGCAGTGTTTCCCCTTTCAAATGGCATTCCGCTTCTCCACTCTTCCTGTCAAAATGCATAGACTTACATTTTCCCATATTATGTTCCATCTGCTATGTTTTTGCCCTTTCACTTAGTCTGTCCATAACCCTCTGCAGCCTCTTTGTATCATCGCCACCACTTGCCTTCCCTCCTACTTGTTGTGCCACTCACAAATTTGACTATAAATAGTTGTGAGCCCAGCACAGATCCCTGTAACACTCCACTTGTTACAGGTTGTCATCCTGAAAATGCTTCCCATATCCTAACTCTGTGACTTGTAGTGTTAACCAGTCCTTAATCCATGCTGACATACTAGCCCCAACACCAAAGACTCTAATCCTATTAAGCAGCCTTACATATAGTGCTTTATCAATGCCTTTTGTTAATTTAACCATTTACTGATTCTTGATCTACTGGTTCTCCTTTATCTATCTTGCATGTTACCTCAAAGAATTCTATAAGAAATACATCAGGTATGATATCCTCTTCATGAGGCTATGTTGACTGTGCTTGATTACATATGTATTTCTAAGTGGGTGTACCATGACATCCTTTATGACAGACTCCAATATTTTCCTAGTGATAGATAATGTTAAGCTGGTTGGCCTATAATTATCTTTATTTGACTTCATTTTTTGAATAATAGTGTTACACTGGCAATTATCCAATCTTTTAGCACTATACATTTTTATATCACTTGCTAGTTGACCTTTGCAGTTTATTTTTCACTTTTTTGTCATCTTTAGTTGGCTTTTAAAACTTCCCGGTTCTCTCATTTACCACTAATCTTTGCCGTATTGTGCGTTATTTTCCTTACAATTTACTGCAATTCTTAATTCCCTTAGTTAAGCACGGTTGGTTTATTCTCATCCTAGAATATTTCCTCGTTGCTGGAATATATCTTTGCTGTGATGCATGAGCCTTTTTTTAATCAATATGTTTGCCATTGTCCTTGCTGCGAAATCCCTTTCCCTGTTCACTCCAACCAGTTCTGCCCTCATCCCAATGTAATAACTCTTAGTTAAGTTTGGCAAAGTTGTTTCCAATCTGAGGAAGAGTTACTTGACCTGGGACATTAACTCTGACTTTTGTCCACAGATATTACCAGATCTGTTGAGCTTTTCCAGCAATTTTTGTTTTTGCCTTTGATTTACAGCATCTGCAGTTCTTTCCCATCTAAGTTTCTCTTAAACTTAAAGGAAAATTCTACCACATCATGGTCACTGTTCCCGAGGGGATCTTTCACTCTGGGTACATTTATTAAACTTGCCTCATTATACATTACTAGCTCCAAAATAACCTGATCTCTGGTTGGATCTATAATGTACCATTCTAGGAGGCTATGAATTCCTTCTCATGGCTACATTTGCCAATTCAGTTTTCCCAATCTGTACGAAGATTAAAACCCATGATTTAATTTCCTGCTTTTTTACAGGTTCTTGCTGTCTCCTGATTTATTCTCTGTCTGACAGAACAGCTACAGTTAAGTTGCCTGTTGACTAATCTTACTGGTGCCCTCTTCCCTTTCTTATTTATTAGCTCCACCCAAATGTGTTCTACATTATCCAATCTGAAGTCATTCCTTGCTGTTGTAATTATTCCATCTCAGGCTAATGAGGCCATACTGCCAGCCTTCCCTTCCTGCCTCTCAAAGATTCACATAACTGAATATTTAGAATCTGAATTCATTGAACTCATTGCAACCATATTTCTGCAATGGCCATAAGGGTATATCCATTAACCTCAATTTGTGCTGTAAATTAATTTAGGTATTTTTGAATACCCTGCATGTTGGTATAACAAGCCATGGTTGTGCCTTTTAACCATAGTTTCCCACTTTGACTATTTTTGTTACTCTTTTTACAATTGTATCCACTGCTATTTCCTGTCCCACCCTGGATATCATTATTAAAATAGCAACCCTGTAATGCCACCATATCTCTTTGCTTTGTAAGCCTACATACCCCCTTTCCCTAATCCTCCCCACTTCCAATTAGTTTATACTGTCTCTACAGCCCTAGTTATTTTGTTCTCCTGGACATTGATCCCAGCATTGTTTAACTGACCCCTGCTCCAGCAGTACAGCACCCTACTACCACAGTACTTATTCCAAAAACTCATTCCTACCACATTAAACTTTAAGCCATGCATTGAACTCCTTGACTGTATCTACCCTGTGCCAATTTGACTGCGGGTCATGTAGTAAACTAGAAATTATTACCTTGAAAGTTCTGCTTTTGAATTTGACTCCAAAATCTAAAATCTTTCAGTAGAAACCCTTTTACAGCCTTATCAATGTCATAAGCACCCATAGGTGTGATGACGACTGCTTTCTTCCCTCAATGTTCTTCACCAGCCCAAAGAGATGTCCTTAACCCTGGCACTGGGAAGGTAACACATCCTTCTAGACTCGTACTCATAGGTGCAGAGACCAATATCTATGCCCCTGAATATACCGTCCCCTTTACCACTACATTCCATTCCCTACTTGAGTGGCTCCTCATACCATTGTGCTATGACCAGTTTGCTCATCCTTCTTGCAGTTCCCTCTCATTCGCACATCTTGCAAGAACCTAATAACTGTTGGACAATTATAGGAACTGAGGCCGCTTCAGGGCTGCCTTTTGGGTACCAATCCTGACTCACCTACCATCACACTTTCCTGTCCTCAATCTCATGTTTGAATTACTTAATCTAAGCGATGTGATTCCTTTCTGGAGAATAGTATTCAGGTACCTTCCCACCCCCTGATGTGATGCAATGCCTGTAGCTCAGAATGCTCTCCTCAATCAGATCCTAAATTGCTTAAGCTGAAAACACTTGCCACAGATGTGTGTACCATGGATTACCACCTCTATTGTATTTATCCCAGTGCTTAATTAAATCAATTGAATATCCCTGCTATTTACGCTTGAAGAATTTCCATTCTTAACATTTTATTGTATATTTTCTCATGTTTTATGTGCTCATAGTAAACTTCATGTCTAACAAGCATTTTCAAGATAAAAAGAGAAAAGAAAAACTAGAGATTTGAGTATGAGCTAAGGATCTTACTTTTACTTTAAAGATTGGAAAATAGAAATAATCTCCCACCACAATCATCAAACAGCTGTTTTGGTTAGGCAATTACAACACCTCCCTTCTTCCTCTGCTGAAATGATGTGACACTCGGAAAGATCGTGTTTTCAGATAAACCTGTTGGACTATAACCTGGCGTTGCGTGATTTCTGACCTTGTCCTCTGTTGAACTTCTTGATGTGCTCAACTTGGGCATTCTGTTGTTTACATTGCATATTCATGTGCTAAATTGCACTAAATTGACTATTTACATATGCTCGAGCACAAAGGGTCTATCTGAGTCAGTTAATGAGGATTTGTTTTTGGGCAGTTCATAATTGGGCTACTCTTTCAATGTAAAATACAATCTGCTTGATAATAGACCTTCTCAAAGCTCGCAAATACAGAATTTTAAACTGCAGAATTCATTTTTATATCAACTATAAAGACTAAATTGGTGTTCATGAAATAATGATTTCCACGTGGGTAGCCTGAGCTTGTCAGATGAGGACAACAGCCATTTTAGGTCAATGGTGTGCTTTTTAAAACTGTTTTGAGTCTATGAAACTTTCACGTGTTATAGCAAATGATGGAAGTTAAACATTCATAGTCTAATTTCACTGCAATCAAAACTGGCAGAACAATAATAAACAGGTAAACACATTAGTTACACACGCAGTAGATAGGTCATCTTGATCCTATATCCTTTGAAATTAAGCCTTGATTGTGAGTAGATCATATTGAACTCAATCTTCTGTATTGTTGCCATCATTTTTGTCACACTCCTCAAACAATTCCTCAAATTGAAACCACGCATTACAACTCAATATCGTAATTGATGCAAAGCTGAGCTTCTGATTTCATGTGTTCTCCAACACACAGCACAATTATTTTCACCTCTGTCACTTTGATGTCAGTCTATTTGCTCCAACACTCTTTCTCACACCCAGCTCAGCTATTCCAAACTTCTTCAGATTGTCTTCGACCATAGACTTTATTTAACCTAAACTCAATATTCTGTTCTGCACCAATTTTCTCGCCCCTCACATGTGTACACCAACCTATATTGCCTCTTAGTCCTTCAAGATCACAAATTTAAAATTAAAGGGGTAAAAGATTATTGGTATTAGGGAGGAATGTGGAATAATCAGACTTGACCTATTGAATAGAGTCGTAGGGTCATACAGCATGGAAACAGACCCTTCGGTCCGACTCCTCCATGCCAACCAAGTTTCCTGAAATAAGTCAGTCCCATTTTCCTGCATTTTCCAGATCCCTCTAAACTTCTCCTATTCATGTATGTGTCCAAATGTCTTTTGAATGTTGTAACTGTACCTGTGTCTACCACTTCCGCTGACAGTTCCACATTTGATGTGTGAAAAGGTTGTCCCTCAGGTCACTTTTAAATCTTTTTCTTCTCACCTTTAAAAAATACCCTCTAGTTTTGAACTTCCTAACCCTGGAGAAAATACCTTTGGTATTCATCTTATCTATGCCCATCAAGGTTTTATAAACCTCTATTATGTCACCCTTAGTGCTCGAGGCTCCAGTGAAAAAGGTGTCAGCCTATCCAGCCTCTCCTTATAACTCAAACCCTCTTGTCTCAGAAGCATCCCAGTAAATCCTTTCTGCACCCTTTTGTATTTAATAATATCCTTCCTATAGCAGAGTGCTGGAGGGGCTTAGTGACCTACTCCTGTTCTTAATTGATCATGGAGCCATAGAGTTACACAGCACGGAAACAGACCCTTTGGTCTAACCAGCCCAAGCCGAACATAATCCAAAACTGGACTAGTCCCACGTGCCTGCTGCAGGCCCATATCCCCCCAGTCCCTCCAATCATCCTCATGCTTAGCTCCCTTAATGACACCTCAATCTTACTCCCCCGTTAACTCATCTAGTGCAAAAATCTTTTAAGAATGTTGCATTTCTCTAACATTGGGTTTTGTCACCTTCTCCACTGTTTTTGCCCCAGACTGGTTGCAATTCCTTTAACCATTTAAGCCTGTTTATTTGCAATTTTCTCCCTAAATCTCTCCACCTTATACTCTTTAAGATGGTCTTAAAATCTTTCTAGTTGAAAAAGCTCCAGTCACCAACCTTCTTTACCTTGATGTTGAATTTTTTAAAAATTCTATCTATGTCTTCATAAAGAAACCTTTTATACATTAATGTTATATAGGTATGCATTGTTGTTCTTCATAAATCTCTAACTAATTGTGCAGAGAACACTGTTACTCTGAGGGGAGAGATGTGCATTTATTGCTGCCCCAGAATGAGTCTGGTTTATCAATCATTTCAAAGACCAGTTTGAAATGTTAAATTAATGACAAAGGCTAACGTTACAATATCACACATCATAATTAACGTCAGTCATTATCTCCAGGCAAGCCAAGCTGACAAAAAGGCATTTACTGAATCAGAATTCAAGTACAGTATAAAAAAGAATACAGAAAGGGATGGCATCAATTATTATTCCCTTACTTTGTTGGAGAAATAAATGGATGATGTAGACTTTAATAACAAAATGCTTAGGACCCTTTCTGAAATAATCAGCAATAGATACTGATCTAATATTCAAGAAATGAGCACTGGATTTTAATCAGAGCTGTCAGGATATCCAACAGAGTTTAACAGTCTAGACTAAAAATTAAAGTACCCTGCAATCACCAAATGATTTTAAAATTGGGTAAAAGTAGACGTAAGATGATATTCAGATTTCCAAAATCCACTCTGTTGCAGGAGTGTTGGCATTTGTCTTTATTTCATCTGCAACAATACCTGACCTTACATAAAGGATTAATTCATATGTAAACATGTAAGTATTCATATCTGAAGTAAAAATCATTTGATTCTTTTCCATTTTTAGTGTCATAGAACATAGAACACTACAGCGAGTACAGGCCCTACGGGCCTCAATGTTGCGCCGACCTGTGAAACCAAACTGAAGCCTATCTAACCTATACTATTCCATTATCATCCATATGTTTATCCAATGACCACATAAATGCCCTTACACTTGCCGAGTCGACTACTATTGCAGGCAGGGCATTCAACGGCCTTACCACACTCTGAGTGAAGAACCTACCTCTGACATCTGTCCTATATCTACCACCCCTCAATTTAAAGCTATGACCCCTCGTGCTAGCCATCTCCATCCAAGGAAAAAGGCTCTCACTGTCCACCCTATCTAATCCTCTGATCATAAAATGTGAGGCTGGATGAACACAGCAGGCCAAGCAGCATCTCAGGAGCACAAAAGCTGACGTTTCGGGCCTAGACCCTTCATCAGAGAGGGGGATGGGGGGAGGGAAATGGAATAAATAGGGAGAGAGGGGGAGGCGGACCGAAGATGGAGAGCAAAGAAGATAGGTGGAGAGGGTGTAGGTGGGGAGGTAGGGAGGGGATAGGTCAGTCCAGGGAAGACGGACAGGTCAAGGAGGTGGGATGAGGTTAGTAGGTAGCTGGGGGTGCGGCTGGGGGTGGGAGGAAGGGATGGGTGAGAGGAAGAACCGGTTAGGGAGGCAGAGACAGGTTGGACTGGTTTTGGGATGCAGTGGGTGGGGGGGAAGAGCTGGGCTGGTTGTGTGGTGCAGTGGGGGGAGGGGATGAACTGGGCTGGTTTAGGGATGCAGTGGGGGAAGGGGAGATTTTGAAACTGGTGAAGTCCACATTGATACCATATGGCTGCAGGGTTCCCAGGCGGAATATGAGTTGCTGTTCCTGCAACCTTCGGGTGGCATCATTGTGGCAGTGCAGGAGGCCCCCCACCCACTGCATCCCAAAACCAGTCCAACCTGTCTCTGCCTCCCTAACCGGTTCTTCCTCTCACCCATCCCTTCCTCCCACCCCCAGCCGCACCCCCAGCTACCTACTAACCTCATCCCACCTCCTTGACCTGTCCGTCTTCCCAGGACTGACCTATCCCCTCCCTACCTCCCCACCTACACCCTCTCCACCTATCTTCTTTGCTCTCCATCTTCGGTCCGCCTCCCCCTCTCTCCCTATTTATTCCATTTCCCTCCCCCCATCCCCCTCTCTGATGAAGGGTCTAGGCCCGAAACGTCAGCTTTTGTGCTCCTGAGATGCTGCTTGGCCTGCTGTGTTCATCTAGCCTCACATTTTATTATCTTGGAATCTCCAGCATCTGCAGTTCCCATTATCTCTAATCCTCTGATCATCTTGAATGTCTCTATTAGGTCACCTCTTAACCTTCTTCTCTCTAACGAAAACAGTCTCAAGTCCCTCAGCCTTTCCTCATAAGACCTTCTCTCCATACCAGGCAACACCCTGGTCAATCTCCTCTGCACCCTTCCCAATGCTTCCACATCCTTCCTATAATGCGGCAACCAGAACTGTATGCAATACCCCAAGTGCATCCGCACCAGAGTTTTGTACAGCTGCAACATGACCTCTGGCTCCGAAACTCAATCCCTCTACCCAGAAAATTTAACACACTGCGCACCTTCTTAACAACCCTATCGACCTGGGTGGCAACTTTCAGGGATCTATGCACATGGACACCAAAATCCCTCTACTCATCTCCACTTGCAATACTTCCCCGCCCACTCTCCTGGGGACATGTCTATCCATGGCCGCCTCCACTGTCAGATTGAAGCCAAACGTAAGCTGGAGAACAACAGATGTTTTGCCTTGGAAGCTTACAGCCAAATGGCCTGAATATTGACTTTGTCAGTTTCAAAATCTCTCCACCCCCATCCTGTCCATCTTCTGACTCAGCTGTCCATTCCACTCTTCCCACTAACCAACCGCAATAACTCCCTACCTGCATCCACTGTCTCCATCTCACCTATCCTCACCCCTGCCTACCCCCTCCCTCTATTTATTTCTGAGCTCCCTCTCCCCCTGACGAAGGGTTTCAGCCCAAAATGTTGACTTCTTTGCTCCTCAGATGCTGCCTGACCTGCCCTGCTTTTCCAGCTCCACATTTATTGACTCTTTTAAACAAACCTTACTATTGCCAACAACCGATTCAGTTAAACTAAAACTATGTTGAATTCTGAAAACTGACGTCTGTTTACAATGGCTCACATTCAACATTTAAATATTCTCCTTAAGATTTGCTGAAAATTAACATTGCTTTTATTTTCTTAACAATAAGTTATCTTAAATGTCATCAAAAATCACAGCAGAATAGTGTTGTACTGTTGAAAAGTAAACATTTGATGGGGTAGGCAGGAGCAGACATAAAATGCTGCCATTTGGAGTAATCCTCTAATAATAATGCTATATTTCCCAGAGAGTTCACCATTCCTAAGAGACCCTGTAAAATCACCACTGAAAAATCACCGTCATTTAAATGTGCGTGCTTAAGTACTGTTAATACCTTTCCCTATTGGCTCTATATATATATGGATATATAAATATATATAAAATAGTTGAGTAAATTAAAACATCATTAACTAAAAACAACAAGATAAAATACATTTTCAAGATTATTTTGAGCTTAACCTTCCTTAATTAGATTGTTTGCCTTATCCCATTATAACAGCAATATATATATAAAAGGTCCCATCAGACATAGACAAAATGGTAAAATGCATGTATGCTTTTAAAACTAATAAACATGCATGACGTATTTCATGATGACAGGTATTTTATGATTTAGCTGTTTCTATTTCAGTAAACCTCACTGAATGGCAGTATTGACAGCTATTGAGCCTGTCCTTGTGGTCATTTTAGCAATGAATAGCACAGTAAAAAAGAAGATTGTGATTACAAAATTGGACAAGTGGTTCCAATTCGCTATTCTAGTAAAGACTCACAGAGCCTTGGTAGCATATGTAAAGTGTGCACTTAGTGATTAATGTCTGCATTCTAATTATCATAGGCATGAGGTCTTCAACCTTAGTAACAAGAAGAGCCTTTTTTTTAAAAAAAAATTGTCAAAGTGCAAATCTTCAAAGCTGCAATCATTGATCAGAAACTCAACTAGACTCATAACATAAACACAGTGGCTGCAAAATCAGATCAAATGCTGGGAATACTTCATCAAGTAATGCAGCACCTGACTCCTCAAAGCCTGCCCACCCTCTACATGGCACAAATCAGGAGTGTGATGGAATACTCACCACTTACATGGATGAATGCAGCCCCAACAACACTCAAGAAGCTTGACACCATCCAGGACAAAACAGCCTGCTTGACTGTCACTACCTGTACAAATGCCCAGTCCCTCCTGCACCAACGCTCAGTGATGTCAGTGTGTGCGATCTACAAGATGCACTGCAGAAATTAACTAAAGATCTTCAGAAAGCACTGTCCAACCCATGATCATTTCTATCTAGAAGGGCAAGGGCAACAGATACATTTAAATATTCAATTCCCCTTCAATTTTCCCTCCAAGCCTCTCACCATCCTGACTTAGAAATATATTGCTGTTCTTTAACTGTCACTGAGTCAAATACCTAGAATTCCCTCCTTAATGATATTGTGGGTCAACCTACAGCAGGTAGACTGCAGTGGTTCAAGAAGACAGCTGACCACCACCTTGTCAAGGGTAACTAGGGATGAGCAAGAAATGATGGCCTGCCAACGATCCCCCAAGGGAATTAAAAAAATGTTATTTCTGAAGCATCAACAGGAAGAAGGCATTTATGGATTGTATGTGACTTCTTTATACTTACACTCATAAATATGTTAATAGTAATATCAATTATCAGATGTATGTAAAAGACTTTGACCACAATTTACTCATTGAAACATGCTTTCTCACCAGTAAGTTGCTTATTAAAGTTTAAAACAGCAAAACAAACTATTCAAGTCACATCAACTCCTCCCTAAAATAACATGCATTCACTTTAATGTAGTTGCTATTTTTGGATTTCTTGGGAGAGTTATTCAATGTCTGGACAGTATGCTAATATTTTCAATATCAAAAAAGACTGTAAACTTTCATAGATCAATTGGCTTCTCAACTTGTGTTTTATGAAATTCATACTTGAAAGCACTTATTCGCACTGGAGCTGAATTCATGTCCTTAAAATGCTAGCTGCTGATATTTATGACCATTTTGGGCATAAGCTCTTCAGAGATAAAGGCATGGTTTCAATGTTTTAGTAATTTCACTTTTGTTTTTCAACTCACTGTGCACTGCACTGAAACTTTGATAGTGTCCTTTTACACATTCACGTTCTGTGAATAGTTTGCCTCATTTTACAATATCATGAGCTGTCACAGGATTAGAAGCACTTGAGCCACCTGATCACATTCAAAATTCTTCTGTCATGTTCTTCTGCTCCTCACTTTTTTTTTGCGTTTTTCTAGTTGGGTAATCCCTCCAGAAAATGCACTATACTTTTTAGTACATAGTCGTTCCAGATTTGATTTCTTCTTTTTGCTGAATTTCACATTGCAAATAAGATACATGTGGAGGTCTGTCAATTTGGAATGAATGGAAATAAAATCAGTACATTGTTTTGAAATTCTTAATTCTCCTCTTCAAATCTTCATTTTTTTGTACAGTTGTTTTCAAGGCAGCTTGAAAACAAGGTCCTGAATCCATTTGTTCCTTCAATGATTTATTTGCTAGCTAGCATTGAGCAACAGCCTTGCTACAGTGGCCAGAGTGAATGTGTCCTTTTATTGACTTATGTGGTTCCCTGTATGCAGTCAGTGGTGCAGTGTATGTACCAATCAAGAGCACCTCTGTCACACTTGAATAGTCAGTGATGTACATTTTCCCAATCATGGAGAGCTAACACAATTCATACTGATCAATCAGTTTACAAATATGGTGTCTAGTCAGATTTTTCTTTCATGCACAGAATGTGAGCATTGTTGCCTGAGCCAGCATCTATTTCTTAACCCCAATTACCTTTGAAAAGTGGTAGTGAGCTTCCTTCTTGAACCGCCACTGCCCTTGAGAGGTACGTACACCCACAGTGCGATTAGGATGCAAGTTCCAGGATTTGGACCCCACAACAGTGAAGGAACAATGATATAGTTCCAAGTCAGGATATTGGCTTGGCAGGGAACTTACAGGCAGTGTGATGTTCCCATGTATCTGCTGTCTTCGTCGGTAGAGGTCACAGGTTTCAATAATGCTGCCATGTGTGAGTGGGATGTTTGAACAGAGCAAACAAAACTAGAGTGAGTGTGTTCATTTATTGAATAATGCCCTTGCTTGCAAGCAACTTAATGAGTGGACCAATTGGCTAGGGTAGTACACAGGGTAGTCCTGGTGAAGTATTTAAGCCAAAAAATTTTTGAACAGCTGATGATTTCTTTTAATTACCATTTCCATGTTGGGAGCATATTGTAGGAACAATTCTCTGAATATTCAATCAATCAATGTTGAAAGGTGTCTGTATTTTGCAGCTGCTTGGGAGCTACAGATTAGACCATGGTGATATATGAGCTGCCAACCCATGTCACGGACACTCACATTTCATGAGCACAATATAACGGTAGTAAGTATATTCAAAACAAATTCAACCAATAGCCGATGCGCATCATAGCAAGATTTATTCTGTAAATCACCCTCTCATATTCTAACAGTCCACAGTAGTTACCGACCAAGGTTCACACATGGCAATTTGGATGAAATACAGATACTAGAGATGCTTAATACCAACTGCCAGCCTGTGCATGTGTAAATTCCAGTGAGAGGCAATCTCGTGCAAAGTACCATCCTGGCCCTTTTTGTGAATGAAGGGAGCTCCACGTTTCCGAGATTCTGGTCAGGGCTTCCTCACAATTGTGGAAGTACGCTGCCGTTCTGACACTCAATGCACTGACCAATAAAGGTTAGTGTACCAAATGCCTTCTTCACTATCACCTCTACTTGTGACTTCACCTTCAAGGAACGATTGACCTGCACCCCAAAGTCAGTTTGTTTGGCAACATTCCCCAGGAACTTACAATTAAATGTATAAGTACAGCCCTTATTTGCCTTTCCAAAATGCAGCACCTCACATTTATCTAAATTGGCGCCAGCTTGTCTACCTCTCTTCGATGGCAACATTCATGCCTACGTATCATTGGAGACCACCAATATTCTCAATGTCTTTAGAGAGAGGAGGGCACCTCAGGAGTGGAGTGCTTCATCTCCCCATTCAACTCCTCCTGCTTTCCCTACCTCTCCTACACCTTTTGTGGTTTGCATTGCCCTTAATGGGCTTTACATGTAACTTTTAAAATTGGAAACATTTACCAGTGGTGGGTAATAGATAAAAGCACAAATACCACAGTGATTTGGTGTTGAGAAAACATAAACAAAGAGGTGATTACGTTAATAAGATGCAGGCTCAGTGTTCTGAGCAACAGTGCGGAGGTGGTCTCATGAACCATTGGGTGATGAGCCAGGCAGCGAGAAACTGTCTTTGGTACTCCTGGCCTTGTCATAAAATTAAAAGAAAAACAGCCCTCACCCCCACACCCCCACCCCTCCACTGAGCAAGGTGCTCCCCATGTCTCACGTATGCCAAATTATGCTACCTAATGTCTCAACCCATTGCCATGCCTCTGCATATCAGCCATACAGATCAAAGCCCTACCTCACATTACCATTACCACTTCATGCCCTCTGTGCGAGCCTGCATCCCTCTGCCCACCACATGCAATTGCAAACCAACCTCTGCCCCACACTTCTCCCTTTGTCTTTAGACCCTCTATAATTACTCACCCAGGATCCATCATGGGAAGACTGTCAGAACTTCTGAATATTTATGCAGACATTGTTACCTTGTTTTTAAAAAATCAACACCTCATTCAACAAAGAATTCAATACAATTAGATTCCTCAGGGTGACACAGTGGCTCAGTGGTTAATACTGCTGCCTCACAGCACCAGGGACCCAGGTTTGATTGCAGCCTTGTTTGTATGGAGATTGCACATTCTCCTTGTGTCTGCATGGGTTTTCTCTGGGTGTTCCTGTTTCCTCCCACAGTCCAAAGATATGAGGTTAGGTGGATTGGTCCTGGTGAATTGTCTGTAGAGTCAAGGGATGTGTTGGCTAGGTGGGTTGGCTATGGTAAAATGTGGGATTACAGGGATGACATAGGGTCTAGGTCTGGGTGGGGTGCTCTTTAGAGGATCAATGTGGACTCATGGGCCGAATATCCTCTTTCCACATTGTATGGATTCAATGATTCAATGAACTAAACCCATATAAAATTGGTTCAGAGATAGTAGGAACTGCAGATGGTGCAGAATCCGAGATAACAAGGCGTAGAATTGGATGAACACAGCAGGGCAAGCAGCACCAGAGGAGCAGGAAAGCTGATGTTTCGGGCCTAGACCCTTCTTGGTCCAGACCCGAAATGTCAGCTTTCCTGCTCCTCTGATACTGGTTGGCCTGCTGTGTTCATCCAGCTCTACACCTTGTTATCCTGTATAAAATTGGTATTTGTATTTGTAGTTTCATTCCAAAGACTTTATAACCACTTGGAACTGTCCACTGTGATAGTGAGACATTGTGTAATCAGTCACATGATGCTAATGCTATAATGATAATCCTAAAGATTATGCCACAGGACAGAATGAAGTAACTTTTTAAACCCTCTCTTTTTTAAAGAACTGGAGATATAAATGCTTTGATAGCTGTCCATTCCAATGGGATTTAAATAGTTTGACACCTTAACAGTTCCTGAGTTATACATCTTTTTGTGCACATTCGTGTTGATATTTGATAATCCCAAAGTGCTCTTCACAACTTCCAAAGAAATCCCTGGACCTAGTTGAAGGGGTCCCATACCTCTGTATTGGGGTGCCTACTTTCCCAAAGAACTTCAGCAATTTTAAATCTTTTCCTGAAAAGTGTAAAGCACATAAATCGTATTTCATGGAGCAGGGTGATGAAAATCACGTTGGAGAGAAGGCAGCTGTACTTTTACATGTGCTGTTCCCATGGCAGTGACACCTGCAACCCATTCCCTCTCTCTCCTTGACAAAAATGCTGTATGCAGGTTCAGAGGTGCAATTGCAAAATCGAGACAATGGCGGTGACCCTTTGTCTCCATGGAAATTCAGGCCAAAGCCTGCTTAAATGTCCTTTAGCAAATTAAAGCATATTTTCTTCCATGCTTGGAAAGCATGTGAATGGACAAGTTTGTTTTGCCTCACAACTTCCTGCACCATGGAAGAGAAAAGGTTTGGTAGGTGAGAAACTGAGAGATGCTCCAAGCTTTCTGTATTAAAATGAAAAAAAGTAAGGAAAAGTAGATGCCATCTTGGCAAGCAGGCACTGTTTCCCAATATTTTAATTCTGGTAGAGAACATTCCCCACAAGAAACACATATCAGACATTTGATCATCTTTGACTTGTGATTTTACAACTACTAAGTTAAATTGTCAGGAAGTTGGAAAGAACATAAGGTCAAATATTTGATTGTTCAGATTCCCGAATGATTTTGAAGATTGAACCTAACACCTCGGCTTTAAATTTTGTTGTTAAATTGACAGCATAAATCATTCAATGCACTCTTGGGCTTGTCAGGTAATACTGATACTGGATCATTAAAGAAAAACTCTATGGTCCTTCAGCTGCAGACCAATGTGAGTCTGATGGAAGAGTCTTAAATTAGGCAAAGAGCCAGTAACGCAAGCCTTTTCAAACAGTTTATTTGTATGCTTAAGGCATCTCCCTGATGTAATGCCAGTGTGTAATAAGAATTATGATTCAGGATATTGATTGCAATAACAGGGATTTTTAGATTCCTGGTCTGATTGAACATCATTGGGATGCACATTCTGAGAAGATTGGTGCACCATCCCAATGAATGGTAAATGTGGGGCTTCCCTTAAGAGCCCAAACGTATGCTATGGCTTGGATATACTAAGGTCTTGGAAACAAATTGCCAGCATTCTCCAGCCTCCATATAATTGGGGCTAATGCAATTTTAAATGTTGATTTTAGGAAGGCTCACCTATTCCATCAGAAGCTACATATTCTGCAGATGGCTGCAACCTCCAGGGATACTCAAATATTTAAGATATGATTTATATTTCAAAGATTTTGTCTCCTTCTGGCTCCACAATCTATCACTGGGACATATACTGAGGTCATGAGTGGGTGCATGCCATATTTAATAATGCTTGGAAATGATCAGGACAGAAGTCCCAGTTATTTGAGCTTTGGCAGAAGTTCGATGCAATATTAGAATCCTATGACAAAAATACCAGTGAGGGTGGTCGAGCGGGCGGCACGGTGGCTCAGCGGTTAGCGCTGCTGCCTAACAACACCAGGGATCTGGGTTCAATTCCAGCTTCAGGTGACTGTGTGGCGTTTGCATATTCTCCCTGTGTCTGCGTGGGTTTCCTCCAGTTTCCTCCCACAGTCTAAACATTTGCAACTTAGGATGCATTGGCCATGCTAAATTGCCTTGTATTGTCCAGGCATGTTCAGGCTAAGTGGGTTAGCCATGGGAAATGTAGGGTTAAAAGAATCGGTTGGGGGTGGGGTGAGTCTGGGTGGGATGATCTTTGGAGGTTTAGTGGAAACTGGATGAGCTGAATGTTCTGCTTCCACACTGTAAACATTCTGTGATAGAGAGCTGACATGATCATGTACTTTCAGCAAGTATTGATGTTCACTTGAAATAGAGGTTGAGAAATTAAGGCTGCAGACCATAATTTCCACTCATTGAATTGCTTCTTCGTTATCCTTCGTTACATATTATTAATCATTAGTCACCTTATATTATTAATTGGATGTATTATAGAACACCTTATGAATATGCTTCTGTTAAATTATTTTGTTGTGGTTGAAGAAGCTGTGCATAATCACCATAACATAATGTAACACATGAGACCACATACAGCAAAACTGTTAAAATTCTATTCCCATTGCAGTTTTAACATAAAAGCAATTACATTTTGCCAAGTATTGGCAGTTTTCTCATTTCTATGAGATACACCATTCTAAAATAAAATTTAATTTAATATTACAAAGAATTACCTGGCAAGAGAGAAAAGCAAAGTGTGATTTATTAAAATAGAAATGTGGATCATTCTGATCAGTTTTGTCTCTGTAGAATTTCACTGAGCCTAAACAACATTCAGTGCCAAACACACTGTGTTATTCAAAAGGGGTTTATTTATATGCCAGAAGTAAGAGTACATAAAGTTCAACATGAAGCACTGCATCTGATTGCTCTCTGTAGTCCCTAATGTAGAACAATGATTAGCCACAGTATGAGTGAGACTGCTTGCAGGCAAACATTAGCATCATAACAGTCCTTTTGTGTTCTTTCATTAAGGTCAATAGGTACATGAACATAAATTAGAATACTGGACTGCAATTTTATTTAAGTAGATCACGTGTAGTCCTTCAGTTGGATCTATATTACATCTGTGCACTAATCCGGCACTAATGCAGGAAGTGTAGCTTTTAGAGTAATCCACAACCTTTCCATAAAACATATGAATGCACAAAAACAAATCAATGTTTGGCGTCATTTGCTGAAATTATCTAATCTACAAACTGCGACAATTTGAGTCAATACTGAATATAACACTAAATAATTGGTGCCAATTGTTGATTTTTCCTGGTTTGCTCAAGTTTCAAAGATATTTAACTTATAAAAAATGCCTGGTTTTTATGATAAAACAATGTGAGGCTGGATGAACACAGCAGGCCCAGCAGCATCTCAGGAGCACAAAAGCTGATGTTTCGGGCCTAGACCCTTCATCAGAGAGGGGGATGGGGTGAGGGCTCTGGAATAAATAGGGAGAGAGGGGGAGGCGGACCGAAGATGGAGAGCAAAGAAGATAGGTGAAGAGAGTATAGGTGGGGAGGTAGGGAGGGGATAGGTCAGTCCAGGGAAGACGGACAGGTCAAGGAGGTGGGATGAGGTTAGTAGGTAGATGGGGGTGCGGCTTGGGGTGGGAGGAAGGGATGGGTGAGAGGAAGAACAGGTTAGGGAGGCAGAGACAGGTTGGACTGGTTTTGGGATGCAGTGGGTGGGGGGGAAGAGCTGGGCTGGACACCTCCGCGCAGTTCGCAACAAACAACTGCACCTCCCAGTCGCAAACCATTTCCACTCCCCCTCCCATTCTCTAGATGACATGTCCGTCATGGGCCTCCTGCAGTGCCACAATGATGCCACCCGAAGGTTGCAGGAACAGCAACTCATACTCCGCCTGGGAACCCTGCAGCCTAATGGTATCAATGTGGATTTCAGCAGTTTCAAAATCTCCCCTTCCCCAACTGCATCCCTAAACCATCCCAGTTTGTCCCCTCCCCCCACTGCACCACACAACCAGCCCAGCTCTTCCCCCCCACCCACTGCATCCCAAAACCAGTCCAACCTGTCTCTGCCTCCCTAACCTGTTCTTCCTCTCACCCATCCCTTCCTCCCACCCCAAGCCGCACCCCCATCTACCTACTAACCTCATCCCACCTCCTTGACCTGTCCGTCTTCCCTGGACTGACCTATCCCCTCCCTACCTCCCCACCTATACTCTCTCCACCTATCTTCTTTACTCTCCATCTTCGGTCCGCCTCCCCCTCTCTCCCTATTTATTCCAGAGCCCTCACCCCATCCCCCTCTCTGATGAAGGGTCTAGGCCCGAAACGTCAGCTTTTGTGCTCCTGAGATGCTGCTTGGCCTGCTGTGTTCATCTAGCCTCACATTTTGTTATCTTGGAATTCTCCAGCGTCTGCAGTTCCCATTATCTCTGCCTGGTTTTTATATTTACATAACAGAGATATATATATGACCTATAATTAGAAAGTTGTAGACAGATATGACTTGGCTTGCAAGGCAATATTGCTTGTCATGTAAAAAGTATTCAGTGTATTGCAGACTAACATAAAGCATGACACTGAGGGTTTAGTAAAGATGTCAGTCATGTGGTCCACTAGTGAGAGCTGGAAGAGAGCAGCAGCTCCCATCCAGGGTGGAGATTATGGCTCAGATTTTCCAATGGGATTGTAGTCGTTGCAGCAGCTTTGACAGTAGATCACATCAGGACCATACGGAAGTCTGGATGCATATGACCCTGCAAGAAATGCACAGCACATGAAACTTCCAATATCTGCAAACCTCTAAAATCAACCCCTAATCTATTAGAGTTGAAATTTTTGGATGGTCTTGACATGCTTAGCATAATCGTAATAACAGAGATGACAAGGTGTAGAGCTGGATGAACACAGCAGGCCAAGCACCATCAGAGGACCAAGAACGCTGACATTTTGGATCAAAGGGTCTAGGCCCAAAACATCAGCTTTCCTGCTCCTCTGATGTTGCTTGGCCTGCTGTGTTCATCCAGCTCTACACCTTGTTATCTCAGATTCTCCAGCATCTGCAGTTCCTACTATCTCTAGCATAACTGTAACTCAGGAAAAGTTAGAGGAATTAAAACCCATTCCAAATCCCCTATGACAATTATATTAACCAACCTCAACTCAACCCAAACACTTCCACCCATGGAGATCTGACACTCCATAGACTTGACGCTCATCCCTCGACCAGATTCTCCTCTTAATCACTCATGGGTACTGTACACCCCGACCCCTGATCCAACATCCAGCAATTTTCCACACCTCGCCCCTCCTCACCCCTCAGGATCTGTGCCCCATGCATGATCCAAGCCTTGATTGATATCTTGAACCCCACAGATTCCTTACAATAATCCTCCAGCTCCACCACCCACATACCCCACGTTCCCCTGACCTGACCTCAATTCTCTGTCAATCCTCCCCAATAACTCACACCTCACATCTGGCCCAATATATCTGGCAGCATTGTAATGTCACCCCACCTATACCCACACTGATATCCCTCAAGCTCTCCCCCGAACGTAAGGGTTCAGGTACATAATTCTTTGAAGTTTGTATCTCATACAGATCGTGTGGATAAGAGGGCATTCAGCATGCTTGACTTCACTGTTCAGATCTTTGAGTACAGGAATTAGGATATTTTGTCGATGTTGCACAGGATGTTTGTGAGGTTTCTTCTGGAATACTGTGTGCAGTTCTGGTTGCCCTGTTATTGAAAAGATATTATTAAACTGGAAAGCGTTCAGAAAATATTAACCCGGATTTTGGCAGGAATTGAGTTATAAGGAGAGGCTGGGCGGACTGGGACTTTTTTCACTAGGGCATGGGAAGTTGAGGGGTGCCCATATAGAGGTTTATTAAATCACAAAGGGGATAGGTGAGGTGAAGGGAAGATGTCTTTTCCCTGGGGTGGGCGATTTCAAGACTAGAGGGCATATTCTTAACGTGTGAGGAGAAAGATTTAACAAAGCCTTGAGGGTGGTTCATGTGTGGATTTGGTGGCTCTGGGTACAGTTAAAATGTTTAAAAGACATTCAGATAAGTACATGAAAAAAAAGTTGGAAGGATATGGGCCAAGCGCAGGCAGGCGGGATCAGTTTATTTTGGTATTATGGTCGACATGGACCAGTTGGTCTGAAGGCTCTGTTTCCAAGCTGTATGACTCTATGACCCAATCCATCTCCTTCCCTCTCATCCTACCAACCTGCTACCCTTTCCACCCTTGCCAGTTGCCATCCTACCCACTCACCTCACTCCCAACCTCCGTACCCTTAATCACTCACCTCACCCACACTCATTCTCTAGAAATTATGACAAATCTTTGAATGTTAAAAGAAATAAACAAGGAAAATTAATTACCCTTAATAACAATGAAATAGGACATTTAAGATAAATTCTAAAATGATTGAGCTTACAATGAATCAATAAAACATGTTTTAAAGGAATAGTTAAAGATAATAAAAAGCTATGTCATGCCTACATGAGTTAGATTACAATATCTTCGAGATAGTAAGAACTGCCGATGCTGGAGTCAGTGAATACATAGTGTGGAGCTGGAAGAACAGAGCAGGCCAGGCAGCAACAGAGGAGCAGGAAAGCTGACGTTTTGGGTCTGGACCCTTCTTCAGAAATGGGGGGATTTCTGTGTTCTTTCCTTTCTGTGTTAATTTCTATGATGTTTGATTCTTCATATATTATTTTGTTTTGAAATCCTTTGACATCATGGGGGAAGTACACCTTGCACTGTGTCAAGGTCTAGACAGCATCCCACATAGGGAGATATCCAGGAGAAGTGGCTGCAAAAAATCTCAGAAAGGTAACTAGGTCCTTTTTATGACTATTGTCAAATGGATCTCACCCACCAGTGATCAGAAATCATGCACGAATGTGCCCATATATGAACTCTATATAAAGTTCCAGGGACTCAAGTAGCATTATTTTGGGATTCCAAACAGTTCAACCACAAATACACAACAAAACATGCTGGCAGCAGGGAAGGCTAGAAGAAGCATCAAAATTAGCAACTGAAGTGAATTTCGTGGTAAAGAAGAACTGGACTCTTTTTGGAAGATTCACCAGGATTCTGGGGACATTATAAGGCCAGCAACGAATCGGAAAACAGAAGTAGAGGCAAGACAGCAACGAGCAATAACCTAAAGGGTTCAAAACAGTAGCACATACAAGGACAGATTCAGGGCTTAGAAGAAACATGGAAGCCAACCTGCTACTCCCGGGAACATCCCAGGCAATACTGTGACCACACAAGACACAGGAATAGGAGGAATGGGAAGAAAGGGTTCATCAGATACTGAAATATTTAAGGATTAGATAAGAAAGGCCAGAAGAACCAGGTCAGTACATCTCTTGATGGTGTGGAAACTAACACTAAAGACATATTAACAAGTTGAGGAATTGACGAGAATGCGGCATTGTGTGGAAATGTATTATGGGTGCTCAACACATTTCTTTGTCCATGAAAATATATTTATTGGATGCTCAAAAAGATGGAAGGGATAGTGTTTGATTCTGATAATGAAAAGATGATGGGATGTTGTGTGATATTGATAGGATTGATGTTGCTAAATGAATGGCTAATTTGGAAATTATTCTTTGCAGGTCAGCTATAAAAAAAATTGTCTTGTTTCCATTTCATGGTGATCTTGATTACTTCTAATAAAGAGACTGTGAGACTTCCTTTCTTTTTAGCTACAAGACAGAGATGATCACCACACCACACACTTCGGCTCACTAGCACATATATAGTATGATTGAAACTTGTTTTTACTTCCTGTTCCTGTGTGTTCTTGAAAGGGGAAAACATAAACATGTGTCTAATTCAGATTGCTTTAATTTTCTACCACCATTTTCACACTTACAGATAACTCACAAGTCATTACAGTTCAGTTTGCATTATATTTTTCCTCTCTGAAACTTTCTTAAACTTTCCTTGACAGCCATCAGGCATGACTTTCCAAGATCCCCTTTGAGGCTGGGGATAATCCACACAAGTCTTCCAGGTGGTCACGGAAATACTTTGCTCTGAATTTACGTTGTCAGTCATTTTATTAATTTTTATTTGAAAAGCACATGTTGTAATTAAAATGTCAGTATATCTGTAGGTATTATTCATGTTATACATAAAATTATGGCTAACTGCATTCCCTCTGCCGCTAAGAGTAAAGGGAACCCACAATTACCCTGGCTTCTTCCATCTCGGACGCAGAAATGCCTGGGAATGGATTTGTTCAAGTTCAAAGGGAAAATCTTTATTTTTGTCATTGACAATTACTCAAGATGGATTGAAGTAAACCATCTGCACAATATCACAGCAGCAGCAGTAATAGAATCGCTCAAGAGAATCTGCTGATCACGTGATTCCCAGATATTGTAGTATCAACAATGCTCCACAGTTTGCAAATGAGCAGTTAATGAGGTTTGCCAACCAATATGATTTCATTCATGTTACCAGCTCACCCCACTATCCTCAAACAAATGAAAGAGCTGACAAAGCACTGGGAGCACTGAAAACATCGCTGAAGAAAAACAAAGATCTAAACTTTGTGCTAGTAAATTATCAATGACAGATTAACTGATGAGAGGGGATTGATAATGCAGAATCCATGTCTGTCTCATACATAAAAGCTGAACATGGGTAAGAATGACCACCAGAGTCAAACTGCACAAAGGGACAACCAAGCTTAAATGTCAATAAAACATACATAACACAAGAGATACCGTAGCCGCTGACTGGCAGAGAAGTATGGGTAAGAGATCAACAAGGAGAAGGAATGATCATAGCAAAAATACCACAACTGAGAATGTATATGGTTAAAACAGACTATGGGATTAAATAGTGAAATTTTAATATATTGGTATAAGAGAACAACAAAAATAGAAAATTGAACTGAAGACTCAGAAGCAGAAGGAGAACACTCTACAAAAATCTGGGTGGGGAGCAGGTGAGTTACTGACTGACAGAAATGAGAATGTGGAACATCCTCCTCATCTATCCACACCATATCAGGGAGCTTGGCTGAAGCATCACAAAGACTAATACTTTGGGGGAAGGTGTTAAGAAGATAAAGTAATAGGGATCAAGATTGATTGGGGAAGTATAGAGGAGAAACAGTGGTCTTATCTTCAGAAGCATACATGATGTCAGACTTGCATGAGAGAGAGGTGGAAGGGAACGGAAGCTCTAATCTCACGTGAAGATAGTGTCTGTATATGTCAGACTATAAATAGGAGCTCTTTCAGCAAGTTACAAGGAATGAAGCAGTATTACCTTGGGATATTAAACAGGGTTAGATCCTAAACACACAATTAAAAGTATGCAAGAAAGGTTTGGAAGATCTCATTTCTCTATTATCTCATCTCAAAAGGTCTAATCAGTTTTTGGGTTTAAAGTTGCTACATAAACCTATATTTTCAGTTCACCAGAAAATTTGATCTCAAACACATGTTATCGGTTTTACACACCAACCAAATTTACAAATGTGAGTTAATTGTTTTTGTTTTTGGTGCTAGGAATAAAATTTTCTTTCCGACTCCTTTTTTTTGCAAAGCTTGTCTATAATCAAGCTAATGATGACTACTCCGAGCTCAAAATTTTGATAAATTTACTGCAAGAAAGCACTTTTTTTACGATGAGAGCACAATTTGTTTTAACTAAAATAATGAAGTGCTATAAAAGTTGTGGTCCATAAAAAAATTTGTGCATATTGCAGTTTTTTTTATATATCTCTGACAATCTGCGGAAGACCCTTCAGAGAATCCTTCCTGTGTTGTTTTGTACTGTTGAGCACTCAGGCAATAACCTATCATCATTATTACAGGGGTCCGTTCACAAGCTCCTACAAAAAGATGCTCTGAATCTTACAGCTCCGTCAATTTAGTAATCTATTCAAATCAACTGGTGATGGATTTGACATGTCAATGGTACTCAAGTCCACATGTATGCAATTGTAGACTGAGCCAGAGTTGCAAGCAGCCTTTATTTGGCCAGCAATCTCCAGTTATAAACTTCTCCTTTCTTCAAAAAGGGAAGACTATGTAACCATATTAGTTCTTAAGATATGATTTTACCAGAGAATGCCAGCTACCCTTTCATGGCCAAAAATTAAATAACAAAGGAAACCGTTACTTTATCCTGCTTGCTCCAACATGACAAATGACAGAAGCATGATAATGATATAAACATTTGCAGTTTATGACACAAAAACAGTAGATTCTGACAACACTTGCTGGTAACGACATTAAAAGTGGTCTCCTTCCATGTTTTCACTAAACAATAAAAACATGGGTTGCAGAATGAAGTAAGTAATGCCAGAATTGTAACGGGTGTTGTGTGACGTGTGCTTTGATAATTGTTTCATCTAAGAAAAAATGCATGATCTTTTTTGACAGTCATTTTAAACCACATTTAACCATAATTGCTAAACTTCAAATCTCTGTTATCTGCAGTCTCCTTTCAAGTAAACAGCCTGACACCTAATTTACTAAACATCGGGCTGACCCAGGATTTTCTCACTACCTCACAGGATACGTTCCAGAATTTACTAGAAATTCAAAAGCTTATGTAAAATAATGTCTCCATTTGGCTGATTTCATACCAGTGGATTCCAGCAGCTGCATGAGAATTCACAGGAAAGAAGTCTCTTTGTTTTTGCAGAAATCCTATTTTTTTTCCGTTCCTTGAGAAATGCGAACTTTTGCTGGAACATTGTTTAATGTCACACTCTGTGCGGAGAAAAAAAAACTGGAAAGTGATGAAAGCCTGCGCTACGTGAAAACAGATGCTGCCTGGGGAATGTGCTTTAATTGTTTCCAAATGCGGTTCATGTCTGTGAAAATCATCATCTTTTGTTAGCTAGGAATTTTTTTTTTAAAAAAAGTACAGGAAAACTAATCTTTACGGAGCTGTAATGTTAGCTTTGGATATAATCGCCTTTGCCTTGCCATGGCTTTCCTATTACGTATTTAAAAAATTCAATACATGTCCTTTCATTAATGTATTTCATTTTTTTACCTGAATAATAGCTGGTTCATTAAATCGTTTAACTTCCTTTGACCTTTTCTCCTACTATAAACGTGATAATACTGAGACTTAATTAGAAAGGCCTGGCTCAGACAGCTGGCAATCTCTGATGATACTGAAAACTCATTTTATTGCAACAAGAAAGCTCAAAATGTTTCTACTTTCCTACAGCTCCCTAATGCATTCCACAATTGGTGTGTTCCTTATCTTTCAACAACTCAGCTGTCTACTATGCCTCAGTGGTGAGGTTTAAATGAGAAAACAACAGAGTCTAATCCTGTCTCTCCACTTTGCCTTAAGCTGATCTAGGCAGCTTGTAAGAATAGTATTTGTTAAGAGTCTGAAAGGCATCTGTCATTTTCTTCTGGTCCCTATTCCATAATATTTCATCCCTTTGCAATTTAAAATAATCAGAAAGCGAGAAAAAAAACACATGGAAACATCCCTGTTTCCTGCAGGGAGACTTTGCATTTCACAGGAAGAAAATAACTGGATTTCACTGTGTTATTTAAATAGCTCCTCTCTGTTGGAATCGTGCCATCTTGTTAATGAGTTTCAGAGCTGCATGTCTTATCCTCCCATCTCTAATGGCACCATTTACCAGGAAGATAATTTGTGCTGTTTTGATTAGCTTTTCCTTGCCATTACACTAAAAAGTATACAAAAAAATGCGCAACTTTGATCTGCTGTCCAGGACTACGAGGTCACTTCTCTACATGATTTATAGAAAGTTAATGGCCAAATACTTTTTATCCTTGACCAGGTAATACCTTTTCTGTCCTCATGTGTCACTATCAGATAAGCATTGAAAACAAAACAAAAAGAAACCCCATTCTGAATAAGTGTTTGACATCAATTCAAAAAGCACTAAAGGCTGCATAGCATATTTGCAGCTAGCTATTGATGTCCACATTCATTTTGAAAAGGTATTTCTGTCAGTGCTAGAATACAGATTCCAACCAATCCCACACCTGCCATAAAAGTAATATGCAGACATCTGTGTCACATATGTTACATTTTCTTCCTTGATTTCATTGATCTTTTCATGTGCTTTAACTATAAAAATGATGAATTAATTATGGGAGTTCAAAATGTTTTTTTAAATCTCCACAAGCCAATTTATAAAATATGCAAATTAAGGGAAGGAAAACAATAATTACATTGCACACACTGAGTTATTTCTCCCAAATAAAATAGAAGCTATTTCCCAGATTGTTAGAAGGACTTCAGCTTTGGCATTTCATTTAATCTTATTTCCCACAAAATCAATAAACAATAACCTAAGCGAGAGGATGATTTGGCAGTGCACCGCTGTTCAATTGCAGTGTTTTTGTAAAGTGTCATTTTGAGAACACAAAGAAAGCAAGAAAATGGAATTTGGTGCCTTTCATGGCTTTGTTCGGTTAATGTGTATCCTTAAAATGTGATTGTTCTACATGCAGAAAGCAAATAGTTGTATCATTAAATTTGCATGACTTCCATTTTGGATTGATTTATCTGTGGCCTGTGGAGCTCCTTCTCTTAATGGAAAAGAATTGAAGGATATTTGCCATTGCCTGGGACTGCTTGTAAGCTCTGCATGGTTCTGTGTGCTGTGGAGCTTTCTGATTGGTCAGCACATCGCAAACACCAAGGGGTTTGAGTCAATTGTGTTTGCGGAGCAGGATTTATCTTCTCGCCAGCTTGTAACCCAATGCTCTCTGCCACTGAAGGTCAATGCTACAGTGTGACAGACAAAGGGAGTGAGGTACAGCAGAGGATGGCCTGCTGGGGGTCAGTTATGACAGACTTGCCCTCTCAACCTGAGCAGTGCCTTGTCACTTCGGCAGCTCCTTTTGAAAGTGGTTGCTCATTTGAGAATTCCAGAACGTCTTTGCTTGTTATCAAATCATAATGAAAATTCTTCCCTGTGGCCTCTGACCTGTTCCCTACACAGTTTCGGCTTTGTAAATTCATAACAGCATGAGCGAGGGGAGAACATCTCGTCAAGTGAGGTTTCAGGGAGATGTTTTTATTAAAGATGAATATGGACTGTGGGAAGCAGAAGACAAACAGGGGATGATGCTACATGTGCTGTCGCTCCCGTTCATTTGTGTCCGAGTTGCTTGTGAGGTTCAGGCTGCTTACTCTCTGCTTTAGGGTAAACTGTTTCTGCTATTTACAGTGCCTCCAGGCACAGGCTAGGTGACAGGAAGGCTGGCAGAATGATTTGTGTGAAATGCTTTCTAACTGTCATAAAATTTTGCCAGAGGCAGATTGCTGACATGTTAGGAACCTAATTTGGTCATTTAAGTTGACAATTAAAGGCCTCTTTTCGTTTATGCTAGCATTAAGCCAGTGGGGTTGGAACTGGCAATCTTCCAGCTTGCTCCAATACACAGTTCACCCTTTTGGCCTCTCTGAGCCACCCAGACACCCCTGCTGCATACAGATTCCCTGCCCTCAGATGCAACTTGTTCCATAGTTTGATTTGTTCACTTATGGGATGTCGACATCACTTGCTGGATCAGTGTTTATTGACTGTCCCTAACTGACCTTGGATAAAACCTGCAAGGGCATTTCAAACTGAAAAAGAGAAAAGTAAAAGGCAAGTAGTAATAGTCTCAACAGAAGAAATAAGAGTTCAGTGCGCACACGCACACGCACGCACGCACGCACACACACACACACACACACACACACACACACACACACACACACACACACACACACACACACACACACACACACACACACACACACACACACACACGCGGATTAGACATGAGATGTACGTCCAAAGACAGAGAGAAGTTAAAAGATATGCACGTCGGTTGGTGAACAGCAGGTCATCAAAACTCACAGCCGTTACAATGAATGTTACTGCAGCATTGAAGTCAGTTAAATAGTCAATTTCAAAATTCTTGGCTTTGCAAGTTGATTGAAATTCCTTTATCATGATTCATTTTGACAATGGTTGGTTGGCTGCACTCAGAATGAAAAGGTTCATTCCTTTTCACTAATTGTGTTGCAAGGGTGTTTAATGGCTGTTCTCAAACCTGTGACCTTGCTGCACACTATTTCACACACAATTACATCAAGCTGCGAACACACAAAAAAAAGAGTTGAAGCTTACTTCTAGGGAAGATGGTGGCATTGTGGTTATGTGATTGGAATCCCCATGATAGATGGTGAAATTTAAATTCAATTAAAATCTGGAATGAAAAGCTAGCCTAAAGATGACCATGTAATCACTGTCAATTTTCATTAGAACTAATGACCATTAAGGAAAGAAGTTTTCCATCCTTACTTGGTCTGGCCTGAATGTGACTCCAGACTCACAGCAATGTGGTTGACTCTTTGCCTTCTGGCAATTAAGCATTGGCAATCAATGCTGGCCTATCCGGAAACTAGGAATAAAGGTAAACTTGTCCCTGTGCATTCCTGAAAGGGAAAAAAAAACACAAATACAACCCAAACTGCAGTGTTTTCTCCCATCGTGTCCACAGTCTGAGAATTACAGTTTAGTTTGTAATGCATTTCTCGCATTTTAAGTCCATACCTTCAAAGCTCCTTGACACCATGTCAGGTATGACATTCTCGACTCTCTCACCGAGTGGCCACTGAATTTACCTCCGCAGTCAACTTTTGACTGTGCGTTCTTTTGTTTAGACAAAAAATGTTACAATTCATGTTGAAATGGCTATAGATTATGATCTAAAATCATGATACTAATTACAGATTTAAAAGTGGTCAGGTCAGGTCAGGCTTTGTGTGGCTCCTTTCTGGCCTATCCCAGCCTAGCCAGACAAACTCCATCAATAACCTTTATCACAATCACTCAATTCAGGTGAAATTCTGCACCCCCTCTGAGTGCAGGTGTACCCTCTGCTATCTTTCTATCTTCAGCCTAATTTTTATCTGGGGCAATTAATGCCCACTCAAGGACCTCAACCCACAATGAGAAACCACTAATTTGCTTGTCAGTTGCAGGATTTTTATTTTTAAAACCAGTAGAATAAAGTGCAGACAACACTTGAAATGGCAAAAGCATGAGCAATTCTCGCCACTCCTGTGATGAAAAACCAATTGAACAATATATTGTTTTTGTTTTGTCCTAATCCATTTGAAACATCTCCAGAGTTAAAAGGAAATTGCCTTTGATTCTGGAAAATAAGCTTAACCTTCACATGAGGCACTTGTATGAGAACTGTTATGAACTTTTAAAGTTAAAATCATTTGAATTTATAGTAATGATTTTTGCAGGGAATACATAGTAACTTAGCAGGTAGAAAAACATTTATATCACCTGCCTCAGAAGCAACGGGAACAGGGTTATCCTCCATTCTGATCACATTGTCTATTTCATAGTCATAATGCTAGGTTCCATTTTCACTCTGATGATACTCAGCTCTGTCTCACTGCCATCACTGCAGATTTCTCCACTGCCTCTATGTTATCAGCCATCTTGTCCAAAATCCAGTCCTGCTTGAACTGCGTTTTACACCATTTGAACTTTGGAAAGATTGAAACCTTTGCCATCAGTACTTTGCACACCTTTCACATTCCTGTTGCTTCACAGGCCATGCCACACTTGGTGCCAACATTTTACAAACTTCACTGCCTAAGCTGAGCTTTCAATTCCACATGTTCACTCCATTACAAACACCACACGCTTCCATCACCATAACATTGCCTGCCCTAAAAGCATGCCACAGCCTGTTAATGAACTTGCCATCCATATACTGTTAACTGCAGACTCATCTTTTTCAATGTTCTCCCAGTCAGCCTCTCCTTCTCCACCATTTGTAAACACCAGTTCATTTAACACTCTAATTGTACCTTACTGTGTCCCACTCATCCATCATCCTCATGCTCACTGACCTACATCAGTGTTTGACAGCCAACATAAACTTTGCATCCTTGTGTTATTATCCTTTGATGATCTTATCTCATTGTGTATCAATCAGCTTCTCTAGGAGGACAACCTTACAAGAATTCCATTTCTTGGCTTTGTGCAAGTCTAAGTTCCTTCACCACTGATACATGTATCTTTAGCTGTAAATGCCCTGATTTTTGTCATTCCTTCTCTGAACGTGTCCAGCTCCCCAACATGTTTTGAGAGTTTAGGGTCCCATTTAAATCCTACCACTTCAGGCATTCTTTAATCCCTCCTATTATCATCTTCTTTGACTTTGTGATTTCTTTTGTTTGATTATTCTGCAATGAAATGCCTTGAAATATTTTTCTGTATTTAAGGTGCAGCATAATAACTTTGCGGTGGTTCTTTTCAATTCAGGTATGACTCCTTCTTGTTTAACAAGATTGAATGCTCGTGTGGAACTTTTGTTTCAAAAAAGTGCCCCTCCCAGATTATGAGATTATCTACATTACCATAAGAGAATTGCTTTAAATGACCATCGAAAAGTAAGTCAGATTTTATGAGCATAGTGGAAATGTGTTTTCTTCCTTGTCATTACTAGAGAATCTTCAAATGCTAATCACCAGCAATATTTGGCAGAACAATCAAATCCTGATGACAAGCGTGAACAGTGCAAGGTACCTGAACTCATCTACCATCCTCGAACTAAAGCTATCCAGTGTTTGAGATGAAGTCATTGATAAAACAGTCAATGCCAGTGACACAGTTGAGTGGGCACACATCTTTCAGTAAAACAATTGAGAGCCTGGAAAAGGCTTATCCCACCAATCTCACATCCTCAGCGAGTGACTGAAGACATCTATCATGATCAATAAGTCAAAGCAGGTAAGCTGGATATCAAAGGAATGGTCCAAAAGAAGACTATGCCTGATCTAACTATCAAGGAAGCCTCGAGAATAGAGACAAGAGGCTAACTCTTCCAACTAGACAGCTAAATTTAGAAGTCCAGGCTGCTACAAAGAAGAAAGTAATTCTTTCACCAGCCCAGCTGTCTTCTACAATGAATATTTATGAGATCAAAGGTCCTTCAGATAAGGTAATGAGCCAGAATCGACATATACAAAGAACTATGATTTCTGTGAAGGTTATCTGTGAGATAAAGGATCCTGGAGTAGAGAAATGACATTCAGATCAAAGTCAAGGTTAACAATCTTCAAGGCAAAGACCTATCAGCTTTCTAAGTCCAAAACAAACATACTCTGAAAGAACTATTAAATATCCAGACCTCAGTTTATTTATTATGACCCCAGTGATTTGTGAATATTTTGTTGTTTGCAATCACTCACTAATAAATATGATTGTCCACGTAGGAAATTCTGTGTCACTGGTCATGGGCTCTGTGGCTACTTTTGTGGCTGATGAGCCCAATCGTAGTGCTGCATCTCCAGCCACGTGTTAGGTAGGTGTTTCTGGGAGGTGGAAGTGGACCTTGATCTTGACATTGTTGCCATTCCTTTCTCTGGTTCCTTTTCCTCACTTGCTCTTGCCGACACGAGCTAGCAAAGAATTATGTCCCCTAGTCCAAAGACAAGCAGGTTAGGTGTATTAGCCATGCTAATTTGCCCATAGTGTCCAGGGGTGTGTAAGATAGGTGTGTTAGCCATGGGAAATGCATGGTTTCAGGGATAGGGTAGAGAGTTGGGTCTGGTTGGAATGTTCTGCGGAGGGTCGGTGTGGACACAATGGGCTGTATGGTCTGCTTCCACACTGTAGGGATTGTATATTACATATAGAAGGTTCCTCCAAGTCAGTTATATTTGAATGAGTGGCTCCCACGTTTTGACATCTATGCTTTCCTACAATAGGGTGAAGAAAATTATATGCAATACTCCAAGTGTGGCTTCACCAATGACTTATACAATTGTAACATAACACCTAACTCCTATGCTCAATGCCTTAACTGATGAAGGCCAGCATGCTAAATGCCTCCTTTACCACCCAGTCTACCTGTGACACTGCTTTCAATGAACTATGTACTTATACCCTAGGTCCCTCTGTTCCACAACATTCCTCAGGACCTTACCATTTACTGCATAAATTCTAACTTGGTTTGGACTTTCCAAAGCGCAACACCTCACATTTATCTGTATTGAATTGCATTTGCCACTCCTCAGCCCATTCCCCTATCTGATTGGGATCCCTTTGTAATTTTTGATAACCTTTGTCGCTACCAATAATGCCCCCAAATTTTATATCATCCGCTCACTTTCTAATCAAGCCTTGTACATTCACATCCAGATCATTTATGTAAAATCAAATAATAAAGGCTGCAGCACCAGTCCCTGTGGCACACCACTAGCCACAGGCCTCAGTCTGAGAAATAACTTTCAATCATCACCCTCTGCTTCCTAGCATCGAACCAATTTTGAATCCAATTAGTTAGCTCTCCTTGGACCCCATGCAACCTAACCTTCCTGACTAGCCTATCATATAGGACCTTGTCAAAGGCCTTACTAAAGTCCATATAGACAACATCTACTTCTCTACCTTCATCTATCCTCTTGATTACCTCTTCAAAGAACTTAAAAGATTGGTTAGATATGACTTCCCACACACAAATCCACGCTGACAATCCGTAATCAGACCTTGACTGTCAAAATGTTGGCTGATCATGTTTTTCACTGTCCTCTCCAATAACTTGCCTACCATTGATGCCAGGCTGACTGGCCTGTAGCTCCCTGGCTTGTCTTTGCTGCCTTCCATAAACAATGGAATAACATTAGCCACCCTCCAGACTTCCAGAACTTCACCTGTGGCTAAAGATGAAACAAATATCCTGCAAGGATCCTGCAATATCTTCCTTAGCTTCCCACAACATCCAAGTATGGATTTGATCAAGCTCAAGGGAATTATTCACCTTAATGCACTTTAAAGCTGCTGAAAACAACTCTCTAGCAATATGTATGTGGTCTAAAACATCCCTACTTGTTTCCTTTATTTCCATTGCAAACACTCTCAGTATTCTTGATCTTGCCCCTAATCTCTCTCCCATCCAGACCCTAATGCTTGGGCTGAGCTTTACTCTGCCCCTTATTCAATTCACCTGAATTTTCCTCCATCCCTGTCACACCTCATTAGCCCATTGCATTCTCCACTCTAAATATGCAGCTCTCATCCTTCCTTTCCTCCCTGGTCCCTATCACTGGGATTTTCCTGTCTGTATCTCCTTTCCTCCCATCCTTTCCTAAAGATCCTTCCAATACCTCTAACAGCCCCAGCCAATAAGTTCCGTTTCCTACTATTCCTCTTTACTTAACCCACATATATCTGAATTTTTTGAGTTGAACCCCCTTTTTGAGTTAAGCTGGGCTTTGCTTTTCCTGGTCAGGATTGCTGGAATTAGCACATTAGGGCTGCTTCCTTTGGGCAGGCTTGTTGGCCAGGTCAGGCTTCAAACATAACACACTGTGGCAAGAAAGACTACAAATGATAGACACTTTTCATGACCTGGATGATATGCAATGGGATTAGGGAAAAGTATTGACTGTACAGCCTGACTGTACACTTAGTACAACCAGGACTAAACTCTACTTTCCCACCTGCTCCCTCAGAGGCCTAAATTTGTCTATCTCGGCTATACATTGCTAAGTCTAACCTTAATGCCAATCTCAACTTGACGATTACAATGCTGAAGCATCCATAGCCCTCCTGCATATGAAATTCCAAAGATTTCCATGATGTTTATATATAGTTTGTTATCCGTTTGTGTGAAGGAACTTCTCATTTTCACCCCAAAAGATTGCCAACTCATCTGGAATCTATGTCCTTGTATCAAAAGTAACAGCATCGCAAAACATGAGTTTGGAGTCCTCACAAGATTGCTGCTCCTCGGCAGTAGACATTGAAGGGATATGAGCTGCAGTTAAATTACACATGATGAGTTGCTGTAATGCATCCTGTAGATAACATATGCTGTAGCCACAGTGTTCTAGTGGTGAAGGAAGTGAGCCTAATGGTGGGTTACCAGTCAAGAAAATTTCCAAGTGCTGGATGATATTAATCTTGTTTTTGCAACTGTGTCCAGAAAAGCGAGTGTTAAGCAAAATCCAACTTGATCCTGACACCTACACACATATATTTTGCAGCAGGATTACCTGGCCAGCAGTAGGAGCCTTAACTTATTTAATTCATCCACAGACACTGATGTGCTCAATCTCAGCACAGAGCAGAGATTAGTATTGACCTAGTCTGTAGCTCACTATCATACCTCTCAAAGCATTAAGAGCCCCCCAAGTAAGCTCCAAGTGTAGGACGTTGAACTGGCAAAGAACACCGCCGTTTTATTTTTCTTATTTTTATTCTCAGGGATCATGTTTTAATAAAGGAATGCTTTCAAACAGTAACAAAGGGAAAACAAACTATATATAAACATCATAAGCAGCAAATGGCATTTCAATACATAACTGGGAGCCCTTAACAGATTGCACTACTAAAGACAATTCATCATCTTATCCTCCTGCTAAGTGCAAAAGTAGTATATAGAGAATTACAGCAAGTTAAAAATCTGCAAAAAAAAAACCTTATTAGGAAAAACAAAATTAACAACAATAGAGTGGAAATGTTGAGGCATAGAATGAAATACAGTTTTCATAGAAAATGCTTGAAAATCGTATTTTGTACGGAAGAGAAACCTGCAAAAAGCCATAAGAACAATCACTTTGTAAGAAAGTCCTTCAAGTGCTGCACACATATGAACCATACTGCAGCAAGCACCATTATCTCTAAAGGATGTAGACATGGGTATTTCATTACCACAAGGAATGCAGATCATCTCTGCCTGACATTTACTTTACACCAGCCAGTGTATATCTTCCTGTATACGCATCTTCAAATCTGTCATCAAAACACATTTGTGACAAGGCCACAGGCAAGAATGAAGCTGTCTAATCACTGTGGAGCTGATGTTTGATTATCAGCACATTGCAGCACATTCCACATCTTTTTATGGTTTAACCTTTTTGCCACAAAGTATTTGGAAGTGGTCCAGTTTTCTTCAACGTGCTATGTTAGCAGTCCCTCTATTAAAGTGCAACCCTTCCCATTGCAACCAGCAATAAACATGAAAAGACTGACTATGCTGGCATGGAATTCCATTTTAAAAAGAATGCATATTAATAGGAAAGCGAAGTAATGCAAATTTAAAATGCTGCGGGCCTTAATGCAGAGGAATGCTACTGTGTGAGTACTTTTGGTCATTTAACTTTGTCATTTGAGATATATTAATAGATCAAACTGGAATAAAATGCAAATGAAATTGGGTGCTCAACAAAAACAATGATTTGTGTGAGGTAATCAAATGATTTCAGTTTAACTGTTTCATTTCAAACTAACCACTCTAGTGATGATCGCCACTCGTTTTGCTTTATTATTGCTATTTCAATGCCGTTGTAAGTAATTGTATATTTGTTGTGAGAAATTCTAACACGAGAAAAGGATTGTTTTATTAAAATGTTTTGAAGTATGTCTTTGTGGCCTGCTAGCATTGATAAAAACATTTACTGTCCAATCCTTGTAAACCACACTGCTCACTTACTAGAGTGCCCTTATTCCCAAAGAAGTGTATTTTCGCACTGAATTCACGCTGTTTATCTCTATTTCTTCTGACAGTGCTGCTGCTGGCGTCAACTTGGCAAACACAAAAGAATAAGCTGTATTCTATGGGAAGGGCAGTCTTCCAACACCACAATGTGCAAATTATGTTTGACAAAGAATCTTATGCTTCCTCCATTTGCATGCTTTGAATGAAAAATAAATTTATCTTCTGGGACTTCTGGAAAGCTTTGTGATTGCGATGGGCACAAAGTGGAATGATCACTGACCAAAATGACAGAAGTCTTGTCATCCTATCATAAAACATCGGGTGTTGATGCGCTTACATCGGAACAGGTCTGGGATACATATGTGCAGCACTTTTACAATAACTGTGCATGTGAGGTGATGGAGAATTATGAATTTACAAATTGTCACCTGACATACAGAACAGCAATCAATCCCATCTCACCCACCTTCCCCGCTTCACAGATGTTCAAATTTGTTTGGGTCATTAGTGATACTCACTGATCAATGAACTACCAAAGGACAATCTGCAAATGTCCAACATCTATTGATGTTTGTTAATTTAACGATACCTACCATGCATTTGACTTGACTATTTTAGCATGGGCAGTGGGTTGATAATTTGATGTGTAGTACATTTAGGAGATGTATCTTGGAATGGTTGGTTGGTATATTGTGGGCATTATCAGACGTTATCTGATCTGGGATACTAAATAAACTGAAAATAATGCTCGATAACAAAGTGTGAAGCTGGATGAACACAGCAGGCCAAGCAGCATCTCAGGAGCACAAAAGCTGACGTTTCGGGCCTAGACCCTGCATCAGAGAAAAAGGTCTAGGCCCGAAACGTCATCTTTTGTGCTCCTGAGATGCTGCTTGACCTGCTGTGTTCATCCAACTTCACACTTTGTCATCCTGGATTCTCCAGCATCTGCAGTTCCCATTATCTCTGAAAATAATGCTCATTCTGTCAACAATGGTTGCACTCATTATGTTGCTAACTTGTTAAACAATGGAAAATTAAGACAAATAATCCATCACAAGGATGTAATTTTTTCTGTGTTCTGTGAACAGGTTTGTTGTTACTTTTGTCCAAAGAATATACGGAATATTGTGTGGACGTAAAGAATCCCTCCACTATTGGTTTGGTCTATTCAGCATTTCTCATATACATTCAAGTTGAGTATCCTGCTTTATCCCTCGCATGCTAGCCATTTTATGCAGCCTGGTGTCATGGCTGGATGATTTTGATATTAGGGCTTATTTTCCCTTGACAATAACTTATCATGATATACCAAGTTCGTTTCTGTGTGGCCAAAATGAACAAATCTTCTCAGGTACTTCTTTAATACTACCAGGCCAACCCTGAATATTAATTATTTTTACAAATCTTGTGGCTGTTCACCTTTGGCAATTGCCAGTTGCAACTATTTATACTGGTTAGGAGTGAAAGATTAATCTTGAACATGTCGTCAATTTTGTCGTCTTGAGAATCAATGTTTCTATCACAGAGAATATCTCGTTCTTTATGTGGATTGTATAATCTTCTCAGCACGTCTATAACATAGAATAGAATCTATAGAATTGCTACTGTGTGGAAACAGGCCATTCAGCCCAATACGTCCACACCGACCCTTTGAAGGTCACTGCACTCAGACCCATCCCCCTACCCTATCCCGAGAACTCTGCATTTCTCATGTCTAACCCATCTAATCTACACATCTCTGAACACGACAGGGTAATTTAGTGTGGTCAATCCACCTAACTTGCACATATTTGGACTGTGGGAGGAAACAGGAGCACCCAGAGGAAACCCACGCAGACACGGGGAGAATGTGCAAAGTGTACACAGCCCGTTGCCCGAGAGTGGAATCAAGCCCACAACCCTGACACTGTGAGGGAGCAGTGCTAACCACTGAGCCACTGAGCCACCCTAGACGCCGTCAGATGTAATCATTCTGGAACCTGGCTTATATCTAATATCTAATTATCACCACTTTTTCCTTTTGCTTTTACAATGTTCTTGACTTCCCTCATCAGCCATGCTTGCTTCATCCTCCTCCTCAGTATGTTTCTTCTTCCTTCAGATGAATTTCTACTGTGCCTCCTGAATTACCCCCAGAAACTCCTGCCATTGCTGCTCCACTGTCTATCCTGCTAGGATCTGTCAAATCAACTCTAGATACCTCCTCCCTTGTGTCTTTATAGTTACTTTTACTCAACTGTAATACTGCTACATCTGATTTAAAGTGTAGTTCAACTGGAATGGGTGAATCCTAACTAATTCTGCCTTGTTTATTGAGTAAATGAGGTATGGGTAAGTGAGTGCCTTGGAGAGATCCCATTTTTGAGTGGCACCTGGAGGAGTAAGGCACTTCAACAGTAATTTTCTGCTTGTTCCATCCTCCATTTTAGTGAAAAGTCTGGCCCGTATTATAATTTATGTGTGTAAACAAATCTGTAATAAAAGTGAGTATATGAGCTGATAATGTCACAAGAATGTGTGTGCTTGGTGTGCAGTGTTACCTGAGCAAAGGAGACCTGGCTTTGCTAGATCATGCAAGACCAGTCCATTGGCATTATTTATTGGCGCTTTGGGCATGGGTCTCTGTAAACATCCTGCATGGTTTGCTGCCAGCAACTAGTAAAGGCAGTCTAACTGCCTTTTGTGTGCCAGGCATATAGGTATTGGGGTTGGGGACTAGACTAGGGTCAGGGCCAATCATTCCCAGTGAGGATCAGGCAAGAAGTGTTTGCATTTTTAGATCATGCTTTATTGATTGGTTTACCCCCAGTGCTAGTTTAGGATTGTGAGAAGGTCAATTAAGTGTTGTTGGTGAGCACACATGCAATTTGGACTAATTGAACAAGTTGATAATTAGAACAGAAATAAGCATTTTGTGGAAGTGAGAGGGGTGGTTGGAAGGGATAACAAGGCGTAGAGCTGGATGAACACAGCAGGCCAAGCAGCATCAGAGGAGCAGGAAGGCTGATGTTTCGAGCCTAACCCTTCTAATATAGGATTTGATGGGATGGCGTTGAGATCGAAGACATGATGCACACATGGACTGCGAACTCTTTCAAAAACAAGACTAAACTTATTGAAATGTTCAGGGATCCACGTTGCTTTAGGGGAGATGTACCAGTTGGCTGCACTGCAACACCAGTGTAACACTCAGTCACTTAGTATTTGGCATCACATTTGCGCAGAATCCCAGACTGGGGAGGAATTTCTGAGCCAGGGACTTCCTTCCGCAATTCATTCTCCTTAAGAAGGAGTTTCAGTCCAAATAAGGTCCCAAAAGAAACTGGTGGAGAACTTGAACTTCTAACTCATCTAGGTCCTAGCTGCATACCAGTACTATCTGCTACACACTGGGAATTTATATTATTGAAACAAAGTTTGATCATCCCTTTCTGTTGTTCCCTTTTTTATCTCTATTTATCTTCTCCAGTATCTTAAATTTCTTATCCAATGATCATTCTATTCTCTCCTTTGTTTGAACTTTCATCTCTGCAACCTCCCCGCCCCAATTCCCCCAGCCCCGACCCTTGCCCCACAAACATACCAAACCCCCACCTTGACAAAGACATCTGTTTAATTTGATATGGGATAACAGTTATCTGATTTGGTACAAACCATGGCAAAAGTCCACATTCAGCAAAAGCAATAGAGGGAATGTTAAAATGAACTGAGCAAGGAACTATTCTATCGAATAAATCACATTAAAACTTAATACTTAATATTTAAATAGACATCCCAATAGTTCAATGTAATACATTATAAATGAACAACCAAAGCAAAGCATTAAAGAAAGAAAAGGCTGTTAATATCTCAATCGTGAGAATATTTCATTTCTTTGCCTCTCCTGCAGTAGGATGTGGTTTTGTTCTTACTTCTACACCTATTGTTTTCTCAGTATCAGATGTAGTTCTGGGGGAGTAATGTTTAAAAGAAGGAGCATGTTTCATATAAAGGAAGGAGCATTCTTCAAGGCTGGATAACTCTGGATCATTCTGATACATTATCCAGCAGCTGGTAAACCATCAAATGTTTAATGTCCATTCTCAACATTAGAATGATACATAAAAAGGAGATGAAATGAAAAAAGTTAAAACAACAGTCTTTCAAAATGACCAACCAACTCAATTTTAATCTTTTTCCATTTTAAACAAAATAAGAATTTTCGGTAAAACTATATGCTGCTTGCTGGCAGGTTTTAAGGTGAGGAGTTCATTAAATACGACACATGACATGTCCACTATTTGTCTATCTGCCCAATGTTGCTCAAACATTTTGTGAAGCATGGTCAATGTTTTGAGTGTCCTGTCAGCCTTTGGGCCTGTTCAGATCCTTAGATGGTCACTATTGACCACTTAAATGCCTTATGCTTCCCCCATCTCTATTTTACTCTCATGCTATCCATGCCACCAGCCTTTATAGATTGAGCTGATGTGAGATGAGAAGGGATATCCTCACTTGGAATTCTTTGGACACAACAGCCCTTGTACACCCCAATATGATAATAGTCTTTTTTAAATTTTCTGCTTAAACCTCTCAAATCTGATTTCCTGTAGCCTCATCCACTAACCCAATACCACTCCACCTTAATGGGGCCTGCCAACCAGGTCCCACTAATATCCCAAGCTTACCTGCAGTCTGGCGTCTATTAACTCCTCTTCCTTAGGGAACGACTATAGGCCCAACAGTGGCCACCATTTGTTACTGTCAGACCGGCTCACCAAATCAGTTGGCTACTACCTCTGTAAGGTGGGACTTTGTACCCAGGTTGGAGGGGGGTACAGTTGAGGGGAGGGGGCAGGTGGTGTTAAATGGCAGCAGGCCCTCAGCATTAGCAGGTTTGTACTCCATACCCCCTCTTTGGGAGGCAGGGTGATAAACCCTAACATCTGAAAAATCATGTTCATAGAATCACATCATAAAGTGGAAAAGTGCAAATGGTGGAAATCTGCAGAAGAAAATGTTGGAAATATTCAGCAGATCAAACAGCATATGTGAAGAAAAGAGTAGAGTTTCAGGTCAGTGATGTTTTATCACTATGAGGGAAACATTAGAGATGCAGTAGGTTTTAAGCAACAGATAGGCTTGAGGAACGATACCTCATTTTTTGATCAGGCACTTTGCAGACTTAATCACAGAATCACTACACTGTGGAAATAGGCCCTTTGGCCCAACAGATCCACACTGACTTTCAGATACCGCTCCCAGACCCAGCCCCTTACAACCCACCTAATCTACACATCCCTGAACACTGTGAGTAATTTAGCATGGCCAATCCACCCAACCTGCATATCTTTGGACTGCAAGAGGAAACCGGAGCATCCAGAGGAAACCCATGTAGAACAGGGAGAATGTGCAAACTCCACACAGACAGTTGCCTGAAGGTGGAATTGAACCTGGGTCCCTGGTGCTGTGAAATACCAGTGCTAACCACTGAGCCATCACGCCACCCTTATATTAAGTCTCCTCATTTTGTTTCCTTTTCTGTTCTATTCCTACTTCCTTTGACTCTGAAAATCACACTTTTCTATACTTTAATCTCTCCTGTCTCCCACCATCCCACAGGCCTTCCTTTTACACTTATTCCATCAGCCCTTGGTTAAAGCCAATTACATTTTGAAGCGAATGAAAGTCATTCACTTGAAATTTACACGGTTTCTCTCTTCAGAGATGCTGCCTGATTTGCTTAGCTTTTGTAGTATTTTCCATTTTTGGCAGACCTCTTCAGTTTTCAGCCGGTTTAGCGATACCCTGTTTACGTCTGTAAAGAAGCTGTTGCTACTGATAAAGCATAGGGGGCTCATTTTTACTTTCTGTAATATTGTAAAGTCATTGATACACAAATTGTTAATCTAGTTCAATGAAAACACAAACAAGAGAGGCCTAAAACAGGCTGCTAATTCACCATCACTGGTTTTGGCCTCTTGTACAAAACAATTTTCCTGATGGAGCATAAAATTGATTTACAACAATCAGTCACTGCTTTACAGCTTTCTCTTTTTAAATGTTCAATGACTTCAAAAGACAAGTAACTCAGATGTAAAACAAACTCCCAATTTCCAACCACCTGGTTCTGTTTTACCGATAAAATGTCCGGTTTTATTCCCAAAAACTCCCCTGTTTATCGACCGTTAATTACACAACAAACCACTCGCACAAATTTGACAAACAAAATACAGCTTGGAATTGCTACAACTTGCTGTAAAATACCCTTCATAACAGTTCAGCTTATATTTCAAGGTCATCGTTTGGTTGTTTAAAGACATCTCACGTTAGGACTGGTATTTACAAGTGCATTTTCTAATAAATTTATAATATGGATACTCCTTGCAAGATCCTTGGCAAAATGAAGACTATTTGGAAGAGTAAAGAGGAAAGAACATGAATCTATATGGTGCTGTGTAACAAAGTGTGGGGCTGGATGAACACAGCAGGCCAAGCAGCATCTTAGGAGCGTAAAAGCTGACGTTTCGGGCCTAGACCCTTCATCAGCTTTTATGCTCCTGAGATGCTGCTTGGCCTGCTGTGTTCATCCAGCTCCACACTTTGTTATCTTGGATTCCTCGGCATCTGCAGTTCCCGTTATCTCTATATGGTGCTGTGCTGTGTTATGCATACAATAATGAGCTACTAATGCACTCAGACTGTATAATTTGCATTACTATAAAACTCCAGCTGTCCCCATAGCCAAACTAGAGTCTGTTTGGGATTTGTTGTCACTTCATGCTGCTTTGGTTACCTATTCATTGTGGTCATATTGAAGGGGGCATTTTAAATAAAAATATATTTTTTAAAATCATATTTAGTTTACTCGACTGTCATTATGCTTAGGATATTAAAAAAAGAACAGCAGGTGGGTCTGGTCTTCTTTTTAAAACCTGTTTATTTTTCCTTTCAAATTTCCATCTCTTTGGTGATCTCAATTTGCTTCCACTATGCACCCAGAAGGATTTAGATCTCAGTCACAAAACAGAAGACAATGTTGAGGGATTCTTTTTGGAATCCTCTTGGAAGGTGCAATGGTTTAAAGTAATTGCAGCTATGAAAATTAAGAGAAGGCAGAAATGGGATTTTCTGTTTCATTTGCCTGCAGGTTAACTTGACAATTCAGTTGATCACTTTGGACAGCACACGGGAATCGTAGTCATTTTTGCAACTGGCCTCTTGGATTTTTTGGTCCAAGATTCGAGCGTGATTAAGAGAAACATGGGCTGAAGAGATTTGTTAAGTCTTTAGTTCTGGCCTTGAATCCAAGGAACTCTTTGGGTTTCTACCCCAATACTTAATTCTGAATGTACAAGAGGGAAATAGCAAACCAAGTCATTTTCTGTATTTAGAAAATGTTCCCTAGTGAGGGCTGCAATTCTGTGAATGTGCTTAATCTTTATGCAGGGTTCTGCAATCTCTCATTCAGAAAGTTAGAATAATATAAAAGGATGTTTTCCATCCGCACTGCAGGGCATATGGAATGCCACAAATGCATTCATCGGTTATCCACAACCAAAAAACTAGGTGGAACACCGACCACCATAAAGAAACTAAAAATTCAGTAGGTTGGAGTTTTTGGGAACTGGAAGAATATGGGCTGTGAAAGCTGCTTATAAGTGTGGCTACTTTTAAACTCATCGAAATCAGTGACACATGACATGATTGTCTATGCTGCCTAAAAGCAGTTTTAGCTTCTAAGTTTGTATGAATGTTTTGCATCGTTAGCCATGCGGTACGAAGACAACTTTGTAGATAACATATGCACTATGTTATTTTAATCCTAGCCTGTTAATAAATCGCCGCCAAAGTTCCTGGGACTACAAGTAGATGGGCAATAAAACCTCAAGTTCTCTCATTTACACTGATGGGAAAGACTTTAAAAGGAGTATGTAATTTAATTCATTTGCCACAGGGAAAAATATACTCCAGCAGTCATAGCAAAATCTTTGATGTTGGCATAGAAAGTTGATTCAATTAGTGCAGTCAGTGTTTTCATCAAAGTGTCTAATAAACAATTTTCAAATTGACATATTGTTTTGTTAACATTTGACAGCATTATTTCTACAGCCTTGTTTCTGGATTTTGATTGCGCACTGAAGATGTACATCCAAGCACCCAATGCACTATTCCACTTCCATGTGTCCTCAGTGCATTACACAGGTTCTACTTTGACTCAACAATAACTGGCACTTATATGTAACCTTCAACATAAAAGTGTCTCATGACGATTCTGACAATAAACAAGTTGAAAATAAATGTCAAGCCAATAAAGGTGGGATTATGAAAAAACTGAAAGAACAATGACATTGGATAAGGTGATGGAAGCTGAATTTTCACTACCTTAGAATTGGCCTGAGCTTTTCTCGAGATTGCAGCATATCTGCCTGTATCATGTAAAACATTGTCATGGTGAATGGGTGGTTTGGGTGCCTATTTGGTGCCCACCATATGATAATAGTTCAGCACATCTAGGTGTGCTATTAAAGGGCTTTGCGGACAAGTAGGGAGAATGTGTATAAAGCCCCAACTTTCCAGTCTACTTCCTTTTTGTCAGAGATCTCAGCCATGTTTCGGCATCATCATCACTTTCTACTTCTTTCAAGATTTTGCACTCATTCCACTCCATTATTCCTCTTCTTATTAATCTTTGTTGTCCTGCAATGTCACCAAACTCTGCCAACCTGACAGCCCTTCCCATTCGATCTCTGTCCCTTCTCTGTCACCTTGGAGATTTCAGAGTCATTGTGTAGGTCATTCCTACCATCTGGACCCTTAGATTCTCCACCAGGCTGTCAAGGCAATCTAGAAAAGATCACAGAGCAAGACCATCAGATGCAGGAGCAGAAGAAGACCATCCAGCAGATTGAGTCTGCTCATCTTTCAATGAGATTGTGGTTGATCTGATCCCAAACTTCATTTTCCTGCCTTATCCCCATAACTATTGATTCCCATGCTAATTAAAAATCTATCTGTCAAAACAACATTAATGCATATGTAATTCACACACCGTTCATCACCTCGATGGTTCATGATACCTACCCCATACATGGTAGATAATGGGCCCAAGGATCCTGGAGGTCCTGGTGAGTGAGATGATGCAGATGAGGGACAGTCTAGAACCAGCAGAGAAGGCCATCACAGCACACCCTGCCACCCCAACTAGAGATTGCCATCTGGGTCAGTCCAACAGCCATCTGAAGGAAAGCCCAGCAATGTAGAAAAAATTTAGTAGTATTTAGTAGTACAATGTAGTATTTGTTGTGCAATGATAAGTGTTACCATGTACCCCCACTATCTCACACTCACTCTAACTCTGTTACTGCACTCACTCCCCTCTACTACTAATCCTACATAGTTTTTATGCTATAGAGATAACAAGGTGTAGAGCTGGATGAACACAGCAGGCCAAGCAGCATCAGAGGGGCAGGAAAGCTGATGTTTTGGGCCTGGACCCTTCTTCAGAGAAAGGTTTTTCTGAACATTTCCCCATATTTATATTCCACGCTGTTTGAAATAATGGCCAACATCCTATTTACGTTCCCTGATACCAATTAATTTTGAATGCTAGTTTTTGCCTACCTATACATCTCTGCTGACTCTTTATTTCAACTACATCACCTACTGGCCTTCCCATCTATTTTGGCGTCATCCAAAGATTTGGCCATCAGACATTCACTTTCTTCATCTAAGTCATTAATATATATTGTAAATTAGTGCTGTCTCAGTACTGATCCCTGTGGCATTCCACTAGTTACAGGTTGCAATCCTGAAACTGACCTCCTTTTTCCCAGATCTGTCTTTTGCTGGATGATAAATCCTCTATCTATGCTAATGTATTACCCCCAACTCCATGAACTCTTATCTAATTAAGTAGCCTTATGTTTAGTACCTTATCAAATGCTATTTAAAAATCAAAATTTATTTCATCTACTTGTTCCACTTTATCTTTCCTGCTTCTTACCTCCTCAGACAACTCTAATACTTTTGTCAGTTGTGATTCCCATTTCATGAAGCCAAGCTGACATTGCCTGAGTGTGTAATTTATTTCTAAATGCTGTGCTATTACATCTTTTATAATTGACATGAACATTTTGCGACACCTTTCTCCCAACTGCACGATGTCTAAAAGCACTGCCTTCTCTTCTACTCTCTCATTCCAGGAGAAAACAGCCTATAAAAGCACAAAAAAGCCAAGGCAGGGCTAAGTGCCTGAATTTCAGCTCCTCACTCCCTATGAAGAGAGGATCCTGACTACCAAATGTGGATGACTAACCATGTCCAAGCCCTTTAGGCTGATGTTGGAAGCTGCTCTTGACTAACTGTGCCAGGAACCCCTAAATGAAGGCTATCTCCTTTGAGTTAACTGAAGACTTTTGAGACATTGGTTAAAGCACGTGCTGCATCCATATGAGGTAAGAGTATGCAATAATGAGAGTCATAATTGTTGAAGATCCCTATTAGTAGTTCTTTCCCTATCTAACATTGAGAAATTCATTTCAACGTCTAGCCTGTAGTTGGAGAATGAGATGTTCTTCTCTCTTCATTGAGAATAGGCTTGCTGGATGTCTCACTTGATTTTCCAAATTGTTGCATCATAGCCTAACCCTAACTCTAATAGAAAATGTTGTTCTGTGTTTGGGCAGGCTCTGCTCAGTGATTTGAAGGGGAAAACTATATTTAACTATTCAACCGCAAAATATTCTTGCAGAAATGTTATCAATGCAACACTATTTTTTCCAGTGTAAAATGAACAAAAAGTCACAGAAGGAACAGAAAGAGTGCAAATCATCAGTAGAGTTATAATGGTTGCAAAAACCACCAAGAAGTGTGGAAAGTAGCACTAAATAACAACCTTTCTTCCATCTTTGGAGAAAACATAAAATGTGTTTATTTTCCTTTTAAAGTATTTCATCGATATTTAAACACTTGAAGACAAAATGTAGAATGGTAATCCTGAAACATCTAGAAATTTTTCAACTTTAGTTAACAGAAATTTCTTAAATGGAAAATAGGAGAAGTGATTTTAAAATGTTTCATAAAGACAACAAAGCTCTTAAAGATGGAACTTTATCAGCACCTTATCTTCATTACCTGATAATTAAAGAGAATAATTATAATCTTCAGAAAACCTGCTGAAAAAGATGGAACATTTCAAACAATTGAAATGATTGAACAATTTAAAATACTGAGTGGGAACATCAGTTATTTTACAAAATACTAGAAAATTCCTGCAATAGCTTTCTAGTAAAAAATTTGAATTTTTAAAAGAAAGTTTCATATAAAGTAAATGGAGAAAACAGTTGCACATCCTTGCAGAGTTAACATCACAAATCCTTCAGAGATTAATTGAACAGGACTATACGGAAGAGACAATTCATATAGTACAGAAAGATTTCAGGATTACAGAAGAAACTCAGAAGAACAAATTAATGCATTTCCTTGTTCAATAGATCCAGTTGCAGATCATGTTTTAAAACAATAAAATGTTAGAAAAGTAACATACATTTGATAATGTTGTAAGAATAATTAACAATTACTTACCTTCAAGTACCAATCATATGATGGAGAAGGCAAGATTCAACAGCAGAAATGCACCTTTATGGAGAACGAATTGACATTTATCAATAATGTTTATATATTGTCAGAATTTATTACAGTGATTTACAAACAGAACAAGCTTGAGCTAGAATTATTGTCAAAATTTCTGATGCATCTCTTTTAGCTATGTTACAATAAAAACAGAATCATACATTAGAAAGATCTATACAAATAATGGTTCAAGTTGATATCCAAAACAACATGAGAAAATGATGGAAACACAAAGCCAGTTTAGCTCAAGAAACTCATCAAACATTATTGACATTCTAAGGTATTAAAACACTAAAGCATTGGTTATGGACCAGATCAAATACCTTCAAAATATATTAAGAAGACAATCTAAGTCCTAACATTTTCTTATTTTAAAGGCAAGTGTCAGGCACTGCATTCTGGATGGCATTCAATTTGTCAAACTACCAGGCTTGAAGCAAAACACATATTATTCATACACTATAGTTAAAAGACAGCAAAAGAAAGAAGAAATTGAAATGACTTAGTTCTAATGGAAAACGTAATAGATCAATAGATTATTTAACTACTAATTAATAACTGTTCCAATATAGTAACATTCCAGAAACACAACATTGGCAAAAGAAAATGCAGTAAAATAGATTGTCTCACAGGCACAAACCACCAAGAAGTGTGGAAAGTAGCACTAAATAACAACCTTTCTTCCATCTAGAAGTTTTTCAACTTTGTTTAACAAAAATTTCTTAAATGGAAAACAGGAAAAGTGATTTTAAAAAGTTTCGTAAAGACAACAAAGCTCTTAAAGATGGAACTTTATCAGCACCTTATCACAGGCAATCCTAGTAGCAAGAAGAGAACCCTTAGCTTTCAGCTGTAACAGAGAGAAAAAAATAAACAGCTTCCACATCCAGCTTCAAGACCACGCCATCAATTGCTACTGAAAAATATAAAAATCTTGACTCTGTAGGAGCTTGATCCATCCCATTCAGGCTGATTCTATTGTTCCAACTTTTAAAAAAAATCCAAGGCCTCATAAGCTGTTGACATCATTAGCTTTGGAGTAGATGGCTTGGATCCTTTGTCTTAACCTTTCTTCGCAAAAAACAACCAGGACAAAATATACCTCTTAAAACCATAGTATTGTTTCATACTACATGATAGACCACAACAAATCTCTTTTGTTTTTTCTTCATATTAGTAGTAACTATTCCAGATGTGGGCTTAGAAAACCACATATGCAGAAACAATTTCTAGCTTTATCATGGTAATACAACCTTTTGTAACAAAGTGGAGCATCACCAGAGAATGTGCAGAAGTCAAAAACAATTGTTGAACCACAGGCCAAGCAGCATCTCAGGAGATGCTGCTTGGCCTGCTGTGTTCATCCAGCTTCACACTTTGTTACCTTGGATTCTCCAGCATCTGCGGTTTACGTTATCTCTGTTGAACCACAGAATGTTTACATGAAGAAAAGAAGCCAACACCTAACAGCATGCATCTTTGGAATAAAACCCAAATACAATGATATGCCTTCATTAGAACACCTTTTATATGATGATTGGCCACCCTTCAAAGATGCTAATGCTAATCTATCTTCCTTAAGAATGATAGCAGCTCATCTAAATGAAATATGACAATAATTGGGTAAACTGTGCCTCCAGAAGTAATCAGTTTCTTCTGGGAACCTTGCTAGTTAAGATTTGGGAAAGAGGATCCATGGGTGACTTTCTTGACTCACCCAATTAAAGTGCTCAAGTGGTCAATTAGCAACCATGTAAGGGCCACATCTCACCACCTCCTCAATTATTTTCCTTGTCAAACCGGCCATTCCATGGATTGACTGGGAAAGCAGACATCCTGCTTGCTTGATTGAGGAACTCCTTCAATTAACCCCATCAGCCTGAATTATCCAGCTCCCCTTGAAGTGCCTCCTCTGCGAGAAGCACGTAAAAGTTACTTATCTTCTCGCTGTGGAATCACCCAAAAAGTAGGATTTGACTAACGACCATTCAGACCCTTAAACTTTTGGCATCTGACTGGAAGGCAGGTTCTGGCAAGTATTCAGTCTATGGTAGGCCAAACAATTTGCCCATGCTCACCTATCAATTATCAATTGACACAAAATAGGTTTTCTTGTCGGGATGGGGTGGATGGAAGGAGGAGTGAATGCATGTTAATGTGTTAGTAATCATACATTTGCCTCTACACTTTCAAAAAATTGCACCTAACTGCGCAATACTAACTGATGCATACTGCCTTTAAATGAAAGTAAACTGAATGCCATGTGATTCCCGTACATCACTAACTCAATGTTGAGATTGGACATAATTTTTTTAAAAAGTAACAATTCATAGTATATAAATGTATCGTGAATGGAAACCCACAGTGGAGTGATCTGAGGCCTGAACCCCCACAATTATGTCACTGAATTAATTATTCATTCTGATTCTGCTGATGTAATTCCAAACTTTTGGTTTCTGCACAAATATTTCACCTCACCGGCCACATTTCTCTTGCAGTCATCATGATTCTTTTTATAGGCTGGCTCAGGCTTACTTTGGGCCCTTACTCGTGACCTTGAACTGAGCCCTAAATATTGCATGGGCCCCTTGCGGCAGTGTCTTTGCCAACCCAAAAATATTCAGCTGCAATGTGAACACTTAAGAAAAGTAATTTTATTGAAATTCTGAGATTTCAATTTTCTTTGCCGTAGAATATAATTTTCTTTGCTACATTAGTTGTCTTATCTGGCAGAATGAAAAGAAAAATGTTAAAACGATACATGCTGGTCGACCGATTTGTAATCTTCAAAATGGGGGCACAATACATACAGTCTGCGCATTTCCAAATATTTCAGATTCTTTACTGGTTCTATTACCACTACCTCTTTACAGGAGACCTGCTGAGCCACATGCCAATCAGATAGTAGCAAGGCCAGTAGAGAGCCTTCTTCTAAAAATAAGGTCCTATTGACAGAAATCCATCGAGAGAGAGCTACCAGCCAGTTTAGAGGTCGTCAGTTCTCGCATTCAGCAGTGTCATTGGTGAGAGCATGTGTTCAACTGAAAAGACAGCCCTCTGGAGACCTAGGATCATGGGGATTCCAGGCTACTGCTAGGTAATATTTAGGTTAGGGTTTGCAGAGTAGGGATCATTGGGGTCAAAAGCAGGGACAGGAAGGTGACTCTTAGTGGGCCCTCCCATTTCTAACATCTAGTCTCTCAAACAAGCATTGATAAACTTTGATTAAGGAGTCATTCCATCTCCTTCCCTCCCCTGACATTCCCCACCACTTGAAGTGGCCATCTGCCTGCACAGCCTGACCTGTTGTACTTGCTCATGGTGAGACATTTGCTGGCAACTGGATTAATCCAAATGGCAGTGGACACATTCCTTGTGTGATCTTCCTTAAACCATTTTCACCACCAGTGATTGCAGAATATTCTGCCTAAAAAATATGTATGTAGCTAATTAGCAAACACAAAGCCAATATATTTGTTTAAACGTTGGTTTAAAAGATTTGACCTTGATTGCACCAGATTTGACGTCCTGTATCGGTCAGACTATGAGGAAATAGAACTGTTTAAGTATGTAAAAACCAAAAGAACTGCAGAAGCTGTAAATCAGAAACAAAACAGAAGTTGCTGGAAAAGAACAGCAGGTCTGGCAGCATCTGTGAAGTGAAATCAGAGTCAATATTTCAGGTCCGGTGACCCTTCCTCAGAACTGAGCTCTACAAGCTTTGCCAACAACTTCTGTTTTAGTTTCTGCTTAAATATTTGCTTTTCGACTTGCAAATTGCCTTCTGTGGATTACAATTTGTTGTATTAGAAGATATTTGCTCTCCTGGTGATTTGATATTCTTGGTGCTTTTGCTGATTTACCTTCCTGTGGTCAACAGAATATTTCACATTATTCAGAAATTGCACCATAAGGCATCAGTTTATGAACCCATGAATTTATCTGAAGTTTCACCGCCATCATTTAACATGAGATGTTCATTTGCATAATGTCAGAGTCAGAAATTCTTACATGTGATAATTTACTTCTCCAGGCAGTCTGAAAAAACTAGGCTGTGTACAAACACTAATATTTGTGCCACTTCAATAGACCACATTTCTTGTTTCACACCTTCACATATTCTTAAATAATTATTAAACAATATAACAAATTGCAATTACAGAATTATTGAAAAATTACGGTTATTGTAAAAATATGAAAACTTCATATCAGAGTCTGTACTTATAAATCAAACTTATTTTATTAACATATTCCAGCTTTGGAAGGCAGGCACATCATTTTAACATCTCCACTGTTTGAAATATTGCAGCCTCTAGCATAAAGCTTCAAAGTCTGACATCTATAAATGATCAGCAAGCAAATAACTTCACAAGTTCCTAAAGATGATTGATGCATTTTTAATTATCTCTTGTATCAATATGACCAAATAGAAGGCACATATATTTTATCTCTTCTATCTCTAGTTTGAGTTTTCCTTTTTTGCATCTCTAATTTTTGGTATGAATTTTGCATGCCATTTATTTTATTACAAGTCCACACAGTGCTTTGAAAAATATTTCAACATCAAAGTGTTTTCGTCCAAAACCCTCAAAGCTGTTTCCGTTGATCCTTGTTAACAAATCTATTTGTCAAAAGTATGCGATAAATCTGAATAGACAACTCATTCAAAATATAACACAACAATGAGTTCAAAGGCAATTAAACTGAAACAATGTATAACCAAATATCTATGTAAGAATGGGTTTCTCATGACTAAAACCTTTTATATCAAGGTCAAAAATTACAGATAGATTATGACAACATTTGGATATATATAATTTACTATATGCAGTAGAAAAGCAATATTCACTATATTTGGCACCAGTTCAGGTAAACATACTTTAAGAGAGAGATTCTGGCCTTCAGCCTGATTTGTGGAATTGCAGATGTTTCCACTCTAGCAAACAAATCAGCACCAACAATAAAGTGCAATTGAACACTACCAGAATTGATGGGTTTACCATCTGGGGCTTAATTATTTAACATTGCTATTTAAATTTACATGACCACAACTGTAAAGCAAAAGTTTTACAATACATTTGCTCGAAAAGGGAAACTTGACTCAATTTAAATTTAAGGTATACTAAATAATTTTTAAAAATACCTTAAAACATAATGTTAAGGACTTTACTTTGCCCTTCTCTCTTGACTCTTATCTGAGAACAAAACTTCAGAGTTTTCGTTTGCTAGTGAAATTGACTGAACCCTGCTCTTTGCTTTAGGTTTGAGCCCACTCAAGGGGCCAGGAACTGGGAACACAGAGCAGAGGCCAAGAAATTTAATAAGCCACAAACCCACATAATTTGATCTCTAGTTGTTAGAAAAGAAATTGTTGTTTGGCAAAAGGAATGGAAAACATTAGTGACTGTACATCCTAGCCAACAATAGCCAATACTAACAGTCGAATCACTAACACACTCCTCTGTCACAATGTTCTCAATATATTTTGCTTTCCCCTAATGACACTCAAACATTATCATTTGTGTTCAAAGATTGAGAAACATTCTAACTGGGTTGTGCAATGCTCGCTAATCCAGTGGTAGGTTTCAAGATATCAGGTTGTACAACTAATTGAATAATTTTCTAGTGTCTGATCATGAGCTAGCATTTTGTAATGTATAACTTATATCCATTAAACAAGGCATAATTTCTACCTCCAAACAATTTGATGGCATTGTAAAGTACTGAAGAAACGAGAAGCAATTTTAACTTTAGTCAAAATAAAACAAGATTGAACTAGCCATCAAATTATCCTTTTCATTCAATTCCTTTTTACATTCTAGCCAAAAGTTAAATAAAAGCAGACTCCAGGAGATTATAGCTTTCGTTTATGAACATGAGCTGTTGGCCAGAAACCTTGGCAACGACCACTGTATAACAGAAAGCCATAAATGCATTGGACACTGCTTGATGTGGTCCCCCGCTAGCCTATACTAGATTATCAACAACAACATTGCATACTTGTAAAGAGACTTCAACATAATGAAACATCTCAAATTACTTCACCGGTGTATTATAAAACAGAATATTACAACAAGCGACATAAGAAGGAACATTTTGAAGGGTCCTTGCTAAGGTGTTTGCTGGCTCCAGCCCAATGGGGAAGATTACTTGTTACGAAGATTGCAATAGCCACTCCCGCTGACGATGCAAATATGAGGTTTGAAGCCCATCTGTACATTAATGGTAAAGGCAGATGCAATGTTAATATAATCTTGACAGCCATAACATGGCTTTCTCTTTATCTCTTTATAGTTGATAAAAAGTCATTTGATGGTAAAATGAACCTTTTCTAAAGAATTTGCCACTAATAGACAATTTTGAAGTTGAATTATTTGCTTTTGTCAGATTTGTATCTCAAAAATTGAAATGTACAACCAATGAGTACAAATGTCAAAATGTTGCATGATTGCCTGTCTGGTTCTGAATAGATGGAAATCCTTGGTTTCTTTTAAGTATCACAATTTGTACTTTCAGTTCTGAATGTATTATTCTTTTTCTGTGGTTTCAAGTCTGTTAGTGAATTGGTCTTTGGTGTGGAATTTGATTATCTTTGATTTGAAATGATTTTGGTATAGCACTGACAGACGTTCAGACAGTGATTAGGGTACAGATATTTCAACGAGTTGGTGAAGATTATCCCACTGTTATGCGGGCATCATTTTCCTGGGTCTGTAGCAGCTATTTGAAAGCAAGGACATGCGCAAGGAAAGCAAGAGGGAGCACGTTTGGGAAATTCCCCAACCCAGACGTGCCACTTAGGAAGATTCCCAAGGACAGGCTGGGAAATAAATCAGTTTCCTGCTAAAGTGGCAGGCAACTAATGTCCATAATTAGACTCCAATTACAAGTGACTTAGAGAGTCCATGAGTACTTTTTTTTATTTAACTTATGTTTCAAATTAACCCAGTCAGAAATGTTATTACATGCCTGTGGAGCAGGTAGGACTTGGAACTGTGCCTTCCAGTCCAGGAGTAGGTACACTACCGCTGGGCCATGAGAGATGGCAGAGTAATCCCCATCATGTGCTAAGTCGATGGACACAACCTGCCCTGTCTAAGATGAGCAGTCAACAGGCCCATATTTTAAAGATGGGTCTGCATTCATCTAATGGAAAATGTGCTGTCCAATTAAAAGGTCACTTCTGGGAATATTTTACAGCCAGTCTTACTGCCAGAAAGTGCAGGCATGGAATTGCCATTTGCTCTTTTCGTCAAGTTACTGAAGCCAGCTGTAAAAGCCTACCCCAGGACTTTAAGGCATATAAGTACAGGTAGGAAGCATTTTACAATTGCCATTCACTGTAATTTTTGTTTCTACAACAATAAAGGACAGTTTGTGGCAAATTAAGGACGTTGAGGCAGTATTTATTGCCCATCCCTAGTTGCCCCAACAAAGGTAGTGGTGAGCTGCCTCCTTGAACCATTACAATCAAGTTAGTATGGGGACACCCACAATGCTTCTCAGGTGCGAGCTCCAGGAACTTGATCCAGCAACAATGAAGGAACAGCAAGATATGTTCAAGTCAAGATGGTGAGTGGATGAGAAGGAAAGTTACAGGTGGTGATGCTCCATGTATCTGCTCCCTTTGTGCTTTACAATGGTTGTAGCCACAGAGTTAGAAGGTGCTGTCTAAGGAGCCTGGCTGAGTTGTTACATTGTATCTTGTTGATTGTTAAACACTGCTGCAACTATACTGTAGCGGTGGAGGGAGTGAGCTGCTTTGCCCTGGATGGCATTGAGTATTGTTGCAGCTGCACCCATCCAAGCAAGTGGGGAGTATTCCATAACATTCCTCACTTGTGCCTTGTAAATTATGGACAAGCTTTGGGCAGTCAAGGGGTGAATTAGCCGCTGTAAGATCTCAAACCTCTAACTTGCTCTTGTAGTCACACTACCTTTATGGCTAGTCCAGTTCAGTTTCTCATTCATGTAATCCCCAGGATGTTGAAAGTGGGATTAAGTGATGGTGATGCCATTGAATGTCAAGTTACAGTGATTATATTCTGTCTTGTTGGAAATAGTAATTACTTAGTACTTGAGATAATGGGAACTGCAGATGCTGGAGATTCCAAGATAATAAAATGTGAGGCTGGATGAACACAGCAGGCCAAGCAGCATCTCAGGAGCACAAAAGCTGACGTTTCGGGCCTAGACCCTTCATCAGAGAGGGGGATGGGGGGAGGGAACTGGAATAAATAGGGAGAGAGGGGGAGGCGGACCGAAGATGGAGAGTAAAGAAGATAGGTGGAGAAGGTGTGGGTGGGGAGGTAGGGAGGGGATAGGTCAGTCCAGGGAAGACGGACAGGTCAAGCAGGTGGGATGAGGTTAGTAGGTAGCTGGGGGTGCGGCTTGGGGTGGGAGGAAGGGATGGGTGAGAGGAAGAACCGGTTAGGGAGGCAGAGACAGGTTGGACTGGTTTTGGGATGCAGTGGGTGGGGGGGAAGAGCTGGGCTGGTTGTGTGGTGCAGTGGGGGGAGGGGATGAACTGGGCTGGTTTAGGGATGCAGTGGGGGAAGGGGAGATTTTGAAACTGGTGAAGTCCACATTGATACCATATGGCTGCAGGGTTCCCAGGCGGAATATGAGTTGCTGTTCCTGCAACCTTTGGATGGCATCATTGTGGCAGTGCAGGAGGCCCATGATGGACATGTCATCAAGAGAATGGGAGGGGGAGTGGAAATGGTTTGCGACTGGGAGGTGCAGTTGTTTGTTGCGAACTGAGCGGAGGTGTTCTGCAAAGCGGTCCCCAAGCCTCCGCTTGGTTTCCCCAATGTAGAGAAAGCCGCACCGGGTACAGTGGATGCAGTATACCACATTGGCAGATGTGCAGGTGAACCTCTGCTTAATGTGGAATGTCATCTTGGGGCCTGGGATGGGGGTGAGGGAGGAGGTGTGGGGACAAGTGTAGCATTTCCTGCGGTTGCAGGGGAAGGTGCCGGGTGTGGTGGGGTTGGAGGGCAGTGTGGAGCGAACAAGGGAGTCACGGAGAGAGTGGTCTCTCCGGAAAGCAGACAGGGGTGGGGATGGAAAAATGTCTTGGGTGGTGGGGTCGGATTGTAAATGGCGGAAGTGTCGGAGGATAATGCGTTGTATCCGGAAAGGGGAATGATAAGACGAATCACATGATCATTGCAGGAGATTGTACACATATGGATGGAGGTAAGAACAGATTGAGCTTGACTGTGACAACCCCATGACTGAATCACCTACTGACAGTCATTATGTAAAATGCCTATTTGGGTGAATTTCCAGAGTGTTACTAGCATCTGTGAAACAACAAGGAGCCAAGAGATGAGAAGAGGAGAAAACAACCAACAAAAAAAGCAACTTCAATATATTTTCTGTATTTGTTCCCAGACTGTGAGTGATAGAAACAGCTCTTATTGCTCATCTTTATGGTGATGGGTCTGCATGTTGAACCAGTGCAATGCCTGTGGAGAGGTTTCCCCCGATAATATTATTTAAGGAATTGTACAATTTTGGTTCAACAATGATGGAAGAGTCATTGTGGAATGTGTGCAATTTAGGACAGAGTGTGACTTGGAGCAAAATGTTAAGGTGATATTGTCCCTAGCGTGTTGTTGCAGTTGAAAGACATTATAGTACTAGAATCTGCAGCAAAAGCAAACCTTTTTATTGTGCCTGATTTCAAAGTTTCTATCATTGTGCTTTCTCTGCACTGTCAACAATTCTTGAGGGAAGAATCTTCCATTATAGAGTCATAGTCATAGAGGTCTAAAGCACAGAGGTCCACAGGCGTGGCTTCGTCTGGAGACCTGTGTCTGCTTCTGTTTGCCCTATTACATGAAGCATATTATTAAACTGGACGAGTTCAGAAATTATTTACCAGGATGTTGTCGGTATTGGAGGGTTTGAGATATAAAAATAGACCGGAAAGGCTGGGACTTATTTCGCTGGAGGGTGGGAGGTTGAGGTGTGACCTTGTTGATGTTTATGAAATCATGGGGAACATAGATAAGATGAATGAAAAGGGTCTATGGTGGTGGAGTTTAAGACTATAGGCCATATTTTTAAGGTGAAAGAAGAGTTTAAAAAGGACATGGGGCAAATTATTTTACACAGAGAGTGGTTTGTTTATGGAATGAACTGGCAGAGAAAGTGACTGATGCAGGTACAGTTACAACACTTAAAAGACATTTAGATAAGTTCTTGAGATAATGGGAACTGCAGATGCTGGAGAATCCAAGATAATAAAATGTGAGGCTGGATGAACACAGCAGGCCAAGCAGCATCTCAGGAGCACAAAAGCTGACGTTTCGGGCCTAGACCCTTCATCAGAGAGGGGGATGGGGTGAAGGTTCTGGAATAAATAGGGAGAGAGGGGGAGGCGGACCGAAGATGGAGAGAAAAGAAGATAGGTGGAGAGAGTATAGGTGGGGAGGTAGGGAGGGGATAGGTCAGTCCAGGGAAGACAGACAGGCTTGGCATGGGAGGAAGGGAGGGGCTCCCCAGAGGAGCTCGAACAGTTCATCCACTTCACCAACACCTTCCACCCCTACCTTCAGTTCACCTGGGCCATCCCCAGCACATCCCTCACCTTCCTGGACCTCTCAGTCTCCATCTCAGGCAACCAGCTTGTAACTGATGTCCATTTCAAGCCCACCGATTCCCACAGCTACCTAGAATACACCTCCTCCCACCCACCCTCCTTCCTGCAAAAATTCCATCCCCTATTCCCAATTCCTCCGCCTCCGCCGCATCTGCTACCACGACAAGACATTCCACTCCCGCACATCCCAGATGTCCAAGTTCTTCAAGGACCGCAACTTTCCCCCCACAGTGATCAAGAACGCCCTTGACCGCGTCTCCCGTATTTCCCGCAACACATTCCTCACACCCCGCCCCCGCCACAACCGCCCAAAGAGGACACCACTCGTTCTCACGCACCACCCCACCAACCTCCGGATACAACGCATCATCTTCCGACACTTCCGCCATCTACAATCCGACCCCACCACCCAAGACATTTTTCCATCCCCACCCCTGTCTGCTTTCCGGAGAGACCGCTCTCTCCGTGACTCCCTTGTTCGCTCCACACTGCCCTCCAACCCCACCACACCCGGCACCTTCCCCTGCAACCGCAGGAAATGCTACACTTGCCCCCACACCTCCCCCCTCACCCCTATCCCAGGCCCCAAGATGACATTCCACATTAAGCAGAGGTTCACCTGCACATCTGCCAATGTGGTATACTGCATCCACTGTACCCGGTGTGGCTTCCTCTACATTGGGGAAACCAAGCGGAGGCTTGGGGACCGCTTTGCAGAACACCTCCACTTTGCAGAACACCTCCGCTCAGTTCGCAACAAACAATTGCACCTCCCAGTCGCAAACCATTTCCACTCCCCCTCCCATTCTTTAGATGACATGTCCATCATGGGCCTCCTGCAGTGCCACAATGATGCCACCCGAAGATTGCAAGAACAGCAACTCATATTCCACCTGGGAACCCTGCAGCCTAATGGTATCAATGTGGACTTCACCAGTTTCAAAATCTCCCCTTCCCCCACCGCATCCCTAAACCAGCCCAGATCGTCCCCTCCCCCCACTGCACCACACAACCAGCCCAGCTCTTCGCCTCCACCCACTGCATCCCAAAACCAGTCCAACCTGTCTCTGCCTCACTAACCTGTTCTTCCTCTCACCCATCCCTTCCTCCCACCCCAAGCTGCACCCCCATCTCCTACCTACTAACCTCATCCCACCTCCTTGACCTGTCCGTCTTCCCTGGGCTGACCTATTCCCTCCCTACCTCCCCACCCATCCTCTCCACCTATCTTCTTTACTCTCCATCTTCGGTCCGCCTCCCCCTCTCTCCCTATTTATTCCAGTTCCCTCCCCCCATCCCCCTCTCTGATGAAGGGTCTAGGCCCGAAACGTCAGCTTTTGTGCTCCTGAGATGCTGCTTGGCCTGCTGTGTTCATCCAGCCTCACATTTTATTACTTAGTACTTGTTTGGTGTGTATACAATTTCCCACTTTTCAGTGTAAACCTAGGTATTTTCCTCACCTTGTTGGATTTCTGATGAAGGGCCTAGGCCCGAAACATCAGCTTTCCTGCTCCTAAGATGCTGTATGACCTGCTGTGTTCATCCAGCTCCACACCTTGTTATCTTGTATTTGGACATGGATTGCTTCAGGACCTGAGGAGCCTGAAATGGTGCTGTACATTGTACAATCATTGACAAATATTCTCACTTCTGATCTTATGATGGAGGCAAATCATTGATGAAGCACCTGAAGATGATTGGACCAAGGACACTCCCAGAGGAACTCCTGCAAGAGATGTCCTGGAGCAGAGATGGCTGACCTCCAACAATGACAACCATCTTCTTTTGTGTCAGGCATGACCCAGCAGCAGAAAGTTTGTCTCCTGCTTCCCATTGATTTCAGTTTTCTCCAGGCTTCTTCATGCCTTGATGTCAAGGATAATCACTATTATCTCCCCTCTGGACTTCAGCTGTTTTGTCAATGTTTGAATTGAGGCTATAATAGTAGTGGTGTCCCTACCTCTAGGCCAGAATACTTAGGTTCAAGTCTCACCTGCTCCAAAAGTGTGTCATACATCCCTTAGCAGTTTAATTTAAAACAAAAAATATCAAGCAAGTGCTGCTTAATAGCACCGTTCAAGGCTGTTAACTGATGATTAAATGTAGACTGATGGGGTGGTAACTGATTGGGTTGGATTTGTCCGCTTTTCCGTTACAGAATGTGCCTGGGAAATTATTTGCATTGTCATGTAGATGTCTGCATTGTAACTGTACTAGAACAGTTTGGCGACAACAGATTTGGAGCACAGGTCTTCACTGGTATAGTTGGAATGTTGTTAAAGCCCATAGTGTCAATGTGCAATTGCAGGGTAAATGTAGACAATGGGGACAAAAGAAGATTATTGGCAATTCCTTTCCTCCAGATGCTGCCTGGCTTGCTGTGTTCTTCCAGCCTCCTGTTTGTCTACCTTGGATTCCAGCATCTGCAGTTTTTTTGTCTTTCATTGTAAAGTCGTTGTTAAGGTCAAAACTTATCTAGTCCACTAATGTTCTTTAGGAAAGGAAACTGGTCTGGCCCACTGTCTGCAGACTCAGCAATGTGTTGACTGTTAACTGTCCTTTGGGCACATAGGATGGGTGATAATTGCTGGCCAGGCCGGTGATACGCACGTCCTGTGAATCAATTTTTTTTTTAAAACCCGTTTGTGTATGGATGGCACCACAATGGAAACCAATGTATGGGAGCTATTTCCCATTTGCAAAAGTGGGCAGTAAAGTATAAATTTTAAATGTTGCTATCTAATAAGAGTAGTACAAACATTTTAATAAGAGGAAAAAAAAAGTGCTGTGTTCCTGTAACATCCCCATTGCCCCACCTCTATTAGCATACCTTGTGTCAAAATAGACACCGGAAGACTGCCGCCCACAGCTTGGCCCTGACTTCTATTGACAAATTGTGACCTAAAAATGTCATTGTGCTGCAGCAGGGCTGATTTAGTTGAGAGTGGGATAGCCCGAAATACAGTGACAAACATTGTGTGTGGAATGCATGTCTTAGGAGGAGAATGAGCAATGTTTTGCAGCAAACTCAGATCAAGGGCTCCTCAAAATAAGTATTTGTTCTATGCAGTCTATTCTGTTGAATATCTGGTGTTGTTATGGACAAGAGGAAAAGTGAATTGATTTTTTTTTGACATTTTACTCTCCTGCTTGTAACAGAGGTAGTTTTTAATGTTTCTTTGTTTTCTTATATTCTTTCCCCTTTTCAAAGTAGGTGACAGTGTGTTTCCCTACCCCGCTTGTGAAACCCAAAGTAAAAGAGCCCATAGCAAATCCTCTAAGGTTAAAACAAACTAGGGTTTATAACTCGCTCAGAGATAGTAAGAACTGCCGATGCTGGAGTCAGAGATGACACAGTGTGGAGCTGGTGGAACACAGCAGGCCAGGCAGCATCAGAGGGGCAGGAGGGGGTGACGTTTTGGTTTGGGATCCTCCATTTAAACCGAGGGAATGCTTCATGGTCATGTTCATGCACAATGTATCCAAGAGAAAAAAAGAAACTCAGTTCTAAATTATTTAAAATCAAAGATAACAGGGTGATAACAACGGGTAAAGCTAGATATACACAGCAGGTCAAACAGCATCAGAGGAGCAGGAAAGCTGGCGTTTCGGGTCAAGATCCTTTTTTGAAAAAGGGTCCAGACCTGAAACGTCAGCTTTCCTGCTCCTCTGATGCTGCTTGGCCTGCTGTGTTCATCCAGCTCTACACCCTGTTATCTCAGATTCTCCAGCATCTGCGGTTTCTGCTATCTCTGTAACAGGGTGATAAGTTTGCCTTTGTTTTGATCATTGCTTGACTTTTTCAGAGCTTGCTCATTCTGCATTCAATGGTAGCCATTTTGGAATCCAACAAAACCCCCTTTAATTTAAACAAGATGGTATCATTTTTAACAAAACGATTTAATATCTCTCTCCTCGTGTCCCCTCAGTGTTGCATTCCTCCAAACATTAGGGAAAAGAGTGAATTCTACTTCTTTGTTTTACTTTTATTCTAATAAAATAAAAGGAAGCAGGATTCATGCATTCTTCCATTCACACTCAGCGGCCACATTCACACAGTTATGTGACTTAACCAAATGACCGGTTCCTTAATCCGTTTTGGTTCCGCCTTGGGTGGATTGGTGGGTTGGTGAGGGGGAATTATGCATTAGTTTCAGGAGTCTGTGGAAATCAGTAACTTTCTTCTATCCATTGGAAGCTGAGATGCAGGAGTCAGGCTGACATGGGTGGTAGACCAGAGTCTCAGAGGGTTCTGTGTTTTATTCAGAGTTAATTACACTCAGATGGGACTGGCATCCATTGCTCAGGTGGCCAAACTTCAAGAACGTTCACTTTTCTGTAACTTAGGAGAAGGTTGTTGGTCACAACCTGCCCTTGAATTTATTGGAACACTACTGTCTTCAGGTGGATGCCCAGCTCTTGTTCAATATATCTCTGGCATTCTCATAGGCTTGGTATCTCCTCACAATCATCTTCTCCATGTGGGAGAAAGCTCTGGTTAGAAAGACACCTTGCTTGGCCAATGAAATTGTGGGCTTTTCCCATCAAGATTTAACTGTCTGGTTTAGGGAACTTTTTGACCCCCTGGTTAACGCTGGAAAGAAGGATTCTGCTGGCCTTCCCTTGGCTGTGCATCCCTCAATCTCTGCTACCTTTGCTCTAGTACTCTGGCTATCTTTTGACTCTTCAACTTTGAAGATCAACTCTGAATTTCTGTGGGTTAGTTCCAGTTTCTCGTATTGATCTGCAGGAATGTGGAGCCTTGTCCAGATTTCTGCACCTTTGCAGAACCTTGCTGAAGTGGTCCATTCTGCTGTGCTACCACTATTTCCCTGGGATCTAGGTCAAGTGCCATTCACTCAGTGGGTCCTCTTTTGCTCTGATTATTTCCAAAGGGTGCTCTTTCCAACTTGTTTACTTTGAAAGGCTTTAGCTCAGCCTTCCTTATTTTCACTGGCTGCTCAGTCTCTGTGCTGCTGTTTACCTCATCTGGAACCTTTGGGCTTATTAGGATTTGCATGTTAACCTTAATAAATAAAACATAGGACATAGAAGAGTATAGCACAGCACAAGCCCTTCGGCCCACGATGTTGTGGCGAACTTTTACCCTAAGCATATGGTCTATCTAACTTCCAACCCTGCCTTATACTATCATCCATATGCCTATGTAATAGACATTTAAATGCCCCTAATGGAGCCAACTGCACTACCTTCTCCAGCAATGCATTCCATGTCCCGACCACTCTCTGAGTAAAGAAACTACCTCTGACATCTCCCCAATATCTACCTCCACTCACTATACCCCCTCTTAATAGCAATCTCCAACCTTGGAAAAAGTCTCTGGCTGTCCACTTTATCTATACCTCTGATCATTTTGTACAACTGTATTAAGTCACCTCTTATCCTCCGTCATTCTAAAGAAAAAAGCCCTAGCTCTCTCAACCTTTCCTCATAAGACCTTCCCTCCATTCCAGGCAACATCCTGGTAAATTTCCTTTGTACCTCTTCCAAAGCTTCCACATCTTTCCTGTAATGAGGCAACCAGAACTGGACACAATACTCCAGATGGGGTCGAACCAGGGTTTTGTATAGCTGGAGCATAACTTCACAGCTCTTGAACTCAATCCCTCCTATTAATGAAGGCTAACACACCATACGCCTTCTTAATAACTCTATCCACCTGGGTGGTAGCTTTCAAGGAACTGTGGGCATGAACTCTGAGATCCCCCTGCTCCTCTACACTGCCAAGAATCATTACGTTAACCCTGTATACTGCTTTCAAATTTGTCCTTCCAAAATGAATCACCTCACACTTTTCAGGGTTAAACTCCATCTGCCACTTCTCACCCCAGCTCTGCATCCTATCAATGTCCCTTTGTAACCTAGAACAGCCCTCCACACTGTCCACAACTCGACCCATCTTCATATAGTCCGTGAATTTACTAATCTACCCTTCCAATCCTTCATCCAAATCATGTGCAAAAATCACAAATAGAAGTGGACCTAGAACAGATCCTTGTGGCACACCACTCCTAACTGAGCACCATGTTGAATATTTTCCGTCCACTACCACCTTTTGTCTTCTAAGGGTCAGCCAATTCTGAATCCAATTTGCCACATTTCCCCCATCCCATGCCTCCTTACTTTCTGCATGAGCCTACCATGGGGAACCTTATCAAATGCCTTACTTAAACCCATGTATACCACAAAGCACGCACCAAATTAGAACTCCCAAGTCCCTATTGTACTTCAGAGTTCCGAAGCCTTTCAGGATTTAGAAAATAATCTATGCCTCTATTCTTCCTACCAAAATGAATAACCTCACACTTTCCCATATCGTATTATGTCTGCCACTTCTTTGTCCACTCTCCTGGCTTGTCCAAGTCCTTCTATAGCCTCGCTGATTCCTTAACACGACCTACAAATATATCACATCCACTGGCTCTTCTTGGTCAAGTTGCTCATTACCGCCTCAAAGAACTCAAGCAAAGTTGTCAGGCATGATTTCTCCATGATGAAGCTCTGCTGACTCAGTCTGATTTTACTGTGCACTTCCAAGTATTCCACAGTCTCATCCTTCATAACGGTCCCTAAAATCTTACCAATGATCAAGGTCTGGCTAATTGACCCATCATTTCCTGTCTTTTTGCCCCTCTCCTTTCTTAAACAGGAATGTTTGCCAATCTTTAGTCCTCTGGGACCCTCCCTGACTCCAGTGATTCCTGAAAGATCACTACTAATTCCTCCACTACCTCCTCAGCTCTCTCCTTCACAACCCTGGGATGTGATCCATCTGGTCTGGGTGATTTATCTTGACAACAGCCTGCTCCCATTCCCTGGCAGTGAAGAGCCTTTCCAGTAAACATCTTGTTCCAAGGCTGGCATGCCAAGTCAGGGAAAATTCCCTGACTTCTGCTCCCCTCCTTAATGATGAAGTATGGCCCACAGTTCTCTATTCATCTAACTCATCAGACAGAAACAGGCATTAAGCAGGAATTGCAATTAGAAACATTAGCTAATCCTTTTCCAACCAAGAGATTTGCCCCACCAGACAGCTAACTTGATGAGTCAAACTCATTGGCACTGGCTTCACAAATTGACCGACATGACTGAAAGTTTCATTTAGAGAGCTTCATACCAGTTGGTGCTCCAAGCCAGTGGGACTACAGGAACATTCAAGAGTTTTTCACTCCTCAGATTCCAGTTTGCTTTTCTCTGATTCTTTTTCCACCTTCTACGGTAAAATAATCTTTTATAATGCAATGTCAAGGCGCACACATCAATAATAACCATTCAGGCAGGGTATCACAGGGCTGCTAGAGCTTCAGGCTTTCATCAAAACACAAGTCAATGTTTTTCAGAAAAGAATGGTTTTGGATGAATCTTTGGGGAAACATGAGAACTACATATTTTACTTTCTAGTAGCTACCCACTATTTTAATGAGGACTTGAATGCCACTCAATACAAATTGACGTGGAAAAACTCAAAACTTCTGCAGTGAGGGGTTAACACTAGTGAGGAAAATAAGTGACAAAATGCTCAAATAAAAAGTTCACTTAGAGGAAGACTACATGATCCATGTAGTATAAAAAAGATATTTAGCATTATGTCCAGGACTGCATCAAGGTTTCGGTGTTTGGATGTCGTTCATACGCTACTCAATCTTTGTGGCTGGTTGGTTCGCTAAGCTGGTTCGTTGTTCCACAGACGTTTCCTTACCTTGCTGGATAACATCATCACTGCAGCCTCCAATGAAGTGTCATTGTGTTTTCCCGCCTGTTATTTAAACTTTGGTGTCCATCGAGCTGGATTACCTCACTTCCGGTTTTCCTTCACCGTGGAATGTGTATAGGGTCGAGCTCCATGTGTTTATTGATGGCTTTCTTTGTGGAGTACCAGGCTTCTAGGAATTCCCATGCCTGTCTCTGCTTTGCTTATCCCAGGATCTTGGAGTTACCCCAATCAAATTGGTGGTTCTTCTTATCCATGTGGATAGAGATGAAATGTCTGCGGAACAACGAACCAGCTCGGTGAGGCAACCAACCACAACACCACAACCCGAGCTACAAATCCACTCTAAAACCTTAGACAACTCAATCTTTGCTCGTACAGTTTATAATAAAATTTGAACTCTTTGGATATGCTGTGGCTTCATAGAACATGACCAGCTGACTATTATTTTCTGGATAATGAAAGTAGGGATTTTAAGTTTCAAAGCTTCCAGCATATATGAGGCTGAAGGTTTGAAGATTTAAAATTTTAACTGTTAATGCAGCTGCTAGAACATCAAAATATCTGTCAGTCGGGGTCAAAATTACATTTAAGGAGGAATTGAACTCCCAGAAGCGAGGGCAGATGTAATGAATGGAAATTCTAAAGCTATCACTTTAGCTTTGAGTTGATCTGAAACAGGTGAATCTTTGAGGATTTGTTACAGCTTGAATCAACATTATTAAAACAACCTTATTGTTAAAAAAAATTACTGGATTTTGAAAGCTGTAAAACAGCATTTTACAGAATTGTCAGGGAACAATTTACTTTTGCTTAAAATAAGTGTTGGGGATGAAAGCTATAAATTATATAAAATAAAAAGTAATCTCCTGAATATGTTTTGTTTTCAAAGAAGTGAGCTTTTATGGAGATGTTTCTTTCAAATGCAGAGAAGGGTATTAGTAGGAGACTGCTGGAAAATTCTATCATGAATTTATGCATATTACCTCACTGATATGAGATGAGATTCTGGAAAACATTCAGGGCTGAATGAATTACCGCAGCAAGCTGCCATTGATTTTTACAGGTCTGGTCACTGAGGACATATATGATTTAGTGCTGTTATTTAGCCTGCAGGGTCTTCCTGAAACTCTGCAGTTTCTACTGTTCTCCATTTGCCTTTATTTTGTTGGATATCATTGCTTTTCAAAACAACTTAATCTAAAAGTTGTTGATGTGTTTCTTAATATATCATCAAAATACAGTATAAACATTGAAAAAAAATCCATGGTGTTTCAGGATTATAATAAAGCATGTTTTTGTGTTACAGGCATTAAATAGCAATCTTACAGACATGTAATTAAACACATCAAATGGTAATATCGTTAGCTGTGGATTGCAAAACAAAGCCTGGAACCTGCATTTCAAATCACCTTGGGCCGATTCCACTGTCGCAGATGCAGTTTTTAGAATATATTTTCTGTGCAATGCTTATTCAGAAAAAAATGATTTTCATTATTATTTATTTTAATAAAGTGAAAATGAATTTATCACACTTTCAAGGTCTGCAACAAAACCCAATTAGATTACTCCTGAATTACAAGTAGCTGTTACTTGCTACACGAGCAACCTAATGTAACAACGTCTTATTTTGGTTTGGATACTTTGTTGCCAGCAATCTTCCTTTCTCTAGATATTATTCCATCAACCTGTTCAGAGATGTTGTGACATACCACTGGAGCAGTTGAGACTTGAATCTGGCTATCCTGGCTTTGAGGTGAGGACTCTACCTCTGTGACACAAGAATGCTAAATCCTCCTTACTGTACGCCAATTCAATGCATATCTAATCATCAGAGATGATAGGCCAAGAGTGCATCTAAGGAGAGGATGCACTGCCTTACATAACAAGGTAATTTATTACACAATAGCATGAGGTACAATTTATGTAAACTTGCTTGGCATAATTATTTGGGACTATCAAAAGCTGTGCCTAACATGTTTACTCCTCTTTGAAACGCAGACAGATCACATCTGCCTTCCCCCAAGAACAGATGACCTCATTAGATTAGGTAGACCTCAATGAAACAAGAACTCCTTGAGAACTATCTACTTAGATAATGTCTTCCCCCAGCAAATTTTCCCCAGTTAACCGTTATATATTCTTGTAAATAACTATGTAATGTTTATTGTTATCTCAACTCCTCCCTAGTCTCTGAGTTCACAAATGCAGGCCACCTGGATGTTTCACAATATTCCTAGAATACAATCTGTCTGGATTTGGAAAAATGCTAATTATTTTGTTTGTGGGTGATTGATGTTGATTCTGAAGTTTTGCAAGTCAGTTCTCATCTAAAAGATGTCTATCTCTTGGATATCCTTCTCCAAGGATATTATCTCAAAATCCCTGTGGTGTGGAAACTGCGATTCAGCCCAACAAGTCCACACCGACCCTCTAAAGAACATCTCACCCAGACCCATTCCCCTACTCTATCTCTGTAACCCTGCATTTTTCCCATGGCTATCCCACCTAACATTCACACTTCTGGACACTATTGGGTAATTTAGCACAGCCAATCCATCTAACCTGCACATCTTTGCAGTGTGGGAGGAAACCAGAGCACCCGCAGGAAACCCATGCAGGCACAGGGGCAACATACAGATTCCACAATGCGAACTACTGAGTCATTATGTCACCCTGAGTCATTGATCAATTATCTTGTTCAGAGGACTATTGATCTCCCGAATCCCTCCACAGAAGAACTCTTCCCTGCTAACTCTGAAAACTTAGATAACAAGGTGCAGAGCTGGATGAGTACAGCAGGCCCAGCAGCATCAGAGGAGCAAGAAGGCTGACGTTTCAGGAAGAGTCTAGGCCCAAAACATCAGCTTTCCGGCTCCTCTGATGCTGCTGGGCCTGCTGTGTTCATCCAGCTCTACACCTTGTTATCTCAGATTCTCCAGCATCTGCAGTTCCTGCTAACTCTGAAACCTTTATGGTTTCTGGTTTCTGCTCTTGTTGAAAAGAGCTTTGTCTTCCTTGCTGTGTCTGGGTTTCAGAACCAGGCAATTAATGTGTGATTTGAGCTGGTATTCTCTTTAGTGCAGTATCCTGGATGTTCCAACCATCTCCTGAATCTACAGGCATAGGTCTGGCTCCCAAGGAGTTGTATGCAGCCTATTCCACTTTGTTTGAGCAAATCAGTTCTTTCAATCTGCTGATACATTTGAGTTGAAGAATGCAAACTTTCTACTTCAACTTTTAAATTGGTTGGATACCTTTTGTTGACATCTTTGTTTGTATAACCGGTGAACTAGACTATTTCACATTCTCAGTTATGTTACTGAAAGATTGCTGCTCCTGCAGCACTACGTTTGTCACTCACTATTTCCTGCTCTGTTTTAGAAGACAAAGGATTGGACATTTCTCTCAATCCTGTAAGATATGCTGACAGGTCTGTTCCCTCCCTGGAAGAATGTAGCAAATGGTGAGCAATTTGGTACAATATATTCAGAATGAAAAGTTCTGAATCTCGACTGTGAGAAAGCTTTCCCAACTCTCCTCTTAAGCTTCAAATGGTGTCTTCAGAATCTCACTGCTTCTTTATTTCCTTGTATTTGCCTCTTGTTATTGTTCCAATGTGACTCATTTCCACGCTACTTCTAATTCTCTTGTCCTTCTTTGAGAAATTAAAAGGCACAAATTCCTAATGTGAAAGTCAAGAATGTGGATCCAGTGGCTATAGTCTGTCCTAGCCCTATATCTTCACCAGACTATCACTGAATGCTTCATGAACACCTAACTCCTCAACCCTTCGTCAATGCAAGTCAGCATCTAAAAACCACCATTCTCACCACCTCATTAAGCCTGCTCTCACACCAATTTACACACTACTTCAGCCCTTCACCATTTTACTTTGGAGTTAGGGACATCGACATGCTGCATAATTCTGCCAGCTACCTTTGTGTATGGGGCTCACACACATCTCGTGCATCTACACAGGATGCGTTATATGGCCCTTAGCTTTGTTTTAGTGCTCACTCACTGTTTGTTTACTTGGAACTTGTCAGTCCCTGTGTTACACATTACTTTTTTCATGCAGAGGGAAAGGCATCAACTCATTATGATTGGGATCCCTGACAGCCAAGACTGAGGACATGTCACTGTGGGGAACCAGGCTACCTCAACACCAAACCCCTAACATGTCTAAACAGTTGACATGGCAAACACATTGCGTGTGCCTAAAGCGAATATCCATATGTGACAGTCACTGGGGAACATTCCTTCATGTGGTGAAGGGGGATCACAGGCAATAAGACAGTAGGCCACAGTCATAAGAACAGAACAACTAGGAGCAGGAGTAGCCATCCAGCCCCTTGAGCCTGCCCCACCACTTAATAAGATCATGGCTGATCTTTTTGAGACTCAGCTCCACTTACCCGCCCACTCACCATCACCCTTAAGGAGTTATGGAGGAGTGAGCGGGTAAGTGGAGTCAGGAATCAGGAAAGAGGTTTGAATGAAACCTGTCAAATTGTATGCCATAGTCAGTTAGGTCAGTCCAGGGATCTGTGTCCTTGTCAGTCCAGGGATCTGTGTCCTTGTCGCCCATGAATTAGACTGCAATCAGTCCTGTTTGTTAAGGCTTGGGACACTCAATCAGAATGCTGTGGGCATACTTTTCAGGCCCTAGGCTGAAGTCAATCAGGGCCTTCCTGCCAAGTAAGCCTGGGGGACGGGCCACAGTCTGGACTGTAGTTTTGGACAATGATGAACATAGATCCTATTAGGGGAATTCTGGGAAGAAATGAGCAACTCAATTTGATGTGGGCACAAAGTTGAAGTCTTGTCATTTTCATTTCAGAGTCAACGGTACCATAACAATATGAAGTTGCTGCCACCTCAAGTAGAGTGGGTGAAGTAAGTTGCTTATTTTTGTGTAGAGTGCAAAATTGTTTGGATGTGAGGCTTATGAAGAGCAATCATACATCTGCTAAGAGATAATAGGAACTGCAGAGGCTGGAGAACCGAGATAACAAAATGTAGAGCTGGATGAACACAGCAGGCCAAGCAGCATCTTAGGAGCAGAAAAGGTGATGTTTTGGGCCTAGACCCTACATCTTCTAATTCCACAGCTTCATCTGGCATCAAATTACACTTCATTGGGTGGCCATTTATTGTCTAAGAATGAACATTACAAATTATGGCCTTAAGCAATCAAGACCTTTGCATTATTTTCACTAATTGTCAGCTAAGTAAATGTAATCAGACAAGCTAACTTGTCTGAGCTTGGTACTTCTGGAACATATTACATAGCTATCAATGCATGGTAATGCTTCATAGCTGCCACATTCATACATTAAACTATAAGTGCAAGGACATAACAAGGTGTAGAGCTGGATGAACACAGCAGGCCATGCAGCATCAGAGGAGCGGAAAAGCTGAAGAAGGGTCCAGACCTGAAATGTCAGCTTTCCTGCTCCTCCGCTGCTGCTTGGCCTGCTGTGTTCATCCAGCTCTACACCTTGTTATCTCAGATTCTCCAGCATCTGCAGTTCCTACTACCCAGTACAAGGACATGGTCTGTGTTGTGCAAATATCTCATTTTTTCTTGGGTGTGCCTATCGTGGTGGCTTACTGCCAATTTTCCACACCTTCAATGTAACATAAACACTTTGGTCATGTAATGTACTTCAGAATAATGTTAATTGCCACACTGTTCCTTATGAAACATGGCATTGGCCTATTTGTGAAGTCTCCATGCCACACTGTATATGAATGTGAAGGCACATGAGCACCATAACTGAAAGTTGTTCTATTTTTGACAGTCCCCATTGATTTGTTGGCTCACACATCTGACATGGACATCATTGTGGCTTGAGTTCTGGTGGTGTTGCTGTAAATGCGAAGACAACATTGGAGGAATAAACAATTATGACATTGTGAAGAAACTCAGCAAGAACACTGACACCATGCAGCTGCTGCATTGTCTCGAGAGGCAGCAGTTGTAGATGCCCCAAGGAGGTGGATGACAACAATGAGACCGTACATCTACAGGCCTTGCTGTAATTTTCTTTTGCTTTTAGAAAGACAGTGTAGACACCAAATAAGGGTGTCCCTGGCCTTCATCACCATATTGTGTTTTTTGCTAGAGTAGGTCTTGTGCTCAGAAGAATTGAATGACAATTCCATTGTAGAGACTGTCAAGGTCAGAGCTTCCCTGAATTATTATACCAGCAGCTCATTTCAAGGAGCAAGTGGGGCTGCTTCTAGCCTCATCCAATCAACCATCTACAAATGAATCTGCTTGTAACTGATGTCCATTTCAAGCCCACCGACTCCCACAGCTACCTAGAATACACCTCCTCCCACCCACCCTCCTGCAAAAATTCCATCCCCTATTCCCAATTCCTCCGCCTCCGCCGCATCTGCTCCCACGATGAGGCATTCCACACCCGCACATCCCAGATGCCCACATTCTTCAAGGACTGCAACTTTCCCCCCACAGTGGTCGAGAACGCCCTTGACCGCGTCTCCCACATTTCCCGCAACACATCCCTCACACCCCGCCCCCGCCACAACCGCCCAAAGAGGATCCCCCTCGTTCTCACATACCACCCCACCAACCTCCAGATACAACGCATCATCCTCCGACACTTCCGCCATCCACAATCCGACCCCACCACCCAAGACATTTTTCCATCCCTACCCTTGTCTGCTTTCCGGAGAGACCACTCTCTCTGTGACTCCCTTGTTCGCTCCACACTGCCCTCCAACCCTACCACACCCGGCACCTTCCCCTGCAACCGCAGGAAATGCTACACTTGCCCCCACACCTCCTCCCTCACCCCTATCCCAGGCCCCAAGATGACTTTCCATATTAAGCAGAGGTTCACCTGCACATCTGCCAATGTGGTATACTGCATCCATTGTACCCAGTGTGGCTTCCTCTACATTGGGGAAACCAAGCAGAGGCTTAGGGGCCACTTTGCAGAACACCTCCCCTTGGTTCGCACCAAACAACTGCACCTCCCAGTCGCAAACCATTTCCACTCCCCCTCCCATTCTTTAGATGATATGTCCATCATGGACCTCCTGCAGTGCCACAATGATGCCACCCGAAGGTTGCAGGAACAGCAACTCATATTCCGCTTGGGAACCCTGCAGCCCAATGGTATCAATGTGGACTTCACGAGCTTCAAAATCTCCCCTACCCCCACCGCATCCCAAAACCAGCCCAGTTCGTCTCCTACTCCACTGCACCACACAACCAGCCCAGCTCTTCCCCTCCACCCACTGCATCCCAAAACCAGCCCAGCCTGTCTCTGCCTCCCTAACCTGTTCTTCCTCTCACCCATCCCTTACTCCCACCCCAAGCCGCACCTCCATCTCCTACCTACTAACCTCATCCCACCTCCTTGACCTGTCCGTCTTCCCTGGACTGACCTATTCCCTCCCTACCTCCCCACCCATCCTCTCCACCTATCTTCTTTTCTCTCCATCTTCGGTCCGCTTCCCCCTCTCTCCCTATTTATTCCAGAACCCTCACCCCATCCCCCTCTCTGATGAAGGGTCCAGGCCCAAAACGTCAGCTTTTGTGCTCCTGAAATGCTGTTGGGCCTGCTGTGTTCATCCAGCCTCACATTTTATTATCTTGGATTCTCCAGCATCTGCAGTTCCCATTATCACAAATGAATCTGGGATGTTGTTTGTTGTTTTTTTTAACCAACTAAACCTGTCCTCTTCTTCCTTGTGGAGTGTCAAGCCTCCTGGGCAAATGGATTCTCCCCTATTGCAGGCTTTCCCAGGTGCAGGGCACAATGGACTGCGCACATATTTCTTTGCAGGGGGGGGGCCGTGCCTTGTCATGAACCTGCAGATTTTGTTAACAGAAAGGGCTTTCAGTTAGTCAATGGTCAAATTATGTGTGACCACAGATGCAAGACTTTGGGTTCGGTGCCAGATACCCAGGAAGCTTGGTTAGTAAGTTTGTGAATGGCATCAAAATTGGTTCTATAGTAGCCAGTGAAGAATGTTATCTAAGAGTACAGAGATACCTTGATAAATTGTGCCAATGAACCGTAGAGTGACAGATGGCGTTTGATTTAGATAAATGCCGGATATTGAGTTTTGGAAGAAAGGCCGGAATTACCCAGTTAGTAGTAGGGCCCTAGGGAGTTGTGTCGAACAGAGGCCCAGGGGTCAGGTGCATAGTTCCTTGAAAGTTACGTCACAGGTAGACAAGGTGGTAAAGAAGGCATTTGGCATGCATATCTTCGTTAGTCAGAACATTGAATATAGGAGTTGGGACATGGCGGTGTGGACGTTGGTTAGGCAAATTTTGAAATAGCATGCAGTTCTGGTCACCCTGCTCTAGGAAGGATATTATTAAACTGAAAAGGGTGCAGGAAAGATTTACAAGCATGTTACTGGATTTGTAGGTTTTGAGGTAGAAGGAGATGTTGGAAAGGCTGGGATTTTTTTTTCACTGGAGCAGAAGACGTTGAGGGGTGACATGATGGATCAGGTGAATATCAAAGGTCTTTTCCCTAGGGTAGAGGTGTTCAAAACTAGAGAGGCACAGTTTTAAGGTGAAAGGGAAAAGATTTAAAAGGGACCTGAGGGACAACTTTTTCACACAGCGGGTGGTTTGTACTCAGAAGGAGCTGCCAGAGGAAGTGATTAATTGCAGGTACAGTTAAAACATTTAGAACACATTTGGACAGGAATATGAATAGATAAGATTTAGAGTGATATGGGCTAAATGCAGGCAAGTGAGAGTAGTTTAGTTTAGGAAACTTGGTCAGCATTAGTGAGTTGAAATGAAGGGTCTGTTTCCAAGCTATATGATTCCATGAATGCCATGATATGAAAAAACTAGGGAGCTTACAGGCGATAATGGGAACTGCAGATGCTGGAGAATCCAAGACAACAAAGTGTGGAACTGGATGAACACAGCAGGCCAAGCAGCATCTCAGGAGCACAAAAGCTGACGTTTTGGGCCTAGACCCTTCATCAGAGAGGGCGATGGGGAGAGGGAACTGGAATAAATAGGGAGAGAGGGGGAGGCGGACCGAAGATGGAGAGAAAACAAGATAGGTGGAGAGGAGAGTATAGGTGGGGAGGTAGGGAGGGGATAGACCAGCCAGGAAAGATGGACAGGCCAAGGAGGTGGGATGAGGTTAGTAGGTAGAAGATGGAGGTGCTGTTTGAGGTGGAAGTAAGGGATGGGTGAGAGGATAAACAGGTTAAGGAAGCAGAGACAGGCTGGGCTGGTTTTGGGATGCAGTGGGGGAAGGGGAGATTTTGAAGCTTGTGAAGTCCACATTGACACCATTAGGCTGCAGGGTTCCCAAGCAGAATTTGAGTTGCTGTTCCTGCAACCTTTGGGTGGCATTAATGTGGCACTGCGGGAGGCCCATGATGGACATGTCATCTGAGGAATGGGAGGGGGAGTTGAAATGGTTCGCGACTGGGAGGTGCAGTTGTTTGGTGCGAGCCAAGGGGAGGTGTTCTGCAAAGTGGTCCCTAAGCCTCTGCTTGGTTTCCCCAATGTCGAGGAAGCCACACTGGGTGCAATGGATACAGTATACCACATTGGCAGATGTGCAGGTGGACATCTGCTTGATATGGAAGGTCATCTTGGGGCCTGGAAGAGGGGTGAGGGAGGAGGTGTGGGGGCAATTGTAGCACTTCCTGCGGCTGCAGGGGAAGGTACCGGGTATGGTGGAGTTGGAGGGAAGTGTGGAGCGGACAAGGGAGTCGCAGAGAGAGTGGTCTGTCAGGAAAGCAGACAAGGGTGGGGATGGAAAAATAGCTTGGGTTGTGGGTTTGGATTATAGATGGCAGAAGTGTCGGAGGATGATGCGTTGTATCCGGAGGTTGGTAGGGTGGTATGTGAGACCGAGGTTGATCCTCTTTGGGCGGTTGTGGCGGGGGCGGGGTGTGAGGGATGTGTTGCGGGAAATGCAGGAGACGCAGTCAAGGGCGTTCTCGACCACTGCGGGGGGAAAGTTGCGGCCCTTGAAGAACGTGGACATCTGGGATGTGCGGGAGTGGAATGCCTCATCGTGGGAGCAGATGCAGTGGAGGCGGAGGAATTGGGAATAGGGGATGGAATTTTTGCAGGAGGGTGGGTGGGAGCCACTAGAATACACCCCCTCCCACCCACCCTCCTGCAAAAATTCCATCCCCTATTCCCAATTCCTCCGCCTCCACCGCATCTGCTCCCACGATGAGGCATTCCACTCCCGCACATCCCAGATGCCCACATTCTTCAAGGAACGCAACTTTCCCCCCGTAGTGGTCGATAACGCCCCTGACCACGTCTCCCGCATTTCCCGCAACACATCCCTCACACCCCGCCACAACCACAACGGCCCAAAGAGGATCCCCCTTGTTCTCACATACCACCCCACCAACCTCCGGATACAACGCATCATCCTCCGATACTTCCGCAATCTACAATCCAACCCCACCACCCAAGCTATTTTTCCATTCCCACCCTTGTCTGCCTTCCGAAGAGACCACTCTCTCCACGACTCCCTTGTACGCTCCACATTGCCCTCCAACCCCACCACACCCGGCACCTTCCCCTGCAACCGCAGGAAGTGCTACACTTGCCCCCACACCTCCTCCCTCACCCCCACCCCAGGCCCCAAGATGACCTTTCATATCAAGCAGATGTTCACATGCACATCTGCCAATGTGGTATATTGTATCCATTGCACCCAGTGTGGCTTCCTCTACGTTGGCGAAACGAAGCAGAGGTTTGGGGACTGCTTTGCAGAACACCTCCGCTCAGTCCGCACCAAACAACTGCACCTCCCAGTCGCGAACTATTTCAACTCCCCCTCCCATTCCTCAGACGACATGTCCATCATGGGCATCCTGCAGTGCCACAATGATGCCCCCCGAAGCTTGCAGGAATAGCAACTCAAATTCCGCTTGGGTAACCTGCAGCCCAATGGTATCAATGTGGACTTCACAAGCTTCAAAATCTCCCCTTCCCCCACTACATCCCAAAACCAGCCCAGTTCTTCCCCTCCCCCCACTGCGTCCCAAAACCAGCCCAGCCTGCCTCTGCTTCCTTAACCTGTTCTTCCTCTCACCCATCCCTTACTCCCACCTCAAGCCGCACCTCCATTTCCCACCTACCACCTCATCCCGCCTCCTTGACCACTCCATCTTCCCTGGACTGACCTATCCTCTCCCTCTCTCCTCACCTATACTCTCCTCTCTACCTATCTTATTTTCTCTCCATCTTCGGTCCGCCTCCCCCTCTCTCCCTATTTATTCCAGTTCCCTCTCCCCATCCCCCTCTGTGATGAAGGGTCTAGGCCCGAAACGTCAGCTTTTGTGCTCCTGAGATGCTGCTTGGCCTGCTGTGTTCATCCAGCTCCACACTTTGTTATCAGGGAACTTACAGGTTCCTGCAGCCTTCCAAGGCCTTTGGGCCATTCAGGGAGACTAGACTACCCCTCCAAACATGGCTCACATCACTTTTACAAAATCCCCCAAGAGTGATGCAAAACAAAGACACAATGTTGCTCATGTTTCCACCAAGGCCATAGTGTAATAGATTATCAACCTCTTTGAAACAAAATTTCATTGCCTGTGATCTACTCCTTGCTCTGTAGTGCCAGAAAGGGTGTGCCTCATCCTTTTCACATGTTGTACCCTTCCCAAATAGAACTGGCAAAGTAGGGAAGGTCCTGGATGCAGAGGAAATGGGGATCAATAGCAATCCTTTGAGAATGATGACGAACGTGAGGATTAGGATATTGACCAGGAGGGTCGTCCTGACCTTTACCTTCCAAGAGAACATCTCAGTGCAATGCATCACTGAGTGCTACTGAGCCAGACAGAACCAATTTGAAACTAATTTCTGTGATGAATGAGCTGGGTTTCGGATTTCCTTTAATTGTGCAACTTGCTATTGGTTATATGTTAAACAATCCCTGCACAGTGCAAAGGACATGTGGTCTTAGTTATGTTTGCAGTCCTTAACCTTTTCTGTTGCTGAATAAATATTTAACTATCAATATTAATATACATTTAATTATTTTGCATGATCTTACTTTCAAGAATCTACACATTCCATATCCTGATGGCCATTAAAGAAAACACAACAGTAAATAAGTCAATGCACCAATATCACAGGGTATCAAGGTAAGTGACACTAAAGGCTTCAGTCAGTGAGTATATCATGTCAGAGTTTTGAGCAGTGACATGTCCCATGATCGCCTGCAAATTAGAGGAATCTTGAGGCATTTTCTTTTAACCCTTCCACTATCTGAATGTCTTCAATGTTTCAGAGTGTCTGTAGACAACTGAGTTGCCTTGAAATGCATCCTGGAGGACAGCATTGAGATTGTGCCCTGAGTAGCTTTTCTCAGCAGACCATTGTGCTGTGAGGAAGAATGAACATGTGATCGAGCTGTTGTACATCTGTTAGCCTGCAAAGACAGGGTGCTCCTTTGAAAAGCCCATACAGAGAATGAACCTTTCCTTCCAGAGATATCCGGAATTATAGCAGATTCTGTACTGTTATTCACAAGGCTGGTGCAAACATGGAGGATGCGTGCAGAACATGCTCAAACACAATCTCCAGACATTGCATTTATCCTCACTACAGTCCACACTGAAACGTAATGCCATAGCTACAGTGATCAGTGTCATTGTTCAATGATCTCTGACATCTGATGTGATCTTCAGTCATGCAGTCAGTTGTTTAAGAGAGATGAGTAATGCTTAGCTATTAAAAACTTCTTTCACCTTTGGGATGTCTGAATAGGCCGCTCATCTCCCAAGTGGGTGTGATTTATCCAGGTCGAACGGTGACAAAGAATCCACACCAGATGTTTGAAAGTGGAAGTCAGTTTGTATCCTAAAGAGGGCAAGGTTATTTACATTTCTGTGTTACCTGTGCCACCTGTGTTACCTTAGCAAGACATTTCTTCCTTTCCCTTTCACTACACCTATGTGCAATTCCAACTTCCACAATTGTAATGGAGGGAGCCGGTGATTCTAAAGCTTGTTTGGCCTTAGATGACCCAAACCAATTAAGATTTTCCTGCCCAGATGCAGGATCACCCTCCTTGGCTGGAATTTCTGCAGACGTTGGCATCACGAGCTGGGAGCATGGAGAGTCCGAGCTGCCCTGGAGTGTCCTGAAGGAAGGTTTCTGGGAGTTCTTTAAGTGGCTCGGCCTCCAATGAGTGTATGTGACACCTCACCATCTCCCTGACTGGAAGGAGTGCTGGGCTGAAGCCAAGGTCTCCTTTCCCAGTTGGCGCTTAGCAGCAATAGCTAAGGAGATGAAGCACTGGTTTCTGTGCATCTCTGGGAGACACTGAGTGTGTTCGACACGTCTCGCTGGGGCAGTCTCGTGTCTATCGAAACTGGCTGATACATGAAAGCTGGAGCCAGCATCACGGTGATAACATTAACAAACGTCTCCAGCTTACTAATTACTTCTGACAAACATGCTGCTGTCTGTGCCTGTCCGTGTACTTCCACAAAACCAAAAATTGTGCAGACCCAGGAACCATTTTCTGCCGAGGGCCAATCAGGTCTCTGGTCTCATGCAATCCTGGCAAAGATATGGGCCATTTCATCCTCAGCCAGCTGCAGGATATGTTAGTGATGTGTCCACTACATTGTATCCCTGAGTTGGTTGAGATAGAATAGCCACCAAGGTGAAAAACTCTCAGCTGCTGGAGGGTGCACATGAAAGCCTGGGCTAGTGCATCCTCTTGGGTGAGGGGAGGGGGGATGGATGGGTTCAGTAGCTTGCTTCCCACAGGTGGAAGCGGACCTGAGTGTCTCTGGCACCTGCGTCTTCAGGACAGATGTTTGCTGAGATCCAATAATACTATCCAAGACTTGAGAGGGAATGGTCCTAATTAGCCATTTTGATTGTGAGAGTGAGGTGACAGGGATAAAAGTCTGGCACTTATCCTGCTGGAGCAGTGAAGATCATTGGCCTTCTTTCTTCATATCTATCTGCTCCTGCACTCCCCACCTCTCCGCACTCTGAAGGTGGCAGTGACCGAGGCAATAACCTCAGACAAAGTTACCAGGGTATGATAGGGAGGCATTGCCTACAATGTGGTACAAGCAGAAGGATGCCTCTCCTCTGGACAACTCCCTCCACCTTCAGGTTGATCCCAGAGAATGAGAGAACCATCTTCCCGTTCTCTGATACATTCAGATTCTGCCCTTGATTGAGCAGGGCATCTTTAGAATGCCAGTATTCATCAAAGTACCTTAAAGTTTTTGACAGATGGCATAGATGCAAGGGTGTTTCAGCAGATACCTGCTGAGTGGTGAGTTGTTCCAGAAACAGTGCATGGTAGGATGGGGTTTAAACCACATGCGAGAGAAGTCAGAGAAACATGGTGATAATTAATGAAAAAAGTTGAAGATAAGAAGGAGAATTTTGAAGCATTGCTTAACAGGGAGCCATTGTAGGCCAGTGAGCACAGGGTGAAAGAGACTTGGCAATTAGCACAGAGGCTGTAGAATTTTCTAATGATCTCTTGTTTGTAAGATATTAGATTTTGGAAGCGGTCCTGGAGTGCTTTAGAATAGTCATATCTGAAAGGAACAAAGTGATTGGCAAGGTTATTAATGAACCAACTGAATGTTGAAAACATGGAGCACTTTTCAGTTCATCGTTGATATTTAAGTTGGATGACAGTACACTGTCATAGCTCAGAGATAGTGCTGGGCTATTGCGTTTTATATGCTTCTGAAATTTCCCACTAAAAAAATAAGGAGCATAGTTAACTAAGAAGGATTGTAAGCAACTTCACAAGAATATACTCACTAATTGGGAAAATGTCTAATTAAATGCAACATTGTTACATGTAAGGTGGTAGATTTTTGAGAGAAAGAATAGGGACATCTAGCACCTTAAATGGCAATATTTTAAAAGGTAATGAGGAGGAGAGAAATGTCTAGATACACTCAATTTTACAAGTGGAAAGGCAAGCTGATAAAGTTATATATTTTTTTAAAATGGAGCTTAGTTTTATAAATGAGGAGTAAAGAATACAGAAAGAGTGATAAGAATAAATCTTTGTTAATGATTGAATTTGCTGCAGTTAAAATTTTGTCTCAGATTTCTACGAACACAGGGACTAGGGAAGGTCATTCAACTCTTTGAGTCTATTCCCAGTACTCTTCTTTCAATAAGGTGTGAAGACCATGGAAATTGTGCAGAAGAAGCCCACAATTATGATGCAAAGGATAAAAATTTATGAGGAAATATTGAAGAACTGATCAATTAAAATGCATTTCTTTCAATGCAAGAGATTTAACAGGTAAGGCAGATGAACTCAGGGCATGGTTGGGAACATGGGACTAGGATATCATTGCAATTGCAGAGACATGGCTCAGGGATGGACAGGACTTATGGCTTAAATTTTCCAGGCTATAGATGCTATAAGAAGGATAGAAAAGAGAGCTAGAGCTGAGGGGAAGTGGCGCTCTTGATTAGGGAGAACATTATGATCAGGGAGGATATTCCTGGGAATGTGTCCAAGAAAGTTATTGGGTGGAACTGAGAAATCAAAAAGGGATGATCACCTGATGGAGATTTACTATAGACCCCACTCCTCAATAGGCAGCTGAAAATTGAGAAACCAATTAGTAAGGAGATCTCAGATAACGATTAGAATAATATGGTGATGATGGTAGGGGATTCTAGATTCCCAAAAATAGAGTGGGACTGCAATAATGTTAAGGGTTTGGACAGAGACGAATTGGTTAAGTATACACAAGAAAATTTTCAAGTTCTACTAGGTGGATGTATTTACTAGAGAAGGTGCAAAACTTGACATACTCTTGGGAAATAAGGCAGAGCAAGTGACTGAGGTGTAAGTGGGGGAACACTTTGGGGCCAGTGATCATAATTCTACTAGTTTCAAATAGTGACGGTAAAAGATAGACTGGATGTAAAAGTTATAGTTCTATATTAGAGGAAGGCCAATTTTGAAGATATTAAGTAAAAACTTTCAGAAGTTGATTAGGGGAAGGATGCGGATATTCGCAAGTAAAGGGATGGCTGGGAAATGGGAAACCTTCAAAAATGAGCCAGTACTGTCAATTGAAAGTCATTTAATTCAACATTCCAGCAAATTTAATTCTTTTTGCATTAACTCTGCTGTTACTGACATTGCTTAATTAAACATTTGGAAAATCAAATATTTTTAGCTCAGAAGCTCTTTTAAGTTATGAGGAATATATCATAGATTTCAAAGTTTATGTGGATGAATAATTGAAAATGATGTCGCTATAAGTAGCAATGATAAAGAAAAAAATTCTTAGAAAAAACATGGAGAAAATTAATTTTTCCAAAGAACATCCAGAGAATCTAAAATGTGTACAAATCTGATTGCTTGATGGATAGTGGACTGCATGACCCTATTGCATGACCGAAAGACAGTATTACATTTCCTGTACTTTCAGAAAACCAAGATTTCAAATGAGTTAGACAATTCTACTGCCTTCATAGCTATTCATTGAGAAAGAAACTGAAGGTGTCGGCTCACCTGAATAAACCATTAGTCATTCGTGTGCAATTTGATTGTATTACATACACAATACATATTTCAATGTGCCCCTAGTGAATAGTTATTCCATCAATGACTATTGAACAAGGCTTCAGCTGCCTTAAATATAGTATCTCATTCCATTCTCCATGCCTTGTGTCTACAGCAACCTCAAAGGTATTGCAAATGATGTATTAAACAAGTTCTATCTTTCACTCACCATTACTGGCCAATAGTACTCATGTCCTGCCAGCATAAAAGGAAACACTAGCAGCAATTTCTAGGCTTATATATTTTCAGCTATATAAAAGAAGGCCTGGAGAAAGCCTGTATTGTTTCAGGGTAGAATTTAGAGCTGATGTAATAGTTCTGCAGGTTTATTGCCTTCAAATGCATGTTTCTGGAAAAGCCAGCAGCAACACTGAAGTAATCTTGCTAGACTAACTAAGGTGACAGTTGGGGAAATCCTTTTTTTAGCTGTGCATTTTCCTCTTGGTTATGCCAGCAACTTTACTGATAAGCATGTAAGACTCATGTCCTAAGACTGATGGTCTTAAGAGCCATGTTAATGAGGTTTAAGTTATCTATATTCCCACCAGCAATGACTGCACTGAACGTATACCCTCCTTGTAATTCTGTTTGCAATATTTGCTGCACTTTCTTCACAGCATTGCTAATTGCTTAAGGTTAATTAGCAATGTATTTGAAAATAATACATTTGAAAAGAAAGCTAAATGAGTTACCAATCAATGTTGTTTGCTGGACAAAAAAGCAATGATTGGAAAAGTAGTTACTTTCTCCACTACTAAGTTGAAATTGAACCATAATGTTTCTTTCTCTAGATTCTATCTCCACCAGTAAGGGTTCTACATTTAATTAACTTGAATGGTCTCAACCAAATCTGCAGTGTATTTAAACTGTCCTTAATTTGACAGAATTTATCCATTTTATTTAGAGTCTTTAAGATAGTTATTATCATAAACAGGAAAATATCCTTCTGGTGTTGAAGAATACAAAAATCAAAGAACTGCAGAAATCAGAAACAAAAATAGAAATTGCAAGAAAAGCTCAGCAGGTCTGTCAGCATCTGTGGAGGTAATGACTGACTACTTTTCAGGATCCTTATGAAGGCTCCATGTCAATGCTCCTGGCCTACTTTGCGTAGTTCTGGGCTGCTGCAATGTGTTGTGGCTTGTTTCAATAGAGTTACCTCCAAGACAGACCATAACAGGAATTGACTCACTAATCACCTTACTGTACATCAAGAAACATTTCAGAGCTGGCCACGAGACTACTCAGTCCCCTTGGTATCAGTGTATTAGTGTATCAGTGCTTAAGTATATTTTCCCTTCTTGACTACTCTGCTAATTGAAATGGGATGCTCCTCACCACTTCATCTAGAACCTAAGTAATTTTACATACCTCAATGAAAAATCCCTTCAACCTTTTCTACACAAAAGAAAATAACCTCAGGCCACCTGATACAGAAATTCTTGAGTCCTGGCAACACTCTCATAAATCTCCAATCCTTTTTCTCATGCAATTGTTTCCTCGCTGTAATGTACACATCAGAACAAATTAAACACCTTATCTTACTGACCTGCGCCTTTTGGGATTCGGGGACAT